>NC_139354.1:30374647-30812147 GCF_055883805.1 Amblyomma maculatum | reverse complement strand
CGAGCCTCCAGCATTGCAATTTTTTCTGAAAAGCATAAATGCTTATCCTTATATCCCAAAACTCATATACAGCGTTCTCGATGACATAAATACAACTTTGCTAGAACTCGGGTATTACAATTTCTGCATTCTTTTTATTACGCCTAGGGAATCGTGTTCTGATCTTTTTCCCAAGACCGCGGCAACTAGCAAGTGATCAAGACTAAATCAGTATCTCGGTATTTTCTGTTATACGCTACTATATTCTCATATTCTCTATAGTACATTTGACGTTGCTTTTAGGGTACCTATTGGCCTCAGCTTGACTGAATTACCAGAAACATTTAGACTTGTTGCCTAAAATATAAACTTGGAAATGATGTGCCCAACACTGTACATCACAAGTTAGATGACGAGATAAAAGGTGATAACTTGAGAGCGTTCGCCACTAATTAACGTTTTCTATAGTATTCAATTTGATAGGGATGTTTTCCTTGGTGCAAGGTTACCGCGCCTAACGACTTCTAGACAAATTAACACAAAATAATTTTCTATAACTCTGAACCTATAAGCCAAAAATAGCCTAAAAGCCGGTTAAATATAAACTGCTCTACTTGCCTACTCAATATGGAAATATCAGAAACACAGACATTTTGTTTAGGATTTCTCACAGCCTTAATGCCCCCTCTCGTAGGAGAGCGTTGGGACTTCCTCCAACTTTCAGTTGCGAAAAGGTGGTTCTTGAAACAACCAGTACATAGTTTACTTAATAGAAGTGGCCCTGCAGCTATAAATTATGCTTTTTATTGCTATATGACATTAAATATTTACGCTGAAGATGACAATATTGAAGCAGACTTAACTATTAATTTCGTACATATTAAGAAGCCTTTCGAGGTGAACAACAGACCAGTGCATTTCACATCGGGCGCAGTCAAGACCTTTGATGATCACGGTCATTATCAGAACCGCTATTTGTGTCAGAAAAGTTACTTGGCGCTATACTACTCTAGAGATCTTGAAAACGCTTAAGCGTAGCATTTTGAGAGGATTAATGACACCTAGAAGGTATTATTAATACATGTCAACCCGCCTTTGGTACACTTCTCTGTCAAACAGCTGCCTAAGTTGTTGCGATTACGGGCAGCCTACCTCATACTTTTGCGTGTTTTTCCCAATTACCGTAAAAAAAAAAGCCTGTAAAACGCTGTTATATTATAAGGCCATTTTTACCTATAAGCGATCCCGATATTTAAGTATACTGTTAGATAGTAGTCATAACAATAAAAAAAATCCTGGAAAGTATATTTTGTTTTTACGTAGGAGGCTTAGTTCAGTGTCCTGGCCACACGCAGGTCATTGCAGGGGACACACTTGGATTGAGATTGTTTTCATCTGGAGCAAGATAAGCTCAAGTGACATATCCAGGGGTCACGATTCTGTTTTTAGGGCCCATCAGACCACGCACTCAAAGGATGTACAGCGAGTGACTTCCCGTGTCCTCGCCGCCCATAACCTCGGAGACCACCTGCGGCAAATGTGATTGACACGGCAGGAAGTAGCCCTCTGTTCCTGCCTATCCTCTGTTTATAATAGACGCGCCAGCATCCATTGTAGCGCTTGCTCTGCTAAGCAACGCGCAATGGAGGGTAGGAAGGATAAGATATTCAGTGTGGTTGTTGTCGCGTTTGCCGTGGGACTGCCACGAACATCCACTTATCAGTCCCAATATCCCGAAGAACGGAGTGATCTCCAAAAATACCAAGATGTCAGCAAGGTAAGCGTTCGTCTCCTCCGTATTTTTTGAATTTAGGTAGGCTTTTCCAGGAAGGATCCGAAAGCCATCCTTTTGTAACAGCGTAGCCTCGGCATCTTGCAGACTGTAGGATTTCAGGCTGTGAAGCATGGGCGCATTAAAATCTGAAGAATAAATTCCCTGGAGCGGTCATGTAGCCGGAGCACTATATAGTGAGTTCGTGAGCATGGAAATGGGAGCAGATGTCGTGTGTTTAATCTTCACAACGTAATCTTAATGGGGCCCACCTCTAACCCAGACAAGTTTCGCTACGGTGGGCTGATTCACAAGTAGCATAAACAAAAATATCTTGTTAGGAACGGTATCTGTAACCCCGTTTATTTCTAAGCATAAATAAAGGAACGTGAGAAGAAGCGTTCAGTATGCGGGTTGATCTTGGGAATTCGATCGCTGCAAACACATTAGGCCGAAGTCTTATATGTGCACTGCACTGGCCGGTTCGAATGAGAGCATAATCTAGGCAACAATAGTTATCAGCCGGGCCATGCCAAACGTAAATACGGTACATTTGTGGCATACAAGACGCACCTTCTTGTAGTACACACCACTGACACCTATCGGCTTTCAACGAAAAAGTTGGTATATACGATGCCCTCTTGTATAAGATGCACTTTAATTGAACCCGTTACGACAATGATACTTGATTTTACATGCTTTCGCAAACGTCGTGAAATGCTCAGTGCCTGCGAGAATACTCTACGCGAAATGACTGAAAGCGAGACATCATTGACTTTCAAAGAGGCTCTCGCACAGGCTGATCGGCAACACGTTTTTTTAACTCAAAGCTTGCAAAGGCTTCACCTTCGGACGCTCTATCAAAACGTTCGCGAATTTCTGGCAGCAACGCTCCTGGGACCTTCTCTTTGCAGTCATATTCGCTGCTCTGATCGCCGCCCTGATCGGGAGCCCTGCTCAGGTGGCGTCGTTCTCTGCTGTCGGGTGCACGCGGAGCAGTACATGCAGAAGAAAGAGAGAGGGAAACGTTTTGTTTAAGATCCCAAATAAACCAAATTAAGCGTTCAACAAGCTGTTTTCTTGGTTAACCAAGGCAAGCTGGTCCTCCATCTGTGCCGATGACAGATAGGCTCTTCAGGAGTTGGGTGAGGGGAAGGGAAGGTAGGTTTTAGCAGCCACCAAACAATGTTGCCGATGGATGGCAACTGGGAAACTGAGTCGGCTTGTCCTGACTTGTCTTGGAAGTGTACTGGATTGGCGAAGAGTGCGAATGTTTCTGTCTTCTCAAATTTCATATTGCAAATGCGAAGGGCCTGTGAGGCGAAGATAGTTTCGTAACAGAAACAGTCGCTACCACCGGAAGTTCACTATAAACGTAACACAGGAACGTTGCGCAAAAAAAAAAAAAAAAACTCATTTAAGACGCATCGTTCTGTAGGAGGCTAAGCGGCGTTTCTGTAAAAAAAAAAGGAAGCAAAAAAAAAATGCGTATTGCACATCGGGAAACACGGTGTTTTAAAAAGCTCATCACACTATGAAACCTTAACGCAAATTGTCGTAATATCTTAAATTCTCGTCCAAGATAAATGTCTTAACGCGGTTTTGGCTTATACAAAACGTCCTACTCAATACAGCAAAGGGTACATGAAGAAGGCTGTAATGATTACCATGCTGTTTAGCAGCATCATGCGGCTACAAAGGAATTCACAGCTATGAAGTATTTTCGGCAGCTTTGAAATGGAAAGTAAAATAGTCCTCTCCAGGGTATCTAACCAGAGACTCTAGCCAGGGAGGGTATCTAACCAGGAGACTGCCGCCTGTTTATAAAATTTGCCCTCCAAGCCTATCTAGTCAGGACTGCCAGCTAACGGGAGCTCAGTGCCCTCCAAATCTAAGGGTGAAGTAAATTTTTACAATGTATTGAACTATAGAAAGACAGCATTTCGTGCTGAGGCAGAAACTGATCTTATGGTTGTACAAAAAATTGTCAGAACCGTCACATTTGTTTGGTGTATAATCTGGCGCTTCATCTCTTCCCTATTCCACATTTTCAGTGCTACCCGAATGTAGGAGAGTGGATATGCATGTACAGGAACTACTACGCTGAACCGGATTTCGGTGGCTCGGCCAAGTGCCTCAAGTACCAGAGATACGGAACCTATGAGAACTTCACCACTCCAGTCTCTTTTACGTTCGGAAACAACGGGTCAACGTAAGCACGCACATAGCTTTTTATTTCACAGATATTACTTGGCACAAGAGTCCCCTAGTCTACAACACAGCAAGTTTGCTAGAAAGCAGCTAAAACAGCATTAAACAAGCAGCTAAACAAGCCGAAGACGAAAAAAGATTTCAAACCATGTCTTCATATGATTTTCACTGCAAAAAGTTTCGCATTCGTACCGAAGTCTGGCTCTCAGTGCGTAGCGTTTCATTTGTAAGACGGCTGGTACTATTCCTTCATTTTAAGTTATGATGTAACAAGGGGGATCAAGGATACATTGCCTGGGACCAGTCAATTAAAGTGCACCCACTGGAACGCGTGAAAACGCTTATCATGAATGCGCCGCATCTAAATGGCTCTGGGAAGTTCTGCAGCTTGGCGGCTCAGCAGCAGTGTTTAATGGGATTTACTAGCGTCCCTCACGAAAATGAGCGAAAAATTCTAGAGGGCACTTTGGACCACTAAAGTGCGATGAGGCGAGAGCCATTAAAGCGCGGTGGATCGTAGTCCTCCACTACGGCACATCTATCTCCCTCTATTTCATTCGCACCTTTCTCCCTTCCTTTACGGCGTTGTACATATCGGAGAATCGCTCTGCCGGGGTGGTGCAGTGGTAAGACGCCCGACCACTGTGCCGGAGTACCCAGGTTCGAACCCGACCTCGGCGGCTGCGTTTCGATGGAGGCGAAACGAAGAGGCGTCCGTGTGCTGTGCGATGTCAGCGCACGTTAAAGATCCCCAGGTGGTCGAAATTACTCCGTAGCCCTCCACTACGGCTCCTCCTTTTCTCTTTGCACTTTAACTCCCACCTTCCTCCCTTCCCTTACGGCGCGGTTGAGGTGTCCACAGAAAACAAGTGAGACAGTTCCCTCGCCTTTCCCTTCCTATAAATCATCCAATCAATCCGCGGAGAACCGCGATAGATACTGCGCCTTGTCCTGTAAATCAACTTGATGCTTCTGTACTGACGCCTCCTAGACAGCTGGGTTTGCTTCTGTTCGCTGTGTGGTGCGGCGTTCGAGGAAGCGGCAAATGAAATGCGCCGCACGGACGCCTGGATCGGACGTCAGGTGGGGTCAGATTTGTCTAGGCATCAATCACCTGCAAATGTCATGACCAGTCGTGGCGGTACATGGCGCGCCCCTTGTCGAACACAACCACCATTCCGTTGAACGCATCAACGTTCACCGGCGTTTTATAATACGTTTAAAAGAAATTAAAGTCGCAGTATCTGTTAGTCGCAGAATCCAGCTATCCTCACGGTAGAAAAGGGGAATTATGAATAATAATAATAATAATAATAATAATAATAATAATAATAATAATAATAATAATAATAATAATAATAATAATAATAATAATAATAATAATAATGGTTCACAGGAAGGGAAAGGCGCAGTATCTGTCACACTTGAGTCTGTGGACACCTGAACCGCGCCGTAAGGGAAGGGAGTAAGATGGGAATTAAAGTGGAAAGAGAGAAAGAGGAGCCGTAGTGGAGGGCTACGGAGTAATTTCGACCACCTGGGGATCTTTAACGTGCGCTGACATCGCACAACACACGGACGCCTCTTAGTTTCGCCTCCATCGAAACGCAGCCGCCTGACTTATGATGAACGTTTCACGATCCGGGGCGTGGCGCAGTTGGTAAAGTACTCGGCTGCGGATCCAAGGTATGTAGGTTCGATTCCCGGTGGAGACCAGTCTCCCTCGAAAGCGCGACACCACCTGCCGACAGCTTATGCTGACAACAATGAGGCATTAAAGGCTTTCTGCTTAATAAAGCAACCGTAATGGTAAGAGATTTGCAGTTGCCATAGTCGTCCTGGTTTAAAAAGATCAACACAGCCGGTGTATACGCCTCGCATTTAACGATATCGAGAATGGCTTTTTAAATCGACATAATTTCTTGCATCTTTTTTACCTTTTACCTTGCACCTTTTAAGGCGAATACCTTTCTAGGCTTAATAATAATAATATAATTTGTTCACAGGAAGGGAAAGGCGCAGTATCTGTCACACTTGCTATGTGGACACCTGAACCGCGCCGTAAGGGAAGGGATGAAGGTGGGAGTGAAAGTGGCAAGAGAGAAAGAGGAGCCGTAGTGGAGGGCTACGGAGTAATTTCGACCACCTGGGGATCTTTAACGTGCGCTGACATCGCACAGCACACGGACGCCTCTTCGTTTCGCCTCCATCGAAACGCAGCCGCCAAGGTCGGGTTCGAACCCGGGTACTCCGTACAATACAGCTTTTCACAGAACGCATCAATGTTCACCGGCCTTAATAATAATAATTGGTTCAGAGGAAGGGAAAGGCGCAGCTGTCACACTTCCTTGTGGACACCTGAACCACGCCGTAAGGGAAAGGAGGAAGGTGGGGAAAGTAGAAATAGAGAAAGGGGAGCCGTAGTGGAGGGCTGCGGAGTAATTTCGACCACCTGGGGATCATTAACGTGCGCTGACATCCACAGCACACGGACGCCACTTCGTTTCGCCTCCATCGAAACGCAGCTACCGTGGTCGGGTTCGAACCCGGGGACTCCGGCACAGTAGTTGGGCTTCTTACCACTGCACCACCCCAGCGGGGAAGTAGAGAAGAAAGAAAAAGAAGAGGGAGAGAAAGACGCGCGTTGGCGACAGCCGTCGTCCACCACCGAAACGGTAGCGAGTGCAATGACGGCCTACAACAGATAAAAATTGGTGGCAGGCTAGCGTCCGCCGCAAACGGCAGTGACCTACCAGTCCCAGCCCCGTAAGGTCAGGAGCAGCCCCTCTCCTCCCCCCCTCCCTCCCGATAAGAGGCAAACGATGAAGCAAATGATAGGAGAGGAAGATGCCTCATAAGAGGTGAATGGCGAAACCATTCACCTCCTAAGAGATATCTATAAGATGCCCTCTAATCTCTTTCTTCGCTGAGCGAAATTTTCACCACAAATAATTGGTTTTCTACGAACAACTATACCAGCGGCTCCTGCGAGTGCATTAAGCAAAGTTTATTTGGCACTGATCTGGCAACAAAGAAATGGACGCACATACAACTTAATACGATTGGACACTATAAGGCTATATCTTCAGCGCTGTTCTCCTTTCAGAAAGACGTCGCGGCGACACTAGAGGTATTTAGCATTGATCGAGGAGAACATGGGCATGCACTTGCGCGGTGCACGCACGGAATCTAACCGGCCTTAAATACGCACATTGCTTATTTTCTACTACAACGGTTCGCAGAATATCTGAGTAACCACCTCTACTACAACGGCGAATTTGGTCCATTAGGTAAAACATGCTTATGCTACTTTATACTCATCCTAAATGAAACGAGTAGTATTCAAAGCCCATGGTCCAGCATGGCTGCGTGCTGTAGGAAATGGTTGGTTGGTTTGTGGGGTATAACGTCCCAAAGCAACTCAGGCTATGAGACGCCGTAGTGGAAGACTCCGGAAATTTCGACCTCGTGGGGTTCTTTAACGTGCAATGACATCGCACAGCACACGGGCGCCTTGCTTTTTGCCTCCATCGAAGAAGATATACGCGGGGAAACTGCGCCCAATACAGTGGTATAGTCAATGCAGTTGAATTGAAGCCGAGGAGGCAACTCGCGGGCAATACAAAACAAAGGAACCGTTCACCAGCTGCCAACTAACTGAAACTTGAAATAAGGAAGCAACACTCCACATTCTGTGATATCCCATCTGTTACAGGAGCGGAACATTCGTGCTCAGCTCTTCACCCTGTTACACTGGAAAGGACATACATAAGTTCACTCCTGATGACAGTGAGTACGCATTTCTTAATACACCGCAAGGTTCCATGTATGTTAAATTGGGTAATGAAAGATCACAGCTTTGCCGCAAAGCATTCCGTTCAAAGCGCACGAAGAAAATTGAGCAGGCGATCCTTCAAGCAACTTTCATAAGAAGCTGCTAGGGTACACGCACCTAAAGTGCCTAAAGGATCCCAGTCGCAAACGAAGTCAGAGTGGGAGTGTTAGAACTCAGAGCCTCATGTTGCAGCGTTAACTTATTCACACTGCACAAAAGAAAGGCGTGATTGCTAGAGCAGAGGAAGAGTAATAGGTCATATTACAGCCGTAGATATACATCGGTAAAGAGAATTAGGCCCTATGGGGATATAGTATCCTTTGTCAAAAAGATTAACCCGAAGTAGTACAAAGCTCTTCCTAATCGTGCTTCAGTTCATCCCCTCTTGCGCTAAAGGGCTCACTCAATCCTTGTATATTTCAGAATATTTTATATACATCTGACTTTATACGGCCAACGCAAAAGGCCTGAATGCATAATGCAGAAAAGTATACAAGCACTGTGCTGTCTTTTAAAATTCTGAGTATTCAGTCTCAACCTCAGTATTCAGGAGCAGTTTTAAGGGACATGACGACGCATCCTTATGCTGCATTTTAAAAGTACATGCAGCCCTGCTATCAATGATATGCCCCAAATTGCTTTAAAAACATTGATTATAAAACTATTTCCTAAGTTCGTGTGAATTCTATATATTGAGAATTCTATATAGTGTGAATTCTATATATTTCTTTGCCGTGTGTCTGAATATGTGCTGAATATTACGCTAAAGAGTATTCGGTACAAGCAGCTGTCAAGTGGTCTATAGGCAGTTCTCTTTATTTTGTGTGTAATTCGCGCAGTTGGAAGGCACAAAATTCACAGAAACTCAGAAGATAAAGTATCTTCTGCGGTCTCCTGCGGTCAGAAGTTAAAGTATAAGAATTAAAATCTGTAAAAATGCTCAATGCTTGCTCTCAATTTCATAGCGCGCTGTGTATCGACAATAACTGCACCAACAATATTTCTGACGAAATTCAATTTATTCTGGCGATTGTGAAATTTTATCAAACGAATTACTAGTTGACCGGATGCGAATTGGTAGGCACAGGACTCCTGCAGCTGAAGCAATATACATTGTGAATGTCAGAGTTGTTCTTCGCAAGTGGTTACCACCCCCCTTCTACGCCACCCCAGTTAGTCTCATGGTGCTGTTAATTTTATTTTTCAGAAAATGTACCACTCGAAGATTTTTACGTCATCTATGTTGACTGTTCCAGCTGTGTTGTGATTCGGCATCGCTATGCTGAGAATGGTGAGTGCAGTGTAGTTTAGCCTGCATTAATTATGCCTGATGTTCGCGAACGCTATGGAAAAACAAGCAATCTTTATTTTCTGATCAGCTGCACCAACTCATAATTCAACCATTCAACTCCTACAAGAAATGCATTGATAATTTTCACGACAGAGAGTATTCATACTGATAAGTTAGGACGACAAGGAATGTTCTTGAACGCATTTTTGGCATATCAGTTTTGCACCTGCTACATTACGAGTTTTTTGCTATTTTCAAAAACACGCCATATTGGTTATCATTCGCACTTGAACTACTCCGCGAGAGCGTAGCGCGAAATTCGGCAGCGAGGTTTTGCTATTCATCGAAAGGTTAAGACATTACCATCCACATGTGCACCACAGTGCCTTATAATATTCTACAGTTTCCTCATAATTATGGTCAAAATCGATCCCATTTTTTTTTCAGCAGCAGCTTTCACTATTTGCATGCACAAAATTCTCGACAAACACTTTGCTACGCTCCCGAAGGCGAAACCATTCACATGATTACAATCATAACACTATTCTATAATATTCGTCATCGAATGTATCAAAATTGAAACTAATGCTCAAGGAATCTCGGCTTGCTCATACTGACCAAGAAGACTGAAGCATAATTCAACCCAGCGTTCTGCGCAGCGTTCGCCTTCAAATAGCTCTACTTGAGTTTTCTGCTGCTGAGGGTGACATGTGATGTTTTGTACCAGCTCCTGCGTGACATTGCAGAGGGAGCTCTTCTTGAAGGCTTCATGCCGACTCTGTTTGCACTGATGTTTTACCCTATGCTGGACTTCATAGTACTTTGCGTTGGTGTAAACCAAAACAACAGTGCAATGTATAAACAAATGCACGTTTACATGGTTTCGAGTCGAGAGTAAAAGTAAGCGTATTAGGATGATTAGGTGTAGTGCAGTGTGTAATGAAAACGGAATGGCTTGAACCGGAGTACATTGTAATGCGACCGTTGATTTGAAGTGCAACTCTCAGTGGATTTAGTTACGTCGTGTCATTATCAACAACTTTCGTAAGAGAGGGTTTTGGAATTCGAGTGACCAGATCTGATTGGTTCCGTGGTTGTTAAAATCTGATAACTAATGAAAAACCCATCCTCTATCGGAATCCCTGTTAAGTCCCTTTAAAAGCTCTGTTATTAGATCAGAATGTTGGCGTTAATTTTTGTGCTATGTTAGAGGCCAGAATTCCTGAAAATATGCGATTCACAAGGAAAATATGTATTTGTTTTTTCGAAATCTGAGCGTATTTTAACTTGTATTCAGCAAAAAACACCTCTAGCATTTCTGGATGTGCCAAACTGTTTGCTCTCTTTTCTTACATACCGCGCGTCCACAGATAAATTTGAATGTAAGTGCAGCTTACAAGAAAAAGTGTGTAGTTTTGAGCAAAGGAAATCTGTTGTAACCATAAGCTAATTTTCAAAACCAGAGTTTACTTCATTTAAATGAAAGGATTCACAATGTTGCTCGAGACAAATGCAGGCTTTCTGCCAGTACAATTCCAGATACCAAGATCATTAAATAAATTTCTCGCCTTTACGTAATGGGATAGCTCCAATGTGGAGTGCATCTCAGCAGATTACTTACGACGTTGACATTGCTCAGAACCGCCATTTAGTTGCAGTGAAAAATTACGAGGGACTTTAGCGACAACAGTAGTGAAAGGCGAAAGCCTGAGTGCCGCATTCTGCTACGCACCTGACACTAATTAGTAATTAATCATTTGACTAGGTAAATGATTAATTATTAATAGGTAGGTAGTACATATTTATTTAAGTAAATAATAATTCACTAAACAGTTAATTAACGAATTATTTATTTAGTCACCAATTGCAATTATTTAATTTAATTCGTTATTTATTAATTGATCATTGATTTAATATGCTCATATAAGACATGCATTCGCACATACTGTGATGGGTGGAGACCTCTATGACGCCATCCCGCGTCGGCCAATCATAACCCCGCAAAAGCGGGACACATTTTGTCCACGACAGCTTGAGCCATTAAAGGCTTCCGCCTTAATATATACCGCGCGCCTGCAAGCAAACTTGTAGAAAGAAGTCGGACAAAAGCACTCCATTTATAGTGACTTTCACTGAAATTATGCACGCTCTTTCTTAAGCACTGATTTCCTCTTTTTCCTGCTGCGCACAACAGGCCGCGGATGTTCCTTGTGGCGCAAAGTTGGAACATTGCAACAACCGAACGACTGCTGCGAGTTCATCTACGACGAGAACTGCGGTTCATCGCCAAAGTACCAGGTGTACGACCCTAGCCAGTGCAAGTTCTAAGCGGAGAACACGCAGCACGTAGATCAGCAATCACACTGGATACAAGCTGAAAGCGCCATTCATGTAATTCTTTCAGGCCCTGTTGCAAGTTTCTAAAATTTTAATGAAATCCTTCAAGCACACACTGCTGTCAGAAATAAACTAGTATTTGTTTTCAAGTAGCGCACAGAGTGTGTGCTGTCTGTTTCACTAATGTGCCATGATTTCAACTTCTACCACATGAAAAAAACACCTTGCAGCATGATTTGTCCGAAGAACGCCCTGATGTGGATGCGGCGAAAACAACCAAAATCAAACATCTCTGAAATTAGCAGAATCATAACTTCCCCGTTACATCCACACTATTATTCACATATAACACTATATATCTGGCCATTCCTTATAATTGCTTTCATGTCGGTGTCATAATAAGACTCTTTATTTTGCTAGTTTCATGTGCCACACAGGCTAAAGATCTTTTTTCTGGGTGCCACTATGGTCGATAGCATCTCGCATAGCGGCCCTCTCATCTATAAAACACATTGTAAGGGAATACTGTGGTATTGCGGGATATTTCAACCCCACGAGAGAGTGGTGTTGATATGCTAAAGTCAAGGTACCATGCAGGGAAATTTTACTTTTATCAAAAAGAATAAAATTACTTATTCTTTGCTGATATAGGCAAAACATATTTTTAAATGACATGGCTAATGACGTCTCTAAAAGCAATATTATCACATTATAGTTACTCCCGCAGAGTCATGCCACTGCTTTTAGATCAATTTTTAGTGTTCGTCCATACAAAATCGAAGAAAAGCTAGCAAACATAACCGCAAGCTCTCTTCAGACGCGGCGCATACAATATTTCGATTACCGGCCAAATTTCTTCTTCTTCTGCTTCTTCTTCTCCCTCGTTGTAATGGCACATACCCACAGTGGGGGATTGGCCAGAAATCTTTGTGACATAATATTTTTGATAAAATATTATGATAAAATATATATATATAAAGTATTATAAAATATATAAAATATTATGATAAAATTTCGTTCTAGAAAAATATCCACTTCCTCTTTCCTAGAGCACTTGTCATTACGAAAAACTGAAAACAAAACAAAAACAGGAGCATTGCCAAACGCTCTTCACTTTTTTTAACGTTCAAGGCCGAGACATCCCCCTTGGAGGCAAAAGTAAGCAGGCACCAGAGTATCCTAGCCGACGCAGCAGGCAGTGCAACTGCAATCTCCCAACCCCTTTTGAAGTCCGGCCATCTTGCGCCATCTATCCTCTCGGCGGCCTCTTAACGTCTTTTATCTTGCTGCTCGGCGAGTGCTTGGACGCAGTAAATGACTCGGTTACAAAAGAGACCGCAGATTCCAGGCCCAGAGTTCTACTCAATTTGACCTCTTTTTGATGAACTGTTGCACAGGTCCAGGCTTGCCGCGTGTCGTTGCTGGTTTCGCGGCACACAATACAGGCTTCTCATTCGAATTACGCAATCTGGGCAAAGTAATTCGCTAAAGGAATTAATTACTTTTAGGGCAAATCTACAGTCTAGAGTAGTGTATTATTTTCCTAAATTACTATATCAGAAAGGTTACTCATTCCTTTACAAATTACCCGGAAAGTAATCGAATTACTGCCATGTATGCACACAACTAGGTGTCCGGTTGGCGGATCACGTAGAGCTTCGTGCGCACGCGGGCGCTGCCACACATTAGGCTGGCCGCCACTCGTACAGTGCCGTATGCTCGGCTGGCACGAGCGCAACGTGAGTGAGCTGCAGCGTGGTATCGTAGGAACGCACAGTGCAGCGTGGTACAATCGCCACGTGCAGCCCACGCTGGCAGCAACTACGTGCACACGACGATGTCGACGCAGCGTACTTTACTAAATAAGTAAGGAACAGGACATCTGAACTGGTCGTATCGAGAGAAATGTTGAATATGTTATGAAGAGCAAGAATGCACGCTGCACTCAGATAGCCGAAAGGCCGTGAGTCGATGCCAGGCGAGCCTGTATCACCTTGATCGCAATATTTCTTGAGTACGGTCATGCGTTCCTTCCTATTACTCGTTACATACGGTTTCTATGCACATAAGAAGGCCTTCGATGTCTCCCTTCAAGATCTTGAAGAGACTCGGCGACCTCGGAGAACAGGAGACAGAAAGAGTGGCGGGAATTTGCGGGGTTTCTCATACGTTTGGCAGAGGCACATAGGAACATTTTAGTCGTGTCGTGTTTAACGTCTCTTCCCACACACCGGTGGTGCGAAGGCATGGCGTCTATGATGAAGACTCCAAAACTACCGCCGTAAAAAATATACTTCACAGCCGTCGCGATCATGCAGTAGCTAGAGCACTGCAGATGACATATGGGTCATGCGTTGTTCTGATGCAAATAGGAGCCCTTAGTCATCTTTTGTTATAATTTGTAAATATACGCAAATCTCAATGATTAACTACGACATTCACTACAGCAAATAAAATTACGGTAGAAAATTTATTACCACGATTATGACGCGCGCAAGATCATGATGTCAGGTTCCGCCCTTCAGCAGACCACTTTCAATTGAGTTGAACTCCGAAACTCCGTCGTGCTGTGCAATGTCGGTAGCGAACTCAAGGTTAAAATAATTCTGGAGCTCTCATCTAAGGCGTCTCTCGTTTTCCAAGGGCCACCTCGCCACTGTGAACATAACCATACCACATGACGTAGACGCCACGTCTCACCACCACTGCTACTGAACTGCCTCTGAGGAACCAGAGATGACCGTTAGAGCCACTGGGAGAAAGTACAGCCCCGGGAGTTTTGTTCGGTTCTCTGGTTCGCATTCAATGGCCCAACGTACCGTCTTTGCCAAAAGTAACCAGGCTGCTGCGAAGGCTGGCGGAGCAAGTGCGCGGCCGTGTGGCGGCGTTTCGCTCGCTGTGGCTTATCGGTGCTCGTCAGCTCTGAGGGTACAACAGCTGACGTAACTTCGCACCCTCACTCTCTCTCGTTGGATGATAAAAACTAGGCGCATATGATGTGCGAGCGTCGGTTTCACGCGTGCGAAGCTTGGTTATGCCCAGCGAGGCGGTTATGCACTCTTCTCGGCAACTGCCCTGAAGCAGATTTCGCGTTTCTCGCTATATAATTATACGTGCTTGTGTTCTGCAATCCGGTACTGAAACACGCCAGCAGAATTGCGCTTTCCTACGTGTTTAATGCGCCTGTACATAAAGAATGATAACGCACCTTGAAATTTCAACATGCTTTCTCCGAGGTGCCTTGCGTACTGCAATTTTACGGACCGTAACTCCGGTACAAAGTTATGGGAAAGCTTGTGAGCCCTTCCAAGCCACCTTATCTCTCTTTTAGGCTTGCAAAATTGTGCTAGTAGCTTGGGGAGGCTGTGTATAAATAAGATTAATGTTTGATTCTAACAAATTCTTGCATTTGCTTGTAGGTAAGTTTTGGTATAGGTAACAAACGATAATGAAAGCTTCTTCACGCTTAGCCATTATATGCACATGACTGCTTTCTCGTTCGCGGAACCCTTATTTCAGAGCAGCATTGTCCGGCAAATCTAGCCCATATTCGTCCTAGAAACGAACAAGAGCTCACCGTGTCTACTATCCCCTGCTTTTCTGTTTTCCGCAGTTGCCGAGAAGAGATAATAGCCCCGTCGCTATACTGAGCGCCCTCGCTGGGCACAACCAGGCTCCGCCTGCGTGAAACCGCAGCCCACACATCATACGCGCCTAATTTTTATCATCCAACGGGCGAGAGTGAGGGTGCGAAGTTACGTCAGCTGTTGTACCCTCGCAGCTGACGAGCACCGATAAGCCACAGCGAGCGCAACGCCGCCACACGGCCGCGCGCTTGCTCCGGCAACCTTCGGAGCAGCCTGGTTACTTTTGGCAAAGACGGTACCTTCGCCACAGAAGGGCAATGGGCTGATTTGGTGTAGAGTAATCGCTCCCATGTCGGATGTGGTTTATAGGATGACGATGACACCGAAAAAGTTCCTAAATAGTTGCATACCGGTTACACTACCTGAACTCGGTTATATATATAAAAAAATCTTATAGTGGGGGCTATAAGCATTATGATATTGTCAAGGCCTGCGATCGACTCTGAACTGCGCTGAATTTTCAGCTGTTCTGGAGAGATAACAAACGATATCGCCTTTCGCGAGAACAACAAACGTCCCTCTGTTATCTTTGGCCGTAAGTAAAACAAAGTGTAGACTTGGGCAGAACCAAGAGTATAAGAAAATAGTCTGACAATGAGACCTTGTCATCACAGAGGTTTATTCCGATTTCATATGCTTTATATATTCTATCCGCATTAATTTTCCGTGTGCGTCTATCTATGGACTATGGAGTCCGCTAACTTCTTTCGTATAAAGGCGAACGAACTCAAAGGTGAATTAGCCTGCCTGGCTCTTGTTCGTCGCAACATGCATGGCGTAACACTCTCTAATACAGCCGGTATAGCTTAACTGGCCTTGTCCAAGGAATCATAGCGGAATACTTAGAGTTGGTAGAGTTGGGGGTTATATTTTCGTACAAAAAATAGGAGGACGGTTATGCTTCGCCTTAATAATCAACGTGATAGCGTGTGTACGTTTGCATCACCTACTTTTTAGCCATGACAATTTACCCCGCAATGCGCAACACATTTTGTACGAAGGACTGAATACACAATGAATAATTATAATTCTATTGCTGAGTTATGAAGCACTACAACGGATGACTCACTTTCAATGTTTTGGCTAAGATCGTATACGGCGCGATTTCTTTTAGATTTAGTTAGTTTTTATTTAATTTCTTTACATTTTTAACTCGTATTCTTATTGTTATTATTAGTAAACATAGTAAACATCAGTATTTAATCAATTACTAATTACCCACCACACTACCCATTTATTACATAACACATATCGGTCAACTCCAGGTCTCCATTTTCTTGCCACGTTATGAAATATTACGACAAATTTCGACAACACCAGAGCTGAAAGTGGAGTACCACAATGTGTTTTCGACCGAATCAGCGGCATACACTTCGCGTAAAATGCTAGGGTATGAACGAGCGAACGCTTTTCATGTTTTATTTTGTTTTGTTCACTAAATACTGTGTGGCCGGATTAAGCTTCCTCCCAGACGCTTACATCTTATCGACTCCGGGGCACACACCCATCTGGAAAGAAACGAGGCCTCCAACACCTCAGCTTGAGGATGTGCTAACCGAGGACCACTGTCGGGGATTTCGGAGAATCCAGGATATACCCAAGACGTATACCGACATCGTCCTGCATTACAAACATGACAGAAGAAAGTATCTCACCTCACCCGAAACTAACCTCTGAAGAAACAGTAACTCTCAGAAAAATACATACTAACAGTAGCATCCACGGTGCCTTAATACATGTGATGTCGCTGACCATTTACACATATAAATGCACATTTTGTAATGTGCCAAACTCCCAACAGCGTATGATGTGGGGATGCAAGAAACCACAGGGCAGCATAACCACCAGGGACATAATGAACGAGAAGTGGGAGATCCAGCTGTTGAGCCCCAGTCTGGACGACCAGCGTAGTCTCGTGGACCGGACCAGGAAGTTGGCTCGCACGGCTTCCTGGACGTAGGAGGCTGCCCACCTGGTTCGAATATTTCACGTCTGCTCTGAATAAAAGTTTATCTCTCTCTATCTCTCTTTTTCTTTGGTCTTTGCGCATTACTCGAATTGTGATCTAGACTACGACAGAAAGCTTTGCTTTTCAGACGGTCCTATAATGGCTGCTTTTGTTTGCCTGAACCTTTCGTCATCCTAACGGATTCCAATCAGCAGTTCAGAGGTAAAGTGGTGGTTCTCGCCTGCAAATTTGGCGCTCAGTTATTTGCTGCTGGTAAAGAAACTGCACAACATGGCAGTCTCCAGTGGACAATGAACTGACAGCAGATACATTCGCATGTTGGTATCGTAGGAAGCGAGGCGGTAGTTATTCTTGCACATGAAGCTCTGCTTGCGGATTCATCGAGAAAGGCCTTCAAGGTGACACTAGGTTCTTCGGGAAACAGTGCTCAACAATTTCGGATTCCTAATGAGTCAAGCCAACCAATCGTACAGAGCCCAAGCACTAAAACGACCTCAAGTCGCTCTGCTGTACCTCATTCGCATGGGTTCTGCTCGCTCCAGAGTGTGTATGCACTGATGAGTCTTGCAGCGTCAACACTGTGTACTACATCTCGTGGTGTGAGCGGAGGTCTACATCATTATCTTGTGTGCTGTGCAGATTGGCACCCGGAGAGATTTGTCCTATTTGCTTCCCTACCATCTCTCAAAACGGTCGTGTAGGAGAAATGCTTTGCGCCTTGTCTGAAGCTTTTTCAAGGCACTCAGGCAAACTCGAAGTGGGACATCAGCTGGGTTTTTTTCTGTATTCGACAGTGTCGCTGTATTAGGCGCACACGTCCGCATCAAATGCAAACAGATTTTAAATGTTGCCACAGAGAAGAAACTCCTAGCAGAATTTACTCTATGGCTACCTCCCCCCCTTGCCAATAGATAAGATCAGTTCATCTCTGCTGGAAGATGCTAATTTACCCACTGCAGTGACCCAAAACATCTGTGCAGCTTCATTTATGCCTGCCTAGTCATATTATTCCACAACTGGTGCCTCGCCGAAAAACACCGACGTTTTATTAGGGCATTATAGTTTCTCTTTCTGAAAAAAAAACATGCTTTACGAGGAACGCGTGCACATCAGGCCATATCCCTCAACGTTGGTCTGACCCCGGTCACTTTGATATATTGACGATGTATGGTGTGGTTTGATACGTCCCGTTCGCATTTTATGAGGATGCACGTACATAACTGCTTCACACAGTTGCAAAAGCACACGGTTTCAATGCGTGCACTGAACCTTTGAAAAGAATGAAATGCTGGTCCAGTGGATTACGATTTTCGATTTAGAAATGTTGCCTTTTTCATGGTAGCATCACCTTTCCACCATGTTTGTGCATCAGAAGTTCTAAGTCACCTCACGTTCGAGATGTTTCACATTGGCGCTGTGTACGTCTTGCTAGATAATGCAGAATTCGTCGGAAGACACGTCAATAGTATTGCCATTGAGCTTACAGCAGTTCTTGGCATATCTTACCGTATGAATACAAAGTGTTATGCAGAATGATCAAAATTCGGGCAAAAAACTTTTTCTCATCTTACTTTTCGGCTATGACGATGACTACAGAGAAGCAAAAAGACGGGCTGCTGAGCGTTTATCAGTTAGCTTCTGCCCTCATCCAAAGCTGCATAGTTCCATGCTTGTCAGCAAGCGTAAATCCCAGACTAGCATAGGGACAAAGAAGAGTGTTTCAACCTATTAAGAGATTTCATTGCTATTATGTCATGGCTGCAAATGGCAAAAAAACAATGAAAAAACAACAACAACATTTAGCTTATGTGAATGATAGAATGATAGAAAATTCGCCATGGCCTCAGCACCAGGATTAATTTTTCTTTAACTACTATGTTGAGAAATCTGTATACCTTTAATTTTTAGCCATATATGGCTGCGCTTGGGTGGGTGCCAATGATGAATTGCTCGCTTATTGCGATTTCTTCATCCACGATCGTATATACATCCTGGTTTTCATTTTAGTGATTGATCCCTTCTCCGTTCAGTGATTCGTATCCACGCTTATGTTTAAACTATGGGTTTACCACTGCACCAGAAGTGCCCATAACACGCATAAGTACGAAATAATCATACGGGAAAGTAAGCGTGTCTTGGATCTATGCTCCAAGAACGGTGCAACGAAGAGTGAGAGCAAGCAGTAGGCGACGAGGCGTCTCTCCGTCAGTTGGCCGTAAGTATAATGATGGACCAAGGGAACAATAGTCCTTGTTCTCATACTTTGAAGCCCTAGGTGACGACGTCTACTATGAGTTAGATTTGTTCGTCGAAAGAAAGCGCGAACAAGCTTTATTTTCATTTTGCTCGGCGCACAGTATGTAGGGTCACATGATTCCTATATTCTGCGAAGATGACCACAGCGGCCTGATCTGCGCATATGGATTCATTTTTAATGTTTAAGCTTAATCGAGCCATAAGAATGCGCCTGCGTTTCCTAAGGATAGCCTGTCACATCCAGAATTCAATGGTCCTGGAAGGTGGTGCGCTCATCTGCCATCTCCATCTGGAACAAAGGGGCTGAGTTGGCGGCACCCGCAAATTCAGCCATGCTATGTAGTCGCGTGACGTCAGACCACCCGATGACCAATCAGTGCATGCCATGTCAGCCGTAAGCTGCCAACTTACTTCCAGAAATATGTCCGGGGTTTTCACTCCGAATCCGGACACCGACATCGCCAATGCCATATTTTCAGGCGAGCAGTGCATTTATCGCTATCTCTTTAAAATTCGTGACGTTCAAGTGCACCCTGAAGGTTTCTTCAATTTTTAAGCAAGCCACGTATTCTTTCCTTGTTTCCTAGTGACTGCGGTCTCGTACGTACTGACTTGATTTCTTGCTCCTATGTTAAAATAAAAAAACGGCTACCTCTATTGAAGATTGAGCACGTGAAATGAAGGATTGTGTGCAAATGTGGCACGTTATATGACAACCGTGCCATACACTGTGTTGGTTATCAGATGCATGATGTCTTATGTTCAGTTTTCTCAGCTCGTTCTCTTGGAACTTTGCGCGATACGTAAATACGAGCAGTTCGCGGCGAGGCAGATATTGGGCCCTCTACAATGCGACTGCAGCTATGGCGTTGTGAGAGTGATAATTTGACGATGTTCAGGTATTAACTCTTTCGGGACTGCCCAAAACGAAGACAATTTTGATACATGTGAGAAAATATATTTTATTCTATGAATTTCTGCACTATAATAATACAACAGGAACCAAAATGCAGTTTAATGATTGTACTTTTGCAGCAAAAACATTTTATGCGGTCAAATAAGAACATAAAACATGACAAAATAAATAATTCTCCAAATGAAGCAAATTAAAATTGTATTTTTTTGATATGGAGGTAAAACACAAGAATAAAACAATTGCAGAATATACATACAATGCTTCCTTCTAATTTCAAATCAAGAGAATTTGCCACGCTTACGTACAGTTTTTTTTTTTTTGTTTGAGTGCTTTCTAACACCATTGTACATTTCTCATTTCCACGCGCGATCCAAGCGCCCCTCAAGAAAACCGTAGTGGGAAGCGTCAAAACACCCAGATGCGTTCTATTCACTGCAGAAAACCGTTGTCAATTGACTAAGAGATTCGGCTCGACATAGGCAATTTGCAATTTTTGCGCTTTCTCACTTTTTGAGATCCATGGAGTGGTGTTTCTGCAGAGGGCCGTAGAAGAACTCTGACTTGCTTGGCAGTTTCAAATTAGAAAAGCTGTTGCATCTGATCTTGCAAGAAAACTGGGTAGAATGAAGCATTTCCTGCTTTCGTGGGCATTTGTTGATTTTGTCTGCAGAGCTTTTCAAATAGAATGAAAATGTTGGCACATGCAATGTCAATCATGTGAGTAAAAAGGGTCTCCCACCAGTGGACGCTATGAGTGAGTCGCCACTGTGCATAATAAATTTTGTTTCCAGCATTGCCTCCTGCCGACAATAACGCTCACTACGCTAAAAGGGAAAGTTTCGTCGCAGATCTCTTTACTAAATGGCGCCACGTGTTCCAAAGGTTGGAATTTTGAGCTTGACAGCGCGCACAAAAACCATAGTACACTTTTGCTTTATGGCCTATAAGGCGGTCCCGAAGGAGCCAAAGTGTCTAGCATAGAAAAATAGGGTTTGCAGTTAGGTCTCTCTCAGAGAGGCAACATCGATATTTATATCACTATTTTAACCTTTCTTTTTTGAGCATATCTCTCATTTATATATAAAAAAAATCTATCCTTTCCTGATTTATTTTTCGACCACTCTAAATGATATTCTCAAAATAAAGACTCTGCGAATTTTGTAGCTCAGTTAGATATAAACCTCCTATATTGAAGAAGTGTTCGATTTTTTTCCGTTCATGCTGAGAATTTCAGCAAAAAAAGGTTAATATGATTTTGCCTGGCGCATTTCTTGTGCAGAAAAAGTCAACGACTTTCGGCACAAGCGCGAATCAGTCCCCGGACGTCCGATAGTAATGCCTGACAAGTCATAACAAAATAGGAATATATTACTAGTAAAGGTCACTAGCCAAAAAAACACTCTTATTACATCCGTTTCAAGGGGCACTTACCTTCCTCTGTCAGATAAATATTTCCGCGCTGGCTGTGCTTTGATAGCTTGGAGACAATCGCAGGTGGAATTTTTATCGCGCGAACGTCGTGATTTGTAAAGATCGCGACGTCCTCATGACAGCCCCTTGTCACGGTTCTAAACGCGGCGCTTCCATCAATCTTTTGTTTCCGCCTTTTCATCTTTTTATCAAACAAGTCATACTCTCAACTGCGCATTTATTCTAAGTAAAAGAATTTTACTTGTATGTTAAACGTTCACATGTGCTTAGCGTCGCTTTTAATTAGCAGGTAAAAGGATGTGCCTAATATTATCAAGTTCAAAGGCGGCAGCACGGATATGCTAAATCTCGCTATTGAAATTTGGTTAGTTTCACGGGGTTTAATGTTTCGCAGCGACACAGGTTACGTGCGCGCCGTAGTGCATGGTTATAGTAAAGTCTACCTTGGGAGGTTCTTGAACGCGCAATGGCATCGAACAATGTACGAGCTCCTTGCTTTTCACCCTTACCCAATAACTACTGCCTAACCTAAACACTGCCGCCGGGCTCCTACTATTTGAGGTAGTCAGGGATACTTTTTTCGCCTTTCTTTGACTCCGTTTTCTTTGACTGAATCTGGCACCCAACCACGGCGGCTGCGTTTCGATGGAGGCGAAACGAAGAGGCGTCCGTGTGCTGTGCGATGTCAGCGCACGTTAAAGATCCCCAGGTGGTCGAAATTCCTCCGTAGCCC
Source organism: Amblyomma maculatum (assembly GCF_055883805.1). Lineage (NCBI taxonomy): Eukaryota > Metazoa > Arthropoda > Arachnida > Ixodida > Ixodidae > Amblyomma > Amblyomma maculatum. Next base: position 30,789,771 of record NC_139354.1, on the reverse strand, counting down.
TCCACTACGGCCCCCCCCTTTCTCTCAAACCACTTTCACTCCCACCTTCCTCCCTTCCCTTACGGCGCGGTTCAGGTGTCCACAGAGCAAGTGTGACAGATACTGCGCCTTTCCCTGCCTATGAACCAACCAACCAACCAGGAAATATGGAAGCCGCAAATGCATCTATAAATATAGATGCACCCTTTGTCTGTCCGAAAAACGTTTTTGTAGAAAGGAAGATTGAGGTGGCCGGGGCCACCTCTCACAATCACTAGGTGGGCTCCTCATTACAAGAGCCTATTGGCGACCGCCGCGGCTTGGACTCGGTGGACAAGGGCCTTCTGGCTCGCTAGTTCAGAGCAGCCGAGCAGGGATGCCTCCCAGTCCTCCCGGGTGGGTTTGGGTTTGGGGGTGATGTTCGGAGTTGATTGGCATGTCCACATCATGTGGAAGATGTCCGAAGGTTTCTCCGCTAAGTGCGGGCACTTTCGTGTACAGGCAGGATCAAAGTGTTTTAAAACTACCGGGCACAGCAGCGGTTTGGTGTAAAGACGGAGGAGAGTGCGTTCCTCTACCTTACCTTTGTAAGGCCCTTACAAGGCTTAGGATAAGTTGCATGGCTGAATTGGTATAACTGTAATTTCTCAAAACCTGAGGGCCGGATTGGGTAAGGGATTCGCATCGAAAGGACCTGAAGGCGTTGCCCGGAGAGTGAGCACGCGGGCGGCGGCGTCTCCGTTTCATTGCCTTCCAGGCCCAGGAGAGCTGGAGCACATAAAATTGTTCGAGACGCGGGGGCCCGGAGGTAGTCACTGTTTTGAAGGATGCGTACGCAAAAAGAGAATGTAGCCCTGTTTAATATTTCTGCAGGCTCCTCTCGAGTCGGTGACGATGACTTGCGAGTCCTGGTCTGCGGCGGCTAATGCCATGGCACCCTCTTCCGCATGCGTTATGTCTTAAGCTCGGAACGTTAGGCCATTCACCCCGACCTTTTGGTGGACGACTGCGGCTGTGTACCAACACCCTTGGTGAGCGCCGGAGGTGTCCACGTAGAAGAATAAGTGTTTGTTCCCATAGTGACGGGTCAGCGCCTCCGCCCGCGCAAGGCGCCTGCCACTGTGGTCGTCACGTGTCATGTTGGCCGCAAGAGAGCGCACGTACAGGACGTATCTCCAGATTTCAGGAATGCGTACGCGCTCTTCCGTAAGTGTTGGGTAGTGGATGTGTAGTTGGGCTAATAGGTGGCGTCCCGATGGCGTCTTTGAACATTTTGTGTATTGACTGGTCAAGTGCGCCACCCGGAGCTCCTCGAATGTGTTTACCATCCCCAAGCCCATGAGACGCAGGTTTTATGTGTTGATTGGGAGATCGAGGGCACGCTTGTACATATTTCCGAGAATAGCTTCGAGGGCGTTCTTGTCAAACTGACGCAGGTGGAGGTGAAGACTCGAGTAGAGGACTCGACTGGTAACGAATGCATGCGCCAGCCACAAGGCACCTGTGCACCGTTGGAAACCCGGCGGACCATGCGGCCCACCTGCATCCCCCCTTCCCTTGCGCAGTTTGACTAGTGTTGTATTAGCCCGTCGATGTTTGTGGATAAGGATACCAAGTACTTTAATTTTATCATTTTCGAGTATCGGGCCGCTGGCAAGGAATAGTTCCATTTTGTGATGCACTTAGGCGACGGGCAAATGTGCACAATTTCGGATTTGGACGGGGGACATTGAAGGCCGCAGCGGCGGGCGTCTGCGTCCACGATCTCCGCCGCTTGCTGCAGGTTGGCCTCAATGTCTCCAACCGGTCCATGTTTGGCCCATATGGTTATGTCGTAGGCGTAAAGCGCGTGCTGGATGCCTTCGACCTTCGCCAGCAGAGCTGGGAGTTTCATCATAGCTAGATTGAAAAGTAACGGCGAGAGGACCGCGCCCTGTGGGGTTCCTCTCCTTCCCATTTTATCTAGTCCGTGATCGTATTTTATTCGCATGGAATATTGTCGATCCGAGAGCAATTTCTTGATATAGTGAAATGTGTTATTCCAACAGTTCGTCTGGGGGAGATGTTGCAGGATAATTTTGTGTCTGACGTTGTGGAAAGTTGCCTCCAAATCAAGGGCGAGTACTGCCTTATTGTTGAAGGGATATTCAACAGGATTGAGAATTTCGCTGTCGAGTTGAAACAGAACATGTTGAGCGGAAATGATTGCTGTGGGCGGAAACCGAACATGGTGTCTGCGAATGTATGTTCCTTTTCCAGAAATCCAGACAGCCTGTCCCACACCATGGTCTTCATCAGCTTTCCCGTTTAAGAAGTGAGGGATATGGGGCGGAGGTTTTCTGTGTTTATGGCTTTGCCGTATTTGATTGATTGGTTCACAGGAAGGGAAAGGCGCAGTATCTGTCACACTTGTAGCTGTGGACACCTGAACTGCGCCGTAAGGGAAGGGAGGAAGGTGGGAGAGAAAGTGGATAGAGAGAAAGAGGAGCCGTAGTGGAGGGGTACGGAATAATTTGGACCACCTGGGGATCTTTAACGTGCGCTGAAATCGCACAGCACACGGACGCCTCTTCGTTTCGCCTCCATCGAAACGCAGCCGCCGAGGTCGGGATCGAACCCGGGTACTCCGGCACAGTAGTCGGGCGTCTTACCACTGCACCACCCCGTATTTCGGAATTAAAGTTTCTGGGGCGGTCTTCCATTCATTTGGTAGAGGTGCCTCACTAAGCCAGATCGAGTTGATGAAAATGAGGAGAGTGTCGTAGGTGGGATCGGGAAGATTGGCAAGCAGTTTCACAGTTATCTTGTCCCGACCCGGTATCGTTCGGCGTTTCATTTTAGCCAGGGCCGCCCTTAGGCCGTGCAGCTGGAATGGCTGATTCAGATCCGCGTTCTCTGAACCTGCATACGAGTACGCGGGCTGTTTGCATGCTAATTTTGATGTATTTCGATCGAAGCTATGAATAGCTCGTTGCAGATATTATTGTGTCTTAGTGTGGGTTTGCGTCGGGTAAATCAGGGTCCGGAAAAGGCGCCACGTGCTCCGGCAGTACATTTGTCTGGCCGCCGTGTAGCAGCGGTCTACCCAGTTCGAGTTGGCGAGTTGGGCCACGTACTCTACCGCTCGTTGGGTGAGTTCGTCGATACGAATTTTGAGCTTTCTGTTGCGTTTTTGGTGGCGCCATCTGCGGACGAGGCTGTACAGCACCTCACAGAGGTAGAGGTTGTCCACTTCCGGAGTGGCCTCCGAGAGCTGAATTTGTATTTCCGTCGAACGAAGGTGTGTAATCAATCCTTGTGCCCACGCATGATACCCTTGTTCGTTGATAGAGGCCGAAACTATGTAGCTTTGCCGGAATGTATTTCAGTCGGGAGCCGAGCTTGTGCATGGCGTGTTTCCGGTGGTATAGTCTTTACGGTGGTGTTGATAAGGCAGTGGTCACTACTGATGGTTTCCTTGGTGTTGGTCCATTCTGCGTGTTTAATGTTTTTTTTTAGTAAAGGTAAGGTCCGGACATGTATCCCGGGTCGCTGAATTACCTATCTGCGTTAGATATGCAGGGTCAGTATGAAGAGTCAGGCCCAGCGTGGACGCAAGTTAAGCAGCTTGCGTCCCCATTTCTCTTCGAGCACGTAACCCCAGAGCGTACTGTGGGCGTTGAAATCGCCCACAATCCCCAGTGGGTCCCTGCCCGCAGCCTTTAAAGTGCGGCAAAAAAGTGCTGCGAACGTTACATTTTTGAGTCTGGGGGGACAGTAAATGTTTAGTACATGGAGTGGTGCATCTTGTTTCTTAAACGAAAAAAGTTTCACCATCACATGGGCGTATTCAATGTGCAGCTCCAAGTCAACTAGATTAGCCGTATAATGGAAGAAGGCGATCTAATTCGTGTGGGTGAGGCCACTCCCTGGCTCCTGGAGGGCAACCACCGCGGAAAGAGAGTCGAAAGTTGAAAGGAAAAGTCGGAGATCCGCCCACTTTTTGAGGGAGCGATAGCCCCAACAGTTCCACGGTATAATTTGGACGGGGGTGGCCGAATCGGTTCTTGGGGCGCGCCTGACTTTAGTGCTGCTCGCCATGGTCACTTAGGCTGAGGAAAGGTTGTAGTGACGCTGCTCCGGAGCCAACACTCGCGGGAAGGGGGGCATCCTCCATACCGGAGCGCGGACAGTTGTCATCGTCTACCTCAGGGGTGCGTCTAGAAGTTTTGAGGAGGCGGCCGGATAAGGGACCGAGGAGGGCAAATAATGCGCCATTTATTGGGATATCATCGCGGGGATCGTCTCTTGCAATTTGCAGATGGCGTTCACCATCATTGAGATTTGGTTTTCTATGTCGGAGAATCGGGCCTCGAATGCGGCCTCCAAGCTAGTTACCGTCTTCGGCGCCACGAGTTCACTCTCTATTACCTCAGCCGTTGCACGCAAGGGCGAAGAAGAAGACTGGACAATTTTAGATTCTAATTCGTTAATTTTCTTCAGCAGCATCTCGTTTTGGGACCTGAGTGCTGCTATTTGTTCTTGCTCGGCGCTTCGCGCTCTTGGATAGAGAGAGGAAAGGGGGAAGAAAGACTGACTGACTTACGGAAGAATTTTATTGAGCAGAGATAAGGGAGGGGGCTGTGTAGGTGGGGTTCCTAGTCCGGGATTCCAGCGGCTACCGCTGCTCTCCGCGCGCCTGTCACGAGGGCCCGTTGGGCTTCTAGTCCAAAGCTGAATAGGGTAGCCTCCCGGCCCTCAACAGTTGGCACTGCATTTGGGTCATCAGGTGGATTCTGCGGGCAGGTCAACACCATGTGGTGAAGGCCTGCCTTCTCTCCGCAATATTTTCATTCATTCATTCATTCGGATCTGAGCACACTTACCTTTCTTTTGTTAGATGCGATTATAAACCATGCGTTACAGAAGCCAGAACTGGTTGCAGGGTGCACCACCCTTATCTCACATTCGCCGAGAAAGCGGCTTAATTTTCATCGAGAGCTGAAATTGTTTTTTCTGCTAACTACTGCTCACTTTAGATGAACGAGTTACGTACTATATTTCTGGCTTCGGACGAGCAGTTGCGCCTTCGGAGATCATTTGCAGCCGGCAAATAAGTGACCGTTCCATTTTTTATTTTTATAGTAACTGGAAACAAATATTTCTCACAACAAAATTAGCCTCTCAAGCACCGAAATTTAGTTCGCAAGGTCACAAGTTTACTTAGAGTGTAATACAAGTCATACATCGTAGAACATAAGAATGAAAAAAAATACTCACGGACATAAATGAAAAAACATGGGGGATTTTATTTTTGGTTTTGATCAATGTGAAGTAATAATGTAATGGCGGAGATAACTGTTTAGAAAAGAAGGAAAAAAAATCAATCACATGCAGCCGTTCGGATCTGAAACAATGACCTTCGGATTTCGCCACCGGTGCATAGCCAGCTGAGATACGGCGACGGCTGTTAGATTTCATTATTGGATGCATATATAGGTTCCTGATTTTGCCTATATTTGTTTGCTGATTAGCTTTACGAGGCCTTCGAGTTCGGCGGCCTTAGCGTCATAGGTAGAGTAGGACGCTTATCGCAAAGCTATTGTCCTTTCTGTTAGATCGCGTGCTTCGTGGCAGTCGCGGGGCCACAAGACGTTCGAAGTCCGCAGCTATGTCCTTGGTTGGCGGGCGCTGGCGAACACTCCCAAGAGTAGGTGGCAGGCAACATAAATATTGAACAGGATGGGCAGTGAACAACCACAGTGGTTGCTCATCCGCGAGAGCACCGGACACAAAACTGCAAGCTTGTTTGTTTAGATCCGACCGGAGTCATGGGGTTGTTTTTTCAATTTCATTTACCAGTTATCTCCTAGGTTGTGTCATGGATCGTAGCAGCTGCACTTGAGTCTGGAGGCGCCTCCCTTATCCGGTAGTTTGCTTCGCTGGAGAGAATGGAGGACACCTTTCGCTGCTTGTGATGCGTAGCACCCTCGATAGCCAACATGTCGTTAAGAGACGTCAGCGTTGTAACATGCTAATGGACGTGGGTCACTGCAGGCTAATCGAGTGACATGTCATTCAGTCGCTTCGCTTTATTGCGCCTGGGCTGCGCACTCAAATCCTCTGGCTGCTACAAATTCGACAACCTATCTTTTATCTGAAGTGATTTTCGTCTTGCCCATTTTTTAGAGCTTTCGCTGACCTCTGGGGCATGGAAAAAGTACATAAAAAAAGATGGAAACTACAAGATCTAAAGAAAAACACGTAGGGCAACAGTAAAGCAGCTCGAGATGCCAGGGAGTAGGATGTGTAGTCAGAAGAGCTAAGACAATGCCTCTGTTTCGTTGCGCCGCTGTTCATTTAAACTGTTATTCGGGACTCAAGTATTTCTCGGCTGGCCCGTAGTCTTACAGCAGGTTCCCGATAATTTTGAAAATCGTGAACTTAAGTTTGTTCTGTTATCTGACTTCAGATATGCTCTCAAGTTTCTTTAAAGCTGACTATAATTTGTGCATTGTGTTCATTTTGCCTTGCCCGTATTGCCGATCAAAGCAATTGCACACCTCAATCTTGTAGCTGCTATCAACGCCCCGCTGTTACTAAAGCATCGGACATAGTGCATGCAGTTTCAGACAGCGTGGTTGAAGCAGCCTTAAAAGGTTGATGTGAGTACGTGGGTCTCACATATCTGTCTTTTATTTGGCAGGAACGGGTAAGCAGAGAGACATACTAGAGGGCCTTGTTCTGCAGTGTGTGTGCACTGCAGGTGCGTTTGAACATCAGCTATCAAAAAGTTTCTTTTTTTTTTCTAAGCGTAACAGCGCGCGCTAAGCCGCATGTTACGGTTTCACTTATATATTTGCACCTTGAGCACACGCTGCACCTGGCGGCTAACTTCTGCAGGTTAATTCGAAAGCAGAAGAGACGCTCTTTATTTAACAACACCATTTTTTTCTGTCTTGATTCCTCGTTGATGAAATAAAGAACAGATATGCTTCGTCTAAAATACAGCGTCCACCACGACTGCTTGTGGAAAAATACGAATGGGTGCATGCGACAGCGTTTCGCTTAGGTAGAATTTCCGCCTTCAGTACAGAACAGTAATCGAAGTTCGTGAAAGGGGCCGACATAAGCTGTGGTATGGCACGCAATCGAGGTTTCTCTCATAACGAAAAACACCACAGTCACAACTTCTTACTGTGAAGCTTGAAAATTTTGTTAACAGTAGTGATAGAAAGGCCTTGTTCTGCAACGCTTCATTTTCCTTTCCTGAGATGAATTGAGTGTTATACGAAGCTTCTGGGAAAGCTTGATTCTTAACATGTTGACTTGCCTAGAGGTAGTAATTATAGTGGTGAAAATTAATTTCACTTCCATCCTTACATGACTGATAAATAAACATGTGGCTCCAATTTCAGTTCCCACTTTGAAGGACTATACGAAGCGCGGTCTAAGAAGTTCCTGTGCGAAGAATATTTAAATCGATGCACTTGAACCTAACGGCACCGTAGAAAAGTGTATAAAGAGCTGTTACATTCACTGTGAGGAAGAGCCATGCGATTAACATAGTTTCTACAGCGCATTCACTGCGAACATCGCAAATTAACGTTGCGGCCGTGTCAAGATAACTGTGAAATATTTCAAGTTGTTTTTGCAGTGTACATTAGATTTCGTCCTTTGTCCGAAATAAATAAAGCATGCGGCAATATCTACATCCTGGCTGTGGTAGTTATGCGGGAACAACAGTCAGTCATAGGCCCATGCCCTTTCTTCTTGCTCCGTACAACCTCCCGCTCTCAGACACACAGCGTTGAAGAGGAGCGTGATATAGATGGCGCCACCAGATAAGCAACGCGTTAGGCTACACGACTTTTATTGGAAGATATGCAGTAAGAAAATGTTCGGCCGCACATCAAAAGCATTCTATCACTCTGAGCACACATTTGCAAAATTGTCCAGTAGGAAACGAGTTGCGGAGTACAGTCGAAAGTAAATTGCGAATATCTTAGCCCGATACTACATATCAAATAATTCAGCACTGTATTTCAAAGCAGGGATGTTTGCAACGTGGACAGATAGGACCGATAGTGAGGTACAGTCACTGCGGCGGTGCTTTCCGAGTCTTCAGCAGCTGCTGCCACGAGTGCAACGCCTCGGCTTCACATGGTACTTTGGGGTCGTTCCGCAGTTCTGGTCGTAGATGAACTCGCAGCAGTCGCTGTCTTTAGCCAGCGCACTCGAGTGTCGCCAGAAGGAACATCCAAAACCTGCAACGTGGCAGCCACATCAAGACACATCAAGACCGGAAACAAGAACAGCTATCTTGCGACCAAGATCTGCTTTGTGTTCAAAGTCGTTAATGCGAAGACGTGCAGAGGACCTTTCATTTGTGTGTTTTCTCCCCGTCCCCTCCCGCCCCCAATTTTCTAAATGGCTATGCGCCTGTGATAGAATATTGTGCCATAAAAACGAGCACCTAGATTTTTTGTTAGTATTGGGAATATCCTCGGAAGGCAAATGTTTTGCAATTTCATCACTTTTTTACTATTCTTGCATTAACTGTTCGGAGGCGGAACAAAGGGCGATCTTTTTATTTTTTGCTATATTGCAAGGAAACTGGTTTGAAAGTTGAGGACGCTTTATTGGTGTTATGAAAGCCAAGCTCGAAACAGCGCAGTCTCAAAAGCAAGCTAAACATTTCGACAGATTTGCCTGTCTGGTTGGGTTGATAACTAAATAAGACTTGAAATTTCTCCAACCAACACTTTTATTAAAAGTGTTGGTTGGAGAAATTTCAAGTCTTATCTCAAAAGCAAGCATCAGATGAAAAAACACCAAGAGGCACTTCTCTTGTGCATCGCAATAGGTTTAAAGGAATATTATACATAAATCAGTGTTTCGCGTCTAGATGGCTCATATGTGTACTCAAGCACTGTTTTTGAGATGATCTTAGGCATCGCTTTACTTAAGTGGCAAGCCTCATGCTAAACTGATAGCGTATGAGAAGAAACGGTAGGACAGCGAAGAGTGGGAGGTGAGTGAAGAGGGGGACGACGTTTACTTCACTTGGCTTGTGTGCAGTAATTTTGTTACTGAATATCCTCTTATGAATGCTTATTTAGGCATTTTTGTAGAGTGCTTGGCATAATTCTGACGAAAAGAAGCATAAAAAGAAGATGCGGTACAAGAAGTAACTTTAAACGTGATTATGCCCTGTATTATCATTGCTTGCAATGGCAATTTTTATTACTTAGGTTGTTTGGAAATAGTTGTTCTGAATCATCATTCTGCTCATTTACAGTTGCTGTTACAAAGCAGAAAAAAACCCTAAAAACAACTGTTATCCACTTACCGTTACTAATATGAGGATGCCGAATAATTAGGCAAGTATTGCGCTTCTTAAATATTACTCTCGTTTCTACAGTGCGGTTGTCTGCAAACAAAAAGAAAGTATTTTCCTGTTAGAAAAAAGGCTGGAAGAAAATAAGGTACAATAGTGAAATACGTAGACAAATAAAACGAAAGCTCCGGCAGCTACGTTAAAGCGTTTACTGTGCATCTTTCATGCCCACTAGCCCTCACCCACTATTTTGGGAGAAAATAACTTTCCATCTGAATCACCGCAAGAAGCGTCGACACTCACTCTGACAGAAGTTGAAATGTAGAACGTTTTTGGCCCTGTAGCCCTCGGAGGAGCTGAGAGTTAAACTGCCACTCCTGAAAGGGAAAAGCAAAATGCAGGCTTATAGAACGAGGGTTACGTCATTGATATAGTTGAGACCTACGGTTCAGTGAATACGATAGTGGGCAAGACGGTATTGAATTATTAGGCTCCGTGAGATCTGCAACGTAGCTTTGCATCAATGTAAGGTGACAACATGTATCGTGAACAAACTTTGAAGTTGCTAAGGGTCCCCCCGCGAACGACCATTCTTTTCGGCCATCCCTGCACTAACTGTAACCTTTGTGCCCACTTTAGAGCCCCGTAATACGGGATTTAAGAATGGTAGGCGTACTAACGTTCCTGTACAATCATCTACCTAAGTTGCAGATGCGTAGGTGATCGTTCAGTGTGTATGTTCGTTTCGTGCGTTTACTTTTAATTCGTGAGGAAAATCACTCTCATAATGCGCTGCTACAGCGATGAATGGTGAGGATATACTTCCTGTCCTTCTTAAGGAAGAAATTTCCGTGCATGACCCTGTAAATGAAACTAATTGCGTGTCCCTTGCATAGCCTTTAACAACTTCAAGAAGTCATGAAGAGCAACATTGAATGACGGAACTTCCAATGCGTATTAGGATAGGTTATTAAGGCGAAAGCCGTTCGTTCGCTCGGTCACACTATAGCTGTCAATTAAATGATGTCATGAGGACGTCACCTTAAAAATCAATGTCCTGTCTCCACAAGGAGTCGAATCTCCATCCTTTGGATCCCCGGCCGAGCGCTTTAACCAGCTGCAACACGCTCGGGATCGTGGAACACAGATCATAATTGTGTTTGTCTATCGTGAGGAAGGTGGCTAAAAATAAATAAATAATGTCTCCACCGCGAGTCGAACCACCATCCCTTGCATCCCCAGCCGAGCGGTTTCACCAACTGCGCCAAGCCCGGCATCGTAAAACGCCCCTCATAGCTTTCCTTGTCTACCGTGAGGATGATAGTAACAATGACAATGACGCTGCAGTTGGTAATAATGACAATGATGACATTAGCAGAAATAATGGTGGTGCATTTAGTTGATAACAATAATGACAGTAAACATTATGCACTGTGTGCACCAGCAACGCTTAGGCTTTCGCATTTCTGCAGTTTAGATTTCAGAGTGCCCTTGAAAGTTTTCTGCATTGGACGATGTGTTTCGATTTGGTGAAGACTTGGTCAAATTTTACAGCGAAACATGAATGGAGCAAAAGCGGCAGCTGTCCGGTATCGTACCAAGGCCGTGATCGAAGCAAGCTGGTGCTCGCTTGCGCCGTAAAAAAGCAGGCGAGAAACGTGGGCGTAACTCAGACGTGTGATAGTAGCACCGCTCGTGAAACCCTAACGCGGTATTTGTTGCGCTGCTCCTTGATTGTGGTACACACGCTGCTGCTTTTTGCGCTTAATACAGTCGCCTCGACAAAGGTGTCTGATGCTAGAGGGATTGTTGCGCAAATTTCCAGCTTCGTAGAGCAATCATATACCGGGGGTATGGTAAACGTGGACTATTTATTTATTTACGCGAAAGTTTCACTACACCATGTAAAGCTAAGCTCGCCGTGCACAGCTGGAGCCTCTACTTTGCATACAGCAAGCAACAGGTGTGCCGCGCGTGATGTAAGACCTCGCTGAGCCGAGCAACAGGTGCACCGCATGGGTATACGTTATAGGTGAATGGGCGACGAAGAGAAAATGAACAGTCGCGGACAAATAAAAAGCTTTACTACGTGTAACCACGCGTACAAGGTTTAGTGACATACTGGGTGTCACCGCAGGTAAGCCACGGCAGTTTTTTACGTTTTATTTGTTACAATAAATTCTCATCGACTTTGACTTACCTACCTAGATACTCGCCATGCTTTATTAAGCAAGGAATAAACAGTGATATTCATCATCATCATCATCATCATCATCATCATCAGCCTGATTATACCCACTGCAGGGCGAAGGCCTCTCCCATATTTCTCCACTTAACCCGGTTCTGTGCTAGCTGCATCCACTTGACCCCTGCGAACTTCTTAATCTCATCCGCCCACCTAACTTTCTGCCGCCCCCTGCTACGCTTTCCTTCCCTTGGAATCCAGTTTGTTACCCTCAGCGACCATCGGTTATCCTCTCTTCGCACTACATGTCCCGCCCATGTCCATTTCTTCTTCTTAATTTCCACTAGAATGTCGGTAACTTGAGTTATTTCTCTGACCCACTCTGCACGCTTTCTATCTCTTAATGTTACCCCTACTATTTTTCGTTCCATAGCCCTCTGGGTTGTCCTCAACCTAAGTAGAACTCTCTGGGTTAGCCTCCACGTTTCAGCCCCATAGGTGAGTACAGGCAAGATGCAACTGTTGTATACTTTCCTCTTGAGCGATACCGGTAAGCTGCTAGTCATAATCTGCGAGTGCTTGCCAAATGCGCTCCATCCCAATCTTATTCTTCTTGTTATTTCCTTTTGATATTATTGATATTATTGATGTGAATTACGTTCCTATCAAGAATCGTTAGAAAGAGCAGCTCACCATTATGTCATGTCCCTTTTCTTCCCTCAAGACCCCTTTTGAGGTGTTACGTAAGAGTCGAGGTTTAACAAAACTCGAGCATATACAGCTGACAAATATACTTATTACTGCGCGCTATGGCAGCGATATGATGGCTAATGCCGCTGCAGTCAGCTCTTGTTCAAAAGCATTAGCAGGTAAAGAACGGTAGTGTAGGCATGGTGAAGCGAAACTGGAAGAGGACGAACGATGTTGAGGGGTCTGCTTGTCGAGATGGCGCACATGTATGATTGTTGTCGTAGTGGCGAAAAAAAAAACAGTTGTCAAACAAACAATGTTGACTGGCAGTGAGATGAAGAGCATTACGATTAGGGGTCACTGCTATAGTAGACATTACGTTGACATTGCATGAGTAGCCTGGTTTTGTATGTCTTCGAAGGTATTTGTTAAACATATGCTAGATAAGCGCTCCAGATTGCCAATGGGAATTTTACTTTGCTTCTGTTGAGTAAAGAACATACTTTTGTAGTAGGACGTGGTATGGGGTGTTCTATTGCTGGCTCTCTAGTTAAGAAGGCTATTGTTTTGTCTGGCGGCGGTAGGAGGTTTTTCGTTTGGAATCTTCAAGATAAACCATAACAGGTGGTGATACGAAGTGTTTGTGTGACTACCTGCTAGCATAAAAGTGCTCGATGCCAGCCGGCTACATGAACCAATATGTGAAAGTTCTTAATTCAGTCTACTTAATTTCCCTAATATCAATCAAATTCAGTTCTTCTCGGCCGCAGTACTACCTCGTGCCTTTTGTGACATAGGAAAACGAGGTTTGTCAGTTTGACGAAGGTCCCCAGTCGAAAAAAAAAGGACAAAACTGTTTTCTAGTTCTCTAGTTTTTTGCTTCACTACTTTTCTGTATTATATAGTTCAGCAGTACTTTTGTGCTCAAACGATGATAAATTCTGATATTACTACAAAAGTTTCAGTTGTCAAGAACAGGCCCAATTTAAAACACTGCGCATAATATAATTGTAGCAACAGAACATTTTCTGTAGTTTTTTTCGACAGAGTCTGCAGCTTGAATCCACAAAAAAAGGGAACCGAAGTAAAAAAAAAACTGTCTATGTACGGTAAAACATCAAAGATCGATATTTAATTGCCTTCTTCACATTTAGTATTCCATGCATATCCATGTCCGTGCTTGGCTGCAACGACGATGGCATCGCCTTGTGCTCATGGAAAGGACGCACTGATTAACTAGACTTCTACCTGTCAGCTGCTTGATTAAACACTAGTTTCCCCCGACGCGGATGCGGAACTCGCGGAAGAACAATGCAAATAATGGGCTACATGGTATTCTTACGAAATTTCGAAACGTCCGAGTCCCAGAGATAGATAGATAGATAGATAGATAGATAGATAGATAGATAGATAGATAGATAGATAGATAGATAGATAGATAGATAGATAGATAGATAGATAGATAGATAGATAGATAGATAGATAGATAGATAGATAGATAGATAGATAGATAGATAGATAGATAGATAGATAGATAGATAGATAGATAGATAGATAGATAGATAGATAGATAGATAGATAGATAGATAGATAGATAGATAGATAGATAGATAGATAGATAGATAGATAGATAGATAGATAGATAGATAGATAGATAGATAGATAGATAGATAGATAGATAGATAGATAGATAGATAGATAGATAGATAGATAGATAGATAGATAGATAGATAGATAGATAGATAGATAGATAGATAGATAGATAGATAGATAGATAGATAGATAGATAGATAGATAGATAGATAGATAGATAGATAGATAGATAGATAGATAGATAGATAGATAGATAGATAGATAGATAGATAGATAGATAGATAGATAGATAGATAGATAGATAGATAGATAGATAGATAGATAGATAGATAGATAGATAGATAGATAGATAGATAGATAGATAGATAGATAGATAGATAGATAGATAGATAGATAGATAGATAGATAGATAGATAGATAGATAGATAGATAGATAGATAGATAGATAGATAGATAGATAGATAGATAGATAGATAGATAGATAGATAGATAGATAGATAGATAGATAGATAGATAGATAGATAGATAGATAGATAGATAGATAGATAGATAGATAGATAGATAGATAGATAGATAGATAGATAGATAGATAGATAGATAGATAGATAGATAGATAGATAGATAGATAGTGTTTATTTGAGTGTGCCTCAACAGCCAAGTAGCCTAAAGGAGCGCACACTAGGTCAGACACATCAGAACACTTAATAACATTTAAAACCAGGCATGAAAACAACAATTAGGCAAATATGTCCGTGTCAATAAACGTTTTGTTATACAAGATTTGTACGAGATCTGAGTCAATGTACACTGACAGCTTGTCAGTGCTTTTCTTCGTGAATTATATTAGATCACGAGTTTCAGAATGTGTGTCCCCCAGATGGTGACCCGCTGAAGTAAGCGCTGGATCAGGTCTTCGTCAAGACATCTTGACAAGGCAGATTCACTGCCTTGACCTCTTCTACAAAGCCCAGCCAAGTTGTGAACATTCCCTCTAAATTTAACGTATTTTTACGGACGAGGACTTTGCACCTAAACAATTTTCCTCCCACACATCACCCCCGCACCTCCTCCAAAATGTTACGGGGTGGCAAACCGATGAACACAGTCAATGATATAGAGAAGATGACCGATAACGTGAGATGGTTTTAATGAACTGCGGCCATGGCCTAGAGCGAGCGCTCCTGCCCGCGCTCCTGCCCGCGCCCCTGCCCGCTTCTTCTTCCTCGTCTGTAACAATAGGTTTGGATTGGCCAGCCCACTTGCGTATGTTGTAAGCGATTTAGTCCTCGAATGAATTCAGCTCTCGCTGAAAGATTACGCCGCTCGGCTGCTGATCTCGAGTTCCTGGGTTCGTACCCGACCATGGCTACCGTATTTTAATGGAGGAGAAAAGCAAACGTGTCCATGTGCTGTGCGATGTCACGGAACAGTGACGATTCTAAGATGTTCCAAATTATTCTGTAAACCCTCGCTATACGGCCTCACCTCTCTCACTATTTTTCCTTTTGCTCCTTCCTTCCCACACGGCGTGGTTTAGGTTTTTGCCCATAAGATTGACAGATACTGTGCCTTTCCTTCCCTAAGTAGGTCGTGTCTTTCCAAAAATTCGGTGGATGTTTTTTTCGCGTTTAGATACTTTTTTAAATCTATGTTTTGCGGCTGATTGCTTGGTGAATATTGTAAAACATGGCGATTATCTATGAAACACACGCTCAAAGCACACACCATTTTAAAAGCGAAAAGGCACAAATTCTGTTCCCTCGGGGCATTTGCTATTTAGATTTTATTGTAATAAGCGTGGGCCTTTCCACAGGCCATGTGAGGCACTACACCACCCAAAGCTGTCTTACAGTTTGCTTACGAACAAAACAAACTTTCTCCTTCACCCTTCCGTTTCCCTAAGCCGAACAAAGGCCAATAAATTGCCGACGGGATGGCGACAAAAGCAGATCTCTGCAACTACTTCCTCGATGATTGCGAAGGTCCCGTCTAGGAACGAGTTTTTCAGTGTGGGAAAACGAATCGCGGGGAGAACCTGACTAAAAGATTGACGGCAAGTGGTACAGCAACAGATGTTAGCAGGTGCGTTTTGGCAGCCGGTGCGCAGAGCCTAGTGCTTCACCCCTCTAGACTGCTGGTTTGAGTGCCTGCATCCTGGCCTCTATCTGTACTGTGAAGGAAAGAAAATGACACGTTTTTTGTGAAAAAAGGGCCTTAGCTTTGCACGAACATACAAAGAACTGGCGTTTTTTCAGTTCAAACTGATTGCGAACCGTTCTTTACCGGCGGATGCTTATCGGTGTTTTATGGTTAAAACCACAAAGTACACGGCCTAGGCTATAAATCAGTTCACAATTTTTACACAGTAATGCTGCCACGACCTACTAGGCGAGGATTTCAGAACGCCGCTTTTAAACGATGTATTGAGCAAGGAAACTCACGCCAGAGACACAAACGATACTAAACCTGGAATCGGTCTTCGGATTAGCTGCATAGCCAGCGCCCTCTACATGCCCAAATGGGCAGACAGCCTAACTTAACGCAAAAAAAAAAAAAACAAAGCACGAAAGGTTGTCACAGCTCTCAGCGCAACTTGAATCAAATTATGCCACGGACAGTATTGTTAAATTTCATTACCTATACACGGTTTTCATTGAGCAAGTCGCAAGGCCACCCATGCAGCCAATTCTTCAGCCTATTTCGTCCGCTACGGTAATCATGGACACCGCACTCCGTCCTTCCTCAAACCCTGACAAGATCCACCGGCGCGACCCACTGCCCTATAAAAGAAGCCCGCCGTTCTGCCTCGATCCTGTCGTGTTCTCGCCTGGAAAATCGCTCGAAGGCACCCAAACACGCCGCCCGCAATCTTATTGGGGTTGCTGCAGCGAGCTGCTGCGAAACGAGCTTTGACCCAGTACCTGTGGGGCGCTCACAATTGATACTCTGAAACTATTTCCGAATTTATATAAAATGGTCAATTGGACAGTGGTATGGTTCAACCAGCTTTCTCGGTATGTGATACGGTAGAACCATCATCGATGTCGTGTATCGGTTGTTGCCTTTTAAACACAGTTTCATGGTTCTCTGGCTTGGACCAACGTGACTCATCATCAGAAATCGAGATTGCCACCCCCCCCCCCCCCCCCCCCCCTACAGCGAGAAAACGTGCCATTCCTGCGCTTTAGAGGTGCTCCTGTCATCACATACCATGCACCAGACACCAGATTGCACTGAGAATAGCGTCTTTGAAAATTGGACAGCCTATCCGTGCAGCCTATGCCACGTACTCAATATGGTCCGGAATATTCTGATGGTTTCCCTCTACATGTGCGTAGAATTTAACTATGGTAAAGTAAAATCTGGACAGACAGGTCTTTGCTGGTACTGCAGTGGGCTGCATTGAAATACACGGCTGTTTAGAGATGGAACACGTGTTGTGAGCCTGCGAAGTGGTCATTGAACTTAAGCGCACAGGATTACATAACAACCTCTGCATCACCATGAAGCAATATAAGGGAGGAACGTAGGTTCTAACAAGAGCTATTGTCAAAAACAACAGACGTTTACGACTGTCTTTTTATCCTCGGCTCATGCGAGGGGCGACAGCTGCGCGGTGGCGATGTGAAGCCGCTCCTGCCACTTCCGCACATTGTGGGAGCCACATGTATCATTTTCTGTCCTGTAAGAGTAATGTTTGAGGCTCACTCGCTACTGCTATGATATCACTACCAACTTATTTAAAGTATAGTGGAGATGCCCGGGCATGTGTAGATGAAAAAAAAAGTCTCATGAACATATTTTTGGATCCTTGTCGTTCGCAACCCCCACTCCGAATACATACTTCTGATAGCTAGGCAAGTACCTAACACCCATTTTTTACGTGACAAAATTAAAGTATAAGTACAAAAATTATTTTACAGGGAGGAGTCAAGCAAACCAAATATGGCATTTTTAAATGTTATTTTTTGAAACTTGATGTGGTCAAACCGCCTTGACGTGACAGAACTAGAAAGGGGCCTTCTATAATGCCGAGGACTAAACGGGGTTCGACGTTAGCGGGACACTCTTAACCTTGGCAATGCTTCAAGGTCATAAATACAGTGGGGTACTGAAACCCCACTTTGTATTTTGACAGTATACACTTCCACCTAGATAGCGCATGAACACTACCGAGTAATGTTTCCCAAGCTTACGTTAATTCATCATCTTGGTACGTGAGAATAACGGGCGTGCCAGATCCCCAGCTTCCTCGATGTCTTAAAGGCTTCAGGCTCTTCACGTTTCCACCGAAAATGATGTCCTCGTGGAAGTTTCGGTATTCAAGATGCCACTCTCCAAAGTCAGCGAAGCCCTGCGTGATGAGAAAGATTTGTGGCGCTCTCAATTCCACAAGCTCGTGCATTTTTGTACATCACATATTATGCCTGTTACTACGAGTGAGATGGTACTCCCGTGAGGAGGGCAGGCGCTTACATTTCTGCGGTAGCCTTACTGTACTACAGAAAAAAGCGCGACACTTTTGCTGACGACAACGATGAGGCAATAAAGGCTCTAACTTTAAAATGTGCCCCTAGAAAGTCATATCCGTGAGAGACTAAATACGCGTTATGTGCGAAACATCCAATACAATCAATCAATTAATCAATCAATCAATCAGCCTTTTACTTTCTCTATTAGATTAGAGGAGACAGGACTGAAAGCTCGAAATCTTGACAAAGGTTCTGCCCCATGTTTTACATTGGCATTGTATCAGACAAGCGGCAATAAATTCTGCGCTATACATAATAGCACATAAGATAGCACACCTTGAAAATGAAGCAAAAAGTACCAACACAAAAATACATGCAGCATCATCACACAAACTTGTTCAGAAAAAAATTCATAATAACAGTATTTGGATGCTGGAAAGGGTAAAACATTTCTTTGTTTAATTTATTTAATAGCACTGGCAGTGTGTAAGAGATGGATTGTTCTGAGTAATATGCTCTAGGTGTAGGAACTAACCACATTTCTTTATTTCTGGTTTGTGGAATATGAGTGTTTTCTGCAAGTTCTGCCAAATTACCGACGTAATTATCATTGCTCCGCGAAGCACTTTTAAAGCTCATTAAAAGTCTGTATTCGTGTAAAGCGAAGACTGGCAGGATTTCGTATTTTAAAAACAAGTCAGTCATAGGGAAACAATAAGGAACACTAGCAATGCATCTTACAGCTCTTTTTTTGGAGAAGATGCAACTTGGTCATGTTCGTGATGCCGGTGGTACCCCAAAAGACAATAAAGTATTGTAAGAGAGATAGAGCTAAAGAGTTATACTCCAACAGCCTAACTGTGACGAGAAGAATGTTGCGCAAGCGCGATATAACTCCGACAGCTGAGGATACTTTCGATCTAATATAATCAACGTGATCATTCCAAGTGCTTTGAAAACATGACACCAAGGATTTTGACAAAATCCACTATCTCCACAGGATCACGGTTTAAACATACATTGAGTGGCCTAAACAATACCTTCCCTTTCGGCAAGTACAACACTATTTTAGTCCTTTTAGGATTAATCTTCAGAAAGCCTATGTATTTAATGCATCAATTGTTCTACTTGCTTTTTCTTCAATATCATCTTCTGATTTCCCGGAGATGAGCACTGAAGTATCATCGGCGTAGGATACAAATGTACTATTAGGTTCACAATGCACAATATCATTTAGATAAATTAAAAATAAAAGCGGACCCAATAAGGAACTCCTGTGCAGATATTGTGTACTGAAAACAATGAACTTTTAAAGTGCACATACTGTGTTCTATGGGAGAGGTATGATTCCATTAAGTCTCCTGCTTTTCCGCGGATACTGTATGTTTCCAATTTATGTAAGAGAATTTTGTGACTTAATAAATCAAACGCTGTTGTGAGATCTGTGTAAATGCCAGCAACTAGCTCCTTATTTTGAAATTTATTTATGATAATTTTTGTATGCAAGTAGCGCTGATTCTGCAGATCGATTCTTTCTAAAACCGTGCTGAAAGTCAAGGAGAAGATTATGCTTGGTAAAAAATGACAGGACCCTACTAGCAGTAACTTCTCTATTCCTTTAAAAAATACCGGTAATATATATATAGAGCGGTAATTTTGGATCAAAGATTTGTCGTAACTTTTAAAAACCGGTATCACTCGAGCAGTTTGGAGGTCTTTCGAAAATACAGTGGCAGATATTATTAAATTATAAATGTGCGTAATGGCTGCGCATATAAGGTGAAGAACATGTTTAATGGGCGGTATTTGGAGGCCAATTGTGTACACTGACTTGCTATTTTTAATTGTGCTCATGCACGAGAAAACTTCTGCGCGGTTTGTCGGAGCAAAGAAAAGTTACGATGAATTGTTGCTTCTTTTCAAGAATGCAGTGTAATCTTTACTACCACAAATTTGACTCTGAGAAGCTTGTTGAATAAAAAAGTTGTTAAACGCATCAGCTAAGCTAACGTCATAAATACGCTTTCCTTCATGCTGAAAGTTATCAGGAGTATCAGGGATAGTTGGCTGTAATAAGGAATTTAATTTTCTCCGGATAAGATCAGGTCGTTGTTCACTCGAGCTCCAAAATATATTTGTAAAATAAGCTTCTCGAGCGACCTTCAGTTTTGATGGAAGATTATTCTGTACTTTTTGAATTGGTTAAAGAAGTTTTTATTCTTTGTTTTTACAAACTGTGCATACAAGCTATTTTTATCTTTTATCATTTGGAGCCACTCAGACGTTACCCATGGTTTCCTAGCCCTAGATGGCGCGTTCACTTTTTTTAGTGGAAAGTGCGCGTCATATATAGTTTTAAATGATGTGATGAAATTATAGTAAGTAGCACCGCTACTATCCGCCTCAAAAACAGTATTCCAAGTCTGTTGGCTAATAGCATGACAAAAGGAATCAAGGTTTTCATTAGTTATAGACTGTGTATAAATTATTCGCCTTTTCCTTTTGTTAATATGCACGGGCTTGTTAACTAGCATGAAGATTCCAAGATGATCACTAATATCTGTGTAAACAACGTCTGCGGTTATTAAATTAGGGTCAATATTTGTAACGAACACATCTAATAAAGATGCACTTTCTAAAGTCACTCGTGTGGGCTTTGTTATTAAGCTAAAAAAACCATTGATTGCAATTAAAGAATGGAGTTCCTTTTGTGATTGTGAAGTTGAAAGCATATTTATGTTGATGTCAGCACCTAAAACCATATCTATAGATTCATATGATGCATAGCTAAGAATATATCCGAGAAATGCTAAGTAATGACTGATGACGCCAGATGGTGGCCTGTAAATGACACAAAAAAGTTGGTTCACCATTCACAAAAGCTCAATAACACGGGCACAAAGAAATGGTATAGCCTTTCCACCGAAGGAACATGCTAACACGTCCTCGTGTCCAAGCAGCACGCACACAGCTCTCGAGCACGCACCTCCATTAGGCTTGAACACTTGGCCTCTGTAGATTTGCCATGAATAGTATAGGTGGCGCTACAAGTGAGTCTGTCGCTCACATTACAAGGAGGTAGTCTAGCCTTGGAGACACTCCATCAGATCTGTTTCTATGAAAGTGCCTTATATCAGTGTTTATTAAAGAAGTAATAAGGGCTCTAATAACAGTGGCCAAAGCAATTCGTTGGCTTTAGTCACGGTGTAGTAAAGTTTGAATAACAAAAGCAGATGAAGGAAATTAGGCCGTGCTGGCACTCTGTCAGCTTTCGCCGTTACGGCTTGGCATGAGTGCTCTCAAAGTATACTTTTTGGATTGGCATGACCGCGTTTAATGCTGACATGACGGAGATTTTCCAGCAATTAAAAACGGTAAGCTGGCCAACTACTAACGCTGCTACCATCCCTTGTTAAACACAGAAGAAGAGTAGCTAACTTACAAACCTGACTGGCAATACTGATCGATGGGGGGAAGGTACACACATCCCTTCAAAGCCCTTCAATTTCCTTAGGTGTCCCAGAACGTGGGGAAAGTCGGCAACCTCATTCTGTCTTTTTTTTTTCGGCATAACATACAGCCTGGTACATTTCCTTCGTTTGATATTGCTATGTGCCGGTTTAATCCGAAATAATCTGACAATATTTAGGAAAGCACTTATTCCTCTCTCTTATTCCTTATATGAACCAGATTTTTATGCATGCTTAAACTAACCATAATACAGAGATGATGTCCTATTCCTCTGTCTTACGCCTTATATAAACCATATTTTTATGCATGCTTAAACTAATTATCATACAGAGATGATGTCGGTACCATTGTAAGCACTGAAGGATAATTGCGAGCAGCTCGGTGATCGTTAACTTTCATAGGGCAAGTTCGAAACCACATTATTTCGTTAACAAGCATATCAACACTTTGCTTTTAAAGCGATATAAATTGAATAGGCTTAAAATCGCAGTAACAAAATCTTTGAGATTGTTCTTACCCAACTAACATCTTGGAAGCGCTGCAAGTTGACTTGTACTTCAGGGTACACAACCTCTCCGGAGACCGCTAGCAAAACTTGCGCGGCTAGCCCGGCATACATAAGCATCATATTTAGGGCGCTCACTTTCACTTCAGCTCAACACGACCAGGCAGGCTATGCAGCTCCATCTGTTTTGCCATTCTCACAAAGGAAGTACTGTCAGTAATTTAGCTGTGTAGAGGGCACCACTTTGCTCGGTATGTGAAAGCGACATCCGCTCCAAAGGGCATCCGGAAACCTATGTTTCAAAACTGACAGCTTTAGATCTGGGCGGAACCCTTCACATGACTTTAAAAAAGAGCAAATTGCCAGTGGATTTTAGTTATTTCATGAAATGACTTACACGTTTCAAGTTTAGTGCACCGCTTGAATTATTGCGCGCCGTGAGTTCAGTGGTTTCATAAAGATCCTTTCTTTGTGAAATTTTAAAACTTGAAGAGTAACACACTCTAAATCTTAAAATCGTGAACTCAGCAGCTTTAAGCGACTGAACACTGTGGAATTTATGTCTCAATTTCTTTTTGACGCGACAAAATGGAAAGATTGACGTCCAAAATGTTCGATTCCATAAGGGTTTTGATAGAAACGCTGTAGAAAAATTTGGCAGATTATTTTTCGTCCAATGCATGGGCCAGTTTTTACGTATTCCGATGCTGGAACCCATGAGCAGCGACCGCAATGGCAACTGTTGATCGAGAAAAAAGACGTACCGAAAACAAATACAAATTTCATTCGCCAGACAGTAACCAGACATTTCTTGGGGTTGAGTAACGTCCTGTTCTGTTTCACACTCAGTGCGTTACAGCACAATAACGTACGCCTCGTCGACGAAAGTTTTAATGGTCACTATCACGGCTTCATTCCCAGAATTCTAAACACTGAGGGGCCATCTTGTGACAAAAGCTGTAACATGCCTCTCGCGTTGCAAATGCAGGGGTGGTTTTTATTCAAGGACGCACTGGAGAGAGCGCAAAATATAATAAATTATGAGAAGCACTCCTAACAGAAAGCGAACAGTGTGCAGTTACGAAAATCAGCGACATTTTGCTCACAAGCAGTCACGTGGGGTATCGCAGTGAAAGTAATAGCGTTTCTCCGCTAGATAGCGCCTCAGTTGTTTTTATGCAATTTTCAGTAGCAAAGCAAAATTGTAAAGCCTCTTTTCTTTGATATTGTAGTGCTCGATCTGTACTATATGAGGCAAGAACTTTTCATCTCCACCATTATCCCATGACATATATTTTCACGTGTTTAAGCAGAACTCTTACTGCATGCTGTAAAATATTTCTTATTATTGCACGTTGCATTAAATTATGTATAAGTTACAAGGAACTTCTTATTAATTATTTTTTACCATCAGTACCTGAGTATTAAAAATTATGTGAGCAACATGACATCGAAAGACACAGAGGTTCGAAAAGATAAAAAGTATAAGTTAATTGGCATAGTATTGATCGGGAGCTCTGCTAGGGGTTACAGCCGCGACTTTTTCTATGAGTCGAGGTTCTTGACCATGCACCATGCAGCAGATCAAAGTTGCTATCTTAACTCTAACCGTTCTCGAGGTGCTCTCAACACCAGGATGAGATCCCGCGACATCGAACTAATCCGCATAATCCTTTTGCCAGTGCGAAAACTGTTTCAGTTTGTTAATTATTGTTATCAAATCTTTGAGCAGAATAGCATTCCAGACAAAACACTTTCAACTTGCTCGGCGATGACGACTACGTATATTGCCGTGGAACAAGGTACCCACCAGCCGCAATTGCTGTCAATAAAAGAAATGCATGTGAAATTGGCCTCCATTGTTACGCCGATAATGTATTACGAGGGCTTATGAACA
This sequence comes from Amblyomma maculatum, assembly GCF_055883805.1. NCBI lineage: Eukaryota > Metazoa > Arthropoda > Arachnida > Ixodida > Ixodidae > Amblyomma > Amblyomma maculatum. The sequence continues at coordinate 30,765,660 of NC_139354.1, read as the reverse complement.
CCGTAGCCTATTGTAAGATGTCTCAACTGGACGCTTAGCAGTGAATTGTATGTCATGGTGGCTTTACAAAATAAATATTTTAGGTCACATCGTCTGCAAGTCTAGATGTGTTGATTAACGAGGATTTTAAATTAAGACATCTTAGAAACCCATCTTCTGAATGTCGACGAAAGCAAATTTTACTCCCCACTTTACTACCGAAAACGACAAGGATGTCACACATTTTACACATAGCAATTCTCCCCATTATAACGTTGATAATACAGCTACTGCGCACATTTCCTTTGTAATTACATGATTAGGAGGCTAGAATAAAGGACACTTTAAGCAGAAAAGGCAAGAGCACAAAATGTTTTACCCGGACATTTTCAGAACGCTAATAAAGTATCTTTGGAATCCCCCCTTATAGTTTCGATTCTGATTACTTTAACATAATTTTTTTGACAACCGAATAAAGTGTGTAATATTTTACAATTGCCCATTGATTGGGGGGGGGGGGGGTAGTGTGTCTGTCTTGATGTTACTCCACCAAACGTGGCCAGAAGAGGCATTTTTGCGGAAAGATACGGTAAACAAAAAGACCACATGCGAAACATTGCTTGTCCAATAATAGTATGAACTCCGCTTTGCTGTTATCATATAGCGTATCCATAGCTGTGACTGTGGCGTATTTATTCATAGTATTCATTAGAGATTTCGAAGGTTTCTAAGAGAAAGGGACGACTACAAAGAATACGAAGAAAGACGATAGGGAGACGAGGTTTAAGGTAATATTGATTTCTGTGTATGTTTCAATGACGATTGTTTTCAGTGTGCTGTATCACGTCTTTTCTGAAACGTGGTCGACTTCTTAGCGCATGTCAGAACGAAATGTCTACATGCGCATATCCGGTCGGCAATAAGCTGCTTGAAAATTAGACTCCATCTTATTATCTCCATTCTTGTTCAGACTTGCAGTTTTATCACTTGAAAAGAAAAAAAGACCAAACCAAGCTATCCCTAAAGCTATTTACTCCAATTTTCTTAGACTGTTGTGACTATTCTGGAATGTTTAGTGCAAACATCGCTACGTGCGCAGGCATTGTTATATTAAAATTTTTAATCCCACCTGCGTAATTTGAGGTAAGTAAAGTACCACGAGATGTTACTTTGACGGAAATGGCTTTAAGGCCTCGAGAAAATATTCTTGTGGCCTACATGTTGCATAGCAGAGCTGGAAAGCGCACAAGCTTAGTGTTCCGTTTTCTACGTTTTTAAATTGAAAGCCTTTTTTCTCTCATTAAGGGCGTCGACAATACAAATAAGAAAATGGGAAAGATGGGAATAAGAAAAGAAAGATGGGAATTGGAACCAGGCTTCCAGGGCTCGAGATGGGGACACTTCCAATTTGGCAGTGTGGTTCGGCGTTTGAAATTGAGTAAAGGTGCGTCTTGTGAATGCAGAGTTGTCTTAGGAATTCGTTTGCAAAGTATGGACTGGATGTGTATGACATTAATTGTGAGCATGTAAATTACACATGTATCAAATAAACAAGTAGTGAAGTATAACATAAACGTGCATAAACGAGACCTAAATTCACGAGTAATTTTCTTTTTCTTATCTTCGCCGTCTGGAGAACCGCCGCCATGAGCTCTCACAAAGATGTTTCACTCACTCAGACGCTGCATCACTCGGTCACGTTTCCCGCGATATTCGCTGTAATACACGGAGTACAACACTATGGAGGAACGCCGCTATGGAGGCAAGTGCAACCGATGAAAACTCTAAAGGAGACGTTACATGCAACAGAAGCATTCGATGGGTTGAAGGATGCACAGCCACTGCTACAGAGTTGTTGATATAGCACGGTACACATATATACGAGGGTCATAGGTTCATATCCTACACGCAGCATGTGGTTCCGTTACTTTCTACTTTGTGTTAATCATTATATCATCAATAAAATGCCGATTACATATCAGCCATCGTAATGAAGAGAAGTTTGGCTGAAATTCTAATATCGTGCGAAGGTGGCAGTACACAAGTTTGGTTTTCAGTCACCTAGCTGGCTTTGAGTTGGCTAAGACAAGATACTTTTGACAAACAGGTAAATCTTATTTTGTGTGCGGTGTACCTAACGCTCCACCGCGGGATTGTCCATCTCACATCAATACGTCCTGGTCTTCCTTGGTGCGCTTCGGCGAAGCATAGCAGCGCACACTGTCACTACGCATAGCGTTTCATGCACATTGAAGCTGTGCAGCTGCTCCGAAAGCAAGCAAACAAGCGCTTTCGCACTAAATGCCTCAGAGCCACTTGTCAGAACCACGTAATGTCACGACGCACAGGATGTAGTCGGTGTGGCAGATAAGCTCACAGCTGGCTATTGGATGGTGGCACGGCTGAGGGCGCTGTGTTAGCCGCGCTTTTTGACGTCACTGAGCGACGTAACCTGGCTGAGTGTCCCCGTGCTTTGTCATTGGCAGAATCGCTGGTCACGGTCCCGTGCCATGGCCGTGTTTGTTTGGATCCGCAATTAATTTAGGCGTTCAAGAGGAAAACCTAACACAAACGACCATGACCTTGCCAGACTGCAACGAGTGAAATCTGTAGCAGCAACGCATTGAACACTTAATATAAATGTGTTTATAGTTCCGTGGACTTCAGTTATGCATAATGTTAGAACTGCACGCTGATATGGCTCAAGTCACTGAATAACATCGCTGTCGACGCGTCTTGACCATTGTTAAAAAAGAACAGTCAAACATTGCTACCTAGAACAATGTAGTCTGTTTTTTTTTCTCACAGATAAACACAGCGCAATGAAGCAGGGCACGAGAAGGAGACAGCAGGCAATACGGGATGAGCTCTGACTGCCATATTTAATGCACAGAAAGCGTTGGTAATGTCAATCTCTAAATGCTACCAATCCGTTGCCAACATAATACGATATTGGCTGATTATTTGTCCTACCAAGGCTTGTATCAACAATTCCAGGTCTCTGCTACATCCAATAAACTAAATTTTTAGGGACAATAAAATCTGATTCCCAGATTTACAGCCTGAAGGAGAGATGTGCTTCAGGCTATGCCGTGTGAGCATAAGTGTATTTTATATTCAAAGTGTATTATGAAATAAATCGGTCCTATAAAGTGCATTGTGCACTACTCAAGCTGTAAGCGCGAAACTACATTTAGAATTAACTTTTTATGTACCTCGCATACAAAAAACTGAAGTACATAAGCAGGCCGGTTTGGTTCGTGTCAAGCTTTTGAGGACAGCTAGAAAAAGCGATTAAGCGAAGAGGCGTCCGTTGTTGTTGCGACTGAGGGAAGAAGAAAAGGGAAATGCACGGACCTGCTACTGGCTCTGTAGCTGAGCCACCTCGGCTGCCTTGTGCGGACAGAGGAGAAACTATAGAAGAAAGAAGAAGAGAGGGAGAAAGACGCGCGTTGCAACAGCCGTCGTCCACTACCGAAACGGTAGCAATGAGTAGTGGCTGCTCCTGGCCCTTCGGTGGCAGGAGCTAGCCTGCCACCGAATGTTTATCTGTTGTAGGCCGTCATTGCACCCGCCACTGCTTCTTTGGTGGACGACGGCTGTTGCGGCGCGCGTCTTTCTCTCCCTTTTCGTTTTATTTCTTCTCTACTTTACCTTCTGTCCGCACGAAGCAGCGGAGGTGGCGCAGCTACAGAGCCAGTAGCAGGCGCGACAATTTTTGTTCCTTCTTCCTACAGCCACAACAACAATGTTAGCAATGAAAGCCTACAAGAGCTAAAAATATGGTGGCAGGCTAGCCCCCGCCTTAAACAGCAGTGACCTACCAGTCCCAGCTCCGTAGGACCAGGAGCAGCCACCCCTCCTTAGGGGTGGCTGCACATCGCACAGCCACCCCGTGCGCTGTGCGATGTGAGCGCACGTAAAGATCCTCATATGGTCGACACAAGGGAACCTATGACCGAATTAGAAGTCGCATCAGTATGCACACGAAGACGCGCTCGTGAGAAGCAGCATCAGCCTGTAACCTACGAAATGCCAAATAGGGTAGTCGCCTAATTCCTCTTGTCCTTGGTAACAATCCGCAAATGCAAATTATCCTTCGGTGAATAAAGCAATTCCCCGGCTACCTTAGTTCTAGAAATGTTTTGAATTTCCTTCGGATCCAGTAGTATTCAGAGTCACTGGTGCGGAGAACGGCGCTAGAGGATTTACCTGCCGTGATAGGTGTATTGAGTTAGAAAGATATAACTTTGGCAGTAGCGTCAGGATTACGCAGATATTCGCTCCTCAGTATAAAAACATCAATGGTGTGTGCCTGTTTCGCCATTTTGAGCTTCTCTGTCAGCCTTGTAATCTCGGTTTTTCACCGTGTAGCTAAATGAATATTGCCTCAAGTTACAGCCTGTACAAACGTTGTATTCAATCTTTCTTTCCCCGCGCAGGCTATGGATGTTCATAGTGGCGACGCATCGACCCACTTAACGAACCAGCCGAGTGTTGCCAATTCATCTATGACGAGAACTGTGACTCGACACCCAAGTACGAAATGTACGACTCATCCTGCGGCTGGTAACGGTGTGCCAGCTACTAGTGAAGATTTACGCTTTTTGTTCAAAGTAAACTGAAACGAGAGTGTAGGGTGCTGGTTCTGTCTCAATGCTGCGCTTTGTACACTAAATAAATAACCAAGTGATTATGTTCAACGGCGCGAGGAAATTAACTGAATACTGAGTACCAGGGGTTGACTTCGGCTACATGCAGGATGTTGTCCCCATGACCAGGGCGCATGCTCTGATACGCCGCTTCCACCGGGGCTATAGGCTTCAAAGCTCTGATTGTTGCGCCTCACAGAAGGGCCCAGAGCCAGGCCGCGGGATTCCCTCGCAGCCATTTAAGTAGAAGGTACACGGCCACATACATGACAGGGGTCTAACTTTCATTACCAAGCCTGGTGCTCCAAGCTAGTTTATTTCGTTCGTAGTTGGCAATAACATGATACAAAAACTTCTTGGCTGCATGCACGCCACCACTAGAGATCTCTTTTTTTTTATGCGAGCACATAAAATGGCTTCAGCTCTGGCTAGGCGGAGTCTCAATCCATTAGAAAATCAGTGAGATACTGACGGCAGCAGGGATTGCACTTGGTACCTTCCAAACGTGAAGGTTAGTTTTGTTTTTATAGGGTTTACCATCCATAAGTGACTTAGGCTATGAGAGTCGGCGAAGTGGAAGACTCCAGAAATTTTGACCACCTGGGGTTCTTCAACGTGCATTGGTATGGCAAAGCACACAGGCGACTTGCTTTTCGCCTAATCGAAAAGAAGCCTCCGCGACCGGGATTCGATCCCGCATCCTTGGATAAAGAAGTCGAAGGCCCTAACGACTTGCTTCTGTAAATGGGGGTGACGTCTACTAATTGGGAAATGATCCGGACAGGCTGAGTGATCGTTTCGATCGTTGGAGTCCCATAAAAGCTAAGCGCCTGGCCGGTAGCGTGCTTGTACCTAATCTATCGATTGGTATCCAACGACACCAAAATTTTTCTCATGGCAGTAATTAATGCTTAATCACAAGGCCATTTATGGTACGGGACAGGCCATACAATTCCCGACCAAGGGGGCTTCTGCCAGATTGAGCCTTCTGTCTGGTAGAGCATCTAGATAGCGTACTAAATTGTACTGTTTGTTCCGGTCGGTTTCCGTCGGATGCCCCCAGGGTGTTGTGTCATACACTCTTAGAAAAAAGGTAGTATTTTTACTAACTTTAGGGTAGCAACTGCTTGTCACATATGTTACTACCTTGTTAGTAAGTGCAGTTAGCAATGGGAAGGTTAGTAACTGTTACTAACCTTCCTGTTGCTAACTTCAGTTACTAATAGGGTAGCAACCGATTGAGTTAGTAAGTGCAGTTAGTAACGGGTAAGTTAGTAAAAGTTACTAACCCTGCCGTTACTAACTGCAGTTGCTAAAAGGGCAGTAACTCATTGAGCTAGTAATATGTATACATATAAAACTTTTAAAATTCCTGCTGCTCACGTCAGAACTGCCTCTTGAGCTGAACTACATGGACAGGGAGGGCACCTTTTGCTCTGCAAGTAATAACAATGAATATGTTTAACATCGGTAAAATCAGTATTACATTTTAAATTTAAGCCAGAGTCATGTAATTGTAGCCCATTAATATGCACAAACAATTCTGCTGATGCACATTTTGTACCAAGCCAAACTTATAACTACAATATATTCATATTCGGTGGTTTGCACTTGGTGAGGAGCAAATGTCTTGCTCTATTTCGCACTGCTGGAGAAATGCAGCATGCTCACGAATCAATTTATGCGCACACTTCTTAATAGGTGCATCTCAAACGGCTGTACATATAAATTTTGTTCGCATAAAATATTTCATCATCTCATCCCGGGCTTCTATTTCGCAAGCACAACAAGCGTATTAATTTTACACGTAAAAACATTATTCATGACATTTTTGCTAAATATCCGCATGTGATATTCTAAACAGAAAAGGGAAATTTGCACTCCTATATAGCCCTAGCTGAAATGCCATGGATGTGGTATCTGCAGAAGGTGTTTTCACGTCACGCAAACTGAAAAATTAAAAAAAGTTGCCTTCTTTTACACAAGAGACTCAAATCAACTCTCATCAAATTATTGCTCATTGTCATAAGAACAGGGGGCCAGAAGTTTGGTTCATGGATGTTGATCAGGAACTAAAATTTTCACTGTTTAAAAGCCAGGAAAAAATATACTCAAATAGCGCAGAACGGTCTGAACTTTTATTTTCCCTCCAAATCTACATTATGCAGTCTTCTTCAAGCCCTCTTCAATGCACGATATGGGGCGCAGTACTGACAGGGTCCTGGTTGATGTTTGAAGGCCACAAAAATGTTATAAAACAGCAAATGTGTTCTTGTTGTGGCTGCTGTACTTAATATCAAAAATCCAATATATTTCTATAACAGCTGCAATACCGTCTGGTCAATGGCGTCCACATTGAGTGCCTCAAAAGTGGCGACGATTTCTTTTGCTTCATGCAGCTGCGAAGTCTCCAAAGAAAGAGCGGGGTAGGTGTCCTGCGCCAATACCATGAGTCAACATTAGTGCCAAATTTATGAGTAAATCATCGAAGGGAAATGAAACAGTACACTTACCGGCCCTTTCAGAAATCTGGGCTGCTCCTTCGGAAGCATCGGCAATATGCGTAGAGCACCAACCGCGAAGCAATCAGTCAACCAAAATTCTGTTATAGCACTGAGCTAGACTATGAACATGAAAAAGTTATACATACATTTTTCGTGCCTCCTTCCAATTTTTCTAGACGTGCTCCTATCTCGGAGGCTGTTTCTTTGGCACACCGTCGGCCCTTGGCCAGCCCCAAGCACCGTGCTCCGTAGTGATTTATAAATGTCAACAACTTCGATACGAAATTTATGCCTGTCATTGCGGTGAACTCCTCATGAAGCTTGAATGAGAAAAATTTTCACTTAATTACTAAACTCAATATTTTTATCGATAATATTAAAACATAAATCGAGACACAAAAGGAAACACCTGACAGAAGTCTGTCTGGTTGGGAAATTTACCTTAAGGTACAGGTGAATAACCCCAACAAAGTTCTTTAACAGAAAGACACGAAGTTTTGAAGCGGACTTGGCTGCTTCTCCGTGTAACTCCGGGCGAGGCGCAGCTTGGTTTTTTAAGCCCCTGCATTGACCACCTCCGTGTCAATGGCCGCAAACCATAGATGTATGAAGAGGGAAGGGTCCAAAGAGAGCGATTAACGTTCCCCGTTGTTTGCTGAATAATGCACGACTCAGGTAAAAGCCTCCTGCGCATATAAGTGTGATTGTCTTTTATACTAACCGTTCCATTGAAGTCGCTTTTGTGATCGCATCTGTTGCATTGCAGTGTTCGGACACCGCACTGGCTGACTATGCATTTGTCAAACGTCCGCTCTGTGTTGCTTGATGCTTTCCTCGAAGTTTTTCTTTTCCCCTACATATGAAGCCGGGTAGGCCAAGCAGGGGTTTTGTAGACCATGCTTTGAATATTTTTTTTAGGGTGGCGGTCTTTCGGCCGAGATAGGAGACGTTCGATGCTGGTTGCCAGACCCTTCCCTCTTCGCACATCCATGGTTTGCGACCATTGGCGCGCAGGTCGTCAACACAACGGCTTAAAAAGCCAAGCTGCGCCTTGATTAGAATTACACCATGAAGAAGGGGCCCAGTCGGCTTCAAACCATCGTGCGTTTTTGTTAAAGAAATTAGATGGGGTTCTTCACCTGTACCTTGAATGAGGACAATGTGCATTCATGCGAGAAAGAATTCGGAAAAGGAATAAATATAGCATCCTGCTCACCATTTCCGCATTCGATAGAGCAGGGTATTTTTCGATAACTTCAGCTGTTGATGACTGCGTGTCTTTCATCCACTGCCTCCTTGATGCACTGGTCTGTTTCATCAAATGGAATAGCTTCGCGTTATGAGGAGAAGGCCGCTTGACCTCTTTTTTCATGAACTCGTCCATTAACGGTCAGTTCATCATGCAGAATTGCTGCGTCTGGTGGGAGATATGTAGTCTGAAAAGAAACACCAAAATGAAGAGCTGCAGGGCTGAATAATCTACACATAACACAAAAAGGGCAAGCCTAACATATACTGTTTCTAACGTTTCTTTGAATTACGTTGCATCGTTTCTGTTACTAGACATACGCGACGAAGCTGTTTTCACTGCCCTACTGGCCCAATCACATTAGTCAGATCACAGTGATTGTGCGAAACAACCCTATTCAAGGTAAGCCAAGGCAAAAACAATCGAAGCTGAGCATTCAAAAAGGAAAAATGCAGTGTTAGGAAATACATCAAGTTAGAATGCCCGGGGATGAACATAGCCGAATTGCCGCAAAAGGGCTTTCAATATTTATCCCTTTAATGAGAAGTATTCCTGAATGCTTGAAAATGCTCATGTGAGTCTGAAAGTCTTACTTTCCACTGAAAAACATGTCAGAAACCCACGTTTTCATCTGCCATTCTGATCGAGGCTAGATCAGGCAGGACATCAACGGATGCGCGTATCAAACATCGCGGATCGCTGCCTGTTACTCTGATAAAGGTGCCCTATTCAGGCGGCAGTCCACATTGCACATTTAGGTTCGGAAATCACTTACCTCCATCCGTCCTCTCACCAAGGCATGACCAAAGTCCGTGTTCTTCAAAGCATCGACAACATCGGCCTGCGTTTGTCCTTTAACACTGATTATCTTTTTGCGCTCTTTAAACAATGGTATTCGAATGAACGGAGTTCCGAAGCCATTCTAACACGTGGATAATGTTCTGATCAAACGCCTACAACATGCTTGACAAACACGCACTCACGCGAAACGGGCAACAAGCGGCTTCCCGCGCGACTGTGCCCCGACGTAACGTAACACAATCGTGCACCCGCCAGGAGCCTCAACCGACGGCGCTGTCGGCGCTGCCACCGCCGTCCACCGGCCAGTTTGGTGTCTGCAGGGGGAAGCGTAGCAGGCATGGCAACAGGAGCCGGCGCGCCGCTGCTGATAGCTGCCGGATCTCAGCCTCCCTTGGGGTTGACAGGTTTTTTTCGGGGCTCAAACATAGCTAAATGGATCAAATATTTTGAGTCTGGACATGTGCGCCATGTGAAAGACTTTTGCGTAGAGAACGGAAGCGAAGTCTCTGGCCGATGCATCGCACAGACGTGTCCTCGAAATGCATCAAACTGACAGTAATATTCTTTAGTTCGCTGTAAGCAAGGTTTATGTTTTCCTTTTTCTACTCAGCTGTCAACCGACCAGGCGTATCGGAGAAGCCAGCTGCAGCTGCAAGGCAGGCATTGCAGGAAAATGAAAACATGCTGCTGCTGTGACAGTGTTTTAAAGCGCAGCGATAAGTTGCCGAAAACTAGTCATCCACAAGCATTAGGAATACAAAGTTCCAGAAAAGTACCCGAAGTTTTCGACGGTTACCAATTGAAACTAGAAGGAATCGAAAATTATTTTAAAGAAAAATGTATACATGCTACTACGTAGGACAGTCATTTTCCTCATGCCGCCTCACTCAGGCCACTTTCGGCAAGCTGCAGTTCGTGACGTTTCTGCTCAACGATGACGAGGAGAGATGGAAGCCGAGTCGATGGCGAAGGTCATACATAGCCATTGCACAGCATATCGTGGGAACGCACCGCCGGCGGGTTTCATTGAGGTGTAGACGAGACGCCTCATCCGAAACGAGAGCAGCCGGCGCCGATCGCTCGCTTCAAACAACCACTGCCGTGTCCGCCAAGAACAAAGAGCCCTTCCCTCGCGGTGTTGCCTTACGCGCGCTGCGGCGTCGCCTCCTCTGTTTCCGAGGTCTATGCAATGGCCCTGTGGCGCGTGAAAGTAAACACATGCAGGTTTTATAGCTCCTCCTTTTCGACTTGATCGTTTTATTCACTGGACATATTTACTCTGCCTTATTTGCTGAGCTTGTTGGCATTTATACTGTATATTATTAATAAATGCAACACCTAGCCCTACTTTTCATTTATTTTTCCTGTTCCGTTTTCACAGAAAGGTGAATAGGGGATCGGAGTTCATGAATGGTACGCAAAAAGTGTTTAATGCTTCATCAACAAAGCATTGCCCTATCAAGTTCCTCTGAGGTGCGATATACAGGGTGATTATTATTTTTTTAACGTTTACAGCTCATTAGTTTGAAATCTGACAGAGTAGCATCGGTGTGGCCTAATCATGTGCACAGCTAGATGGACACGTGCGTGATAGAACTTAGTGATTGGACAATTACACAACAAACTACATATAAATGGCTGCATAATAATATTGCACAATTGAAGGCTTTCAACATAGACGCTGAGTCGAGTTCTAAGTTTTCCTTGATTGGCAATGCAGTTAAATTCGGATAACATGTACGCATTTCAGAGATCGTTAAGCTCATGTCTCACATTCTGCATGTTTAAAATGGTGTAAAAAGCCCTTGGATACAGAAAATACGGAATACGCTTGCCTATTTGATGACACAGAAGCAATTAACGTGACTTCAGCGACAATACTTCAGCGTCCGTGCAGCGACGTCCTCTTATAAATCTGCAAGGCGGGAATCCTCTTAGATGCCTATGGCCGAAATAAACTTTTTTAGATGCATAATCATAATAAAAGTTTTAAAACTGTACTCAACCTATATGTTTACGGCCTTCAGCTTCACGATATATTTCCCTCTCAAAATGAAACTGAAAAGGCTGCCTAGCTAATTTTAATTAGTCTTCTAGCTCTGTCCGCCTTGCTTAGACTTTAAAAATGGCACCTATAAACGCCTAAAAAATTATATGTATAAAGGGATGCTTCAGTTACTAACTTGGGCACACGAGGTAGTAACAGAGACGTAGTAGTAAAAAGTTAGTAACGGTCCAAGAACTTACTAAGAAGTTAGCAACGGGGAAAAAGAGGTTAGCAATCGCTGCAGTTACTAACTTCTCGCTCGACTAGAACGTTAGTAATGGTCCTAGAAGTTAGCAATTGCAAGCAAAAAGTTAGTAACTCCAGCCGTTACTAACTTTTTGCTTGCAGTTACTAACTTTTTACTAACTTTTTTTTAAGAGTGTAGAGGAGACCATGCGCTCCGAGACCTGCGGGCCTCCTGGAGTAAAGAATATAAATCAAAATCCTGCGTGAGGAGGTCTGAAAATAGTGATTCTTGGTTGCCACACTCTCTGCTCTACACCTCACAGTCAACTGCTTACACTCTGCAAACGGTTATCAAGAACAGGTAGCTAAGGTCGATGCTTCAAGCACCAGTGAACAGCTATAAAAAAGAAGACAATTTCCTCGACGTGCTTGTCGCTTCCATAAATACGGTGATATTTCAGTAGTTTCGTTCGAAAATGTTGTCCCCTCTCTCACTTACCTTTTCTTAAGTTGTTCGCACTCAGATTGTTGTTCTTTTAATGCCGAAGTGTTAAAGGTCCTATCCACCGAAAATCTGGTGTCGGCTTCGGCGCTGTCAGCGAAACATCACGAACATGGCACTGGCAGGCGGTAGCTTGCGGCTGATATGGCCGCGCAATGACTGACCGTAAGGCTGCCTGACGTTACGTTTGACAGAACCTGCCACAAGCGCCTCTCATATCATAAGGAAGGACTGTGACACAAACAGCCTGCCCGGACATTTCAATTGAGGTTATTTTATTCAACGCACGCAGGCACATTCACACTGCTTGGTTGAAGCAGGCTATATAAGTTAAATGGTGGCCTACCCTAACGTGTCAGCCTTAAATGTTCAGATAATTTTTGCGTGAGCCGTTTTCCATCTCCATTATTACATCTTCTTTTCTAAGGCAACAGCTTTTATTGGCTCACGGGCTTCGGAAATGTTCGCAGGAAAAATTTTTTTCCACCGGGGCTCGAATCTCTAACCCTCCAAACCCCAGCCGAGCACGCTAAGCACAGCGCTACGACGGGCTTTTTGTTTTCGTTATTGCATGGAAGAGCTTCCGAGGAATAGAAACTGAAACAACTCGTCCCCCAAATCACCGTACTGCATAGTATGAGCCCGCAATAACCCAGTTTTTCCGCCCCATAAAACATGTCAAAGTTTAGTGAGGCACACACAAGCGTCGAGGTGTGATAGCCAGGTAGGTTTCTCATCAATCGGTTTCTCACGTCATACTGGTAGAAGCCGATCGTAATTCTCCTTGTCTGGCGTGAGGATAATAATAGCGATGAAAATGACGATGCAGTTAGTGACAAGAATTAGGATGATAGTAATAATGACGCTGCGGCTAGTCATAATGATGATGGTAGTAGAGATGACAATGACGATGCAGGTATTTAATAAAGCTAACAGCGATAGTGATGATGATGACGATGATAATGCATTTAGTGAAAACCGTTCTGTAAAGTGGCTTTCACCTTTTGCGCTTATAAGCAGAGTTGTGTAATGTTTATTCATATTTTATTGGGGCCACTAAAAATGTGCTTGTTATTTCTGTTTAACTTTACCGTGAATGCTTTATTCAAGCCAAGCTTAATAGAAATGTTGAAAATCGATATTCGCGCTTTACTTTCGTACCAACAAGATTTTGTATTTGGGGCACTCTACTGACTGAGAGAACCATGTACTCGCCCAAGAAATTCTCCAATCGCACATAAAAAATCAGTTTAACAGTGAAGTATTCAAACGCTGAATAGCCGTGACAAGAGCGCATTTTTCGAGAATTTGTGTCCATCACAAAGATGGCTCTGGTTCAGATGGGCTAAAATTCTCTGTTAAAGAGCATTATGGTCAGATCACCTTTTAATGCGGCGGCATTAAGGGCCCCATGCAGGAGAACATGCAGTGTCCGCATTGTTTGGAACGGTATTTTGTTGGTCTAGTTGCTGATCCATTGAGATATGTACTAGTAGCGCCGACAGACACGGACAGAGGGAAGGAGACTAACAGAGTGCTGCTAGTTAGAAGCCACGACCATGCCTATTGCAAGTGATATGCGGCAAGAGACATAGCTGATAACTATTAGTCGGCGTGGGGTAAGACGTCACGAGAGAAGACGACATGGCCGAACTACCAGGAGGTCAGTCAAGAGGATAACAAGGACATCAGGCCCAGAACCCTTTGATCTCGGATTAGTCATGGGTCCCTGATTCTACACAGGCACGTCGGTATAGCTTGTTTAAGACTGGGCTTGGTACATATTTGCTCTACACAGCCTCTAAGTACTATGGTAGCTGAGGACTGTATGCTATGAAATATGCATAAAATAATGAAGCCACAAATCAAGGAATAAGTAATTATGCGAATAGCAAAGTGCATGCGCCTAAATGATGTTGCGGAAGGGGAGCATCAGAAGCCATTAACGGTGTTTTGGAGCATCTTTAAAGGCGGAGATTAAGTATCCCCCGGATTTGTATTTGTAAGGCGCCATAGAGGCAACACGTGAAAGGTAAAAAAATCCAGATGATGATGAGAAATTACATATACAGGCGCCTACAATTGATCACGTTTTTTAAGAATAGCTACACTTTCGAGATCGCGCTGGGATATTCGCAGCAAGTAAAGGAAATTGGCAGATAGTTAATACCGAGGCGATATTGTCGACCTCAAATTAAAAACTTAAAACGACGGCTGTGTTTTCTTCAGTGAAATTTTCTGACCTTAATATAGACTTGAGGTGAGGACAGGTTTGACGATGTCGCATTGCTAATGCGAGATCTAGTAGTTATTGAACTTTTCACCATGCTTCTTGTAAGGTGTAGTAAGCCGATGATTTAAAGGGCTCACCGGGCATTGATTGTCTCTGCTAAAACAACCAAAAGCAACAAGTAATAAAATAATGAAAAGCAATGCTGAACCCGTCGTCTCAAGTGGTAACCAATATGAGTTTTCCATTTGCCATTTTCTCATGCTGCATTGCTTCATCGCCTTGAGTGTGAACTGGCGTTTTTTTTTAAGAAGGCCTGTATAGAATAAATTGGCAATATCCTCCCTACCATGCCTCACTGAAACCAGAACGTCACATGATGATAAAACAGGGCTATTCTGTGTAAAGGAAATGTGTACTCAAGCTATCACGATGTCCCTAAAGAACGTGATGTATAGGCAATCAGTAGGTTTCGGTTGCTGACGTGTTTACATTCTGTTGACAACTCTGAAATTCAGTATAGCAGTCTCCTGTCGCTGCACATTGTCGCACTGACGAGCTGTATGGCTCTGATGTCTATTTCCTGCAGTTGGCACCAGGCTAAAGTCAGCTGTAGTGCGTGCATATAAAACTGAATGTGAAGTTCATTCAACCGTGCTTCATTGCGAATTTCCTTCAAAGCAATACAAGGTCGCTGCAGGAAATTAGTGCGAGTATCACTGAGCACTCTACAGCTCCAAGGTTAAAGACGTTCAATTCACCTACACTGATGTTCTCTTTTTTTGCATTATTTTATACCCACAGTAATTTCCGGCTTTCTTACAACCGGCAAGTAAAATATTTTGTATTCTTTTATTTTAAATTCCTCAATTATTGCTGTTTTTATGAACGTAGAGCGAGCACACGCTTTGTTTTCTATCAGCACAATTAAAGACCACCGTTCATTAAATTATTTGCTGTTGTTTTATATTAGCTGCGAATCGCAAAAGATATTCCATGCTGCAATCTGTCGAAAGAGAAGTTCCAATTACTTACAAACAAATCAATTTAATTTATAGTTCTTGCAAACTTCCTGAATAACAAGGTATATATGGGTATACGATATAAAACCTGCAATGCTGTGGCTTATCTCGAAGGTTTGGCATTGAGTTTGAGTTGAAGGTTAAACGGGCACTGTACGCCAGTGCTCTACTTTTGCACTGAGTAGAGGCCACCGCCTCGAAATGTAAATCCAAGATAATCTTCATGAATGTATCAGTAACTGCACTTCCTTTTCGGATAGTTGGCTCATACCAGTGGTTGATATTGAGGGCGGCGCGCAAGGGACGGGACCAATGGAGAAACAGCGAAAACAACGATAAAGCTCCAGAAGTAGTTACTTGATGGTAATTCTTTCTGATGACGATAACTGCTCAACTGAATCGCATTCTCACATACAGAGTTATTTATAGAGTTATTCTCACAGAGTTATTTTTGACTTGACTTTTCTGGACAAGCTGAGTCGGAATGCGGGAAGTATCCTGTTGTGTAAATTCGCCCTAGAGGCGAATGACGGGTGCAAATTGATCAAGATGCGATGTCAGCAGCAATTTTTTTAATTAAAAAGAATTGCTGCTGATATCTCATGATGGACAAATGTCTCACCGTCTCTTCAATCTGCTGCAACACGTTGAAATATAAATAAGTATGATTAGTGTGATGTTTTCTTTGGAAAGATAAAGTGCCTATAACTATCCCGATACATCATTTAGAGTAAGAACTACTGCTCCGAGCTTGAAATTTTTCCTCTGTGAACCTTTTCAATTGGAAAAATGTCTGCCCAGTCACTGATTCAGTGTCATTTATTACTTCAGAGCACAGTAGAATAACATCACTGAAAGCAGCGTAACATAACATTTTAACGCATCTTATAAACACCAGCTTCATTAAGCCGGGATATGCGCAGCGAGAGCTATATATCAAACGGATTGTTCACACAGTCCCACTAGAACGTTCTCTTCGCCGATGCCGTGGCTGCAAATCGTATGATATGGTCGTGATTCGGCGCACCTTCTTAGCGTCTTCCGAATCTTCTTGCGCCATTTGACCAGCTTCTTCTTCTCCCTCTTCTATCTTCCGTTCTTCTTGTTCCTTTCTTCTGTGGCTCAGAGAAAATAGTTGCCTTGGTTACGACGCATGTGCAGTAGTGACTAGCGGCGCTTACCTGAAATGCGCCGCTGGCTTGTATAGTGTAACTTTAGCTACAATAAAAGACATCGAAAGTTTGAGTATACTGTAACATTGTTTTGCAGCCTAAAGAGAATACTTTATCTTCACGTACTTTATACACTGTTGCGCGCTTCAGAAGGCAGTCTTATCATTGTATTTCTGAAGGAACCTTACACTAACCTATCTCAAAATCCACTCCTCCACTTCTAATAATGCACCGCATCTGGCGTATTCCTGTATTAAACCCTTTAAACGTGACTGTGATTGACATGAAGGAAGCGCTTAGGTTAGAAGTGCCAGAGGGATGCAATTATGCAGACAATGCTCTCAAAATGCAGATGGGCCGGAAATATAGAGCTTAAGAATTTGGAGGAAGGATATCCGGGGGTTTGAACGGTGTATACACGGACGACAAAATACGGCTTAAGTAGCCGCTGTGTTTTATTGCTATACTGCCATAAAACATAACGGAAAAAACGCATATCCGCCAGAAATGCCTGCGGTGATATATCGATGAGTGCTTCACTCCCAGCTGAGCGAATGGGGTAAATGATCGGTGGTTGGTATATCGGCAAAACCTTACCTGGAAAGCGTCCATTGTATTTCTTGTCCGCCAAGTGTGAGACGGTAACGTTTTGTGCCACTCAATATGCGATTGACATATCTGTCTCTGCTGACTCTGAGCCTACTGATAACACTGGGAACAGGTATTTTCTACCCGGAGCTGCGAAGTGACCTACAAAAATACCAAGATACAAGCCGAGTAAGCGCTTTTCATTTTTTGTTACTCCTTTAGATGTGCGGAGAGCGCTGAAATGCCCAAATTAGTTACTAAATTTGCCATTTTGTACATTTTTGCCAAATGTTCTATCTCTATCCTACCTTGCTCAAACCCAACCTTATATCAGTGTGTTGGAGAGCTTGGAAGCTTTGGGAAATGATGGACTTAAGCTCAGGCTTTGAAACTGCACAGGCGCATCAAATACGCGCTTGCCGCGTGTGTTCAAATGGCTTTTTTTGCTGCGTTGGCTGGATTTCAAGGTTTAACGCCACAATGATACTCAGGCTATAAGAGCCGCCAGGGTGGAGTCCTCCCAAAACTTCGGACGCCTGGGATTCCTTACTGTGT
Organism: Amblyomma maculatum; assembly: GCF_055883805.1. Classification (NCBI taxonomy): domain Eukaryota; kingdom Metazoa; phylum Arthropoda; class Arachnida; order Ixodida; family Ixodidae; genus Amblyomma; species Amblyomma maculatum. Next base: position 30,748,173 of record NC_139354.1, on the reverse strand, counting down.
AGTGACGGGCGCTTTGATTTCCGTATCCACTGAAAAGAGGCCTCCGAGGCCGGGATTGCAGCCGCGTCACAGGGATCAAGCGTTGAGCGCCTTATCCAGAAAACAAGCGACGTGAGGCACCGGTCTTTTTTCTGCTTGTTTTTAATATACCATATGCTAAATATATCAGATGTAAAATAGGTTTTCGCGATGAAGTTCTCTTGCTGATGAAAACCAAATGCTTAATTCTACATGTCCTAATGTACTTTATTTTTTGTTCTCAGGATTTTTATTTTGCAGTGAATTATAATCATTGAAGTTTTGAATTGTGGTTTGTCTTTGAAAGCTGCATTAAATCTTGGCATCAAGGTATGATTTGCGCAAATGAGGTATATTTCATCGCTTAGCCTAACAAAGAGCTAAAAAACCTACCAGGTGTCCATGGTGCTACCTGAGCAACACAAAACGTTCCTGGGAGTAAAAAAAGAATAAACTTTCAACCCGAACCTCTCCCCAATGAGGTTTAGCGCTTGCACTGGATGAGAAATGTAAGACGCACGTCAGCAGCTGGTCACGTGACTGCTTCGCTAAGGGCCCCTGTGTGAAGCTGCGTAAATTTTACTTCACCGTAAACATTGCAGCCAGCAAGTTTTCCAGATGGCCGCATTGACTTGCGCATTGACGCTTAGGTAAGAAATCTAACGACTAAATGCTAACTAATTAGACCGCAGAAAAATACTCGAAAAGGAAAAAAAATGAAGAAAGCCGACACCTTAGTTTTTTGCAGAACGGAGACTTAAGCGTTTTGGCGTGAAAAAAAAAATGTGAACTAGGAGAAGAACGTACTTTGCTTTTATTCCAGGCGTTATTAAGCCCTCAGGATTAATGCATGAGGCGTAGACTGCGCACTTTCATGTTTTCCATGCGCCGGATAAAGAACATGACCTTATTTTGAGGCTGACGTGCATGAACGCAACTTGAAAGGGAATGTGGCCTCAAAAAGGCATGACCAAATTCAAACGCCACAGTCCCTCATAAAGGCTTCAGAAACTTATTTTCGTTTTGAAGATCGTGCAAAAGACTTTTAGTCGCACTTCCTCTCGATCACGCCCTTTTCAATTCTGTCAACTGTATCATTGCAGTGCTACCCCGATGTGGGGGAATGGTACCTCATGTACAGAAACTACTATTACGACGAGACTTTTGGAGGAGCGGAAAAATGCGTTAAGTTTGACAGATATGGAGAGTACGAAAATTTCAGCACTCCGGCTGTATTGACCATCGGGGAAGAAGGATCTCTGTAAGAATAATTTTATTCTTTCTCACTATTTGCAGGAACATATGCATGTATGTTTAACTAACCTGTGCTACCTCATTGTGATTACACACGTCGTATAGACGGTTTTGGTTCTGTACCAAAACGGTGCACGAATAAATCCCTCGAGGAAATCTTTGGTTCGGTCATAACAGTTTGTAAGAAATCGTCCCAATACACAAATAAAGCAGTAGCGTATTGCACTAAATATTCATTTGAGGTAGTGTGGCTGAATGAGTACATACTTATTTCCTTTAAAAGTGTGTATATACTTCGTTATAGCAAAATGGAAGAGTCACAACTATTTGCTTTACCATTAAGAAATCGCTTTTGGTGCAAGCACAGACGTATAGTAAGTGGATGTCATCATCGTTACAAATTACTCCACTTAGAACTCTAAATGAGTGCACTCGCATTCTGGCTGGGGGCACACTCAGCACTGTTTGCATTCAGGTGCAGATATTGGCGACATCACTGATAACGGGGAAGTATAGAAAGCTATCACCGTGACTTTGAGGAGTGACGTACGATACAACAGTGCGCCGCAGCATCGAGATTCCGGTATTGAACTAACCGCGACAGAAAAACAGTGTTGGCCACCGTTTTCCTGCGCATTTCTTAGTTACACCCCCACTTTTACACCCCGTTGTCATGAAATTCTGGCGACCTTGGATATACACCGGATGAATAACATGAACCTGACCTCAGAGGGAACTCCGCGAAACTTTGCAACCGCCCGCTTTAAGCACCAATCAGTGCGTTGCGAATGGTAGCGAGATATCGCAGCAAAGATAGTGTTCCCAGCGGTCATAGGCAGCAAGAGTGCCTTCATAATGATGCATTACGTCTTGTACCGTGACCTGGTCATGGCCCTATTGAAGAACATACGAATCGCACCAACTTTATCTGCCTTCTCGTAATATATAGTATTGGCAGGTAATAAGTTTTATATCTTGTTCATTTATCCCGCCTCAGCAATAATCTGTTACCGGTCTTAGGCAGCGCTACACCTCTACTGCAAGAAACAAGCATGCTTGCGTCTGAGTACATGCTGGCTGGTTAGTTTGTTTCTCACGTTAGAAAAAAGGTGACGCAAAAAAATGAATCCTAGGATTAAAAAACTACGTAATGTGGACTTTGAGCGCCGCAGCTCGTTACTTGATTTGATTTTGTGTTACTGTTCAGCAAATAACTTTATAGTGTCATTTAGGTATGTATATAGTGTTACAGAACATCCCTCATATACCCTGTAAAATAGTTCTTTAAGTGGCATTCATTTACTAGTTCTTAACTGTGACGCAGGAAGCTTGTGCGCAACGGCTAGTTCACAAGCAGAAAGTGTCTATTAATGTTTAACGACGCCTTCACAGCAGTGGGAGAAGTGAAGGAACAAGAACTTTTTTCGTACATTAGTGGTAACAATAGTTGTTCGTAAAATATGACCACTAAGATTTGTGCCAACCTATGCGCCAATAATAGATGGCGAATGACATGCACGACTTCTTTGGTGTGCGCAATAGGTGAGAAGTAGCGATACAGCCACTAGCAGCAAGCTGGTGGCCAGGTATGCAGCACACAGGTCAGCAGCTTCATTCAAAGTACTAAAAATGTACTGCATGCGCAAGGGTACTGACGACCGACCTTTACGTACGTAGAGGCACCATGGCGTTGCCCTTTTGAGGTCTCGGTTGGCACCATAGCAATATATAGCATTAGTTCCAGGTTCCAATAACGGTGTCTCCTTAGTGGCCAGAAAGTGTTGACTGGACAAACCCGATACCTTGAATGGATCGCTCAGGATCTCAACACTGGCATTTACTAGACTGTCCGAGTCGCAGTCAGCCGGAGGCCGAGCAGAATCTACCACCGTAGGTTGGCCAGTGCCAACTCGAATGGCCCCCCTATAGCTTCTCACGGTGACGTCGGCTTTGGCTTCGGTTCAGCTAAAGTCAGCAATGGGCGCTTAAGAACTGTGCACTAAAATCTAGACTAATGACGAAAAGATTAGACACAAGACGAATTACTAGTATCAATATCCTTGTATGTGTCTCGTGTTCTCCACCCTTGTCTTTGTTGTTTGGGATAACAACATTATTAGTAATATACGTATACATATACCATCGGCTATAACAAAGTCAGTTTTCTTTGCTCTTGTTTGAACATTTTGCAGTTATGTTGTCTATTTGCTTCCGCTTAGTCATGAGAAAACATAACAAATTCATAGCCCAGACCGAAGGATCTACAACTAATCTGAAATGTCAAATCCTGCGAAGCACTTGATGCATTTCTAGAGGTATATACCATTCGAACGCCTAACTAGCATATGTGCTGGGTTGTCTTGTATTATTTGCCTACTTGCTTGGCAGCATGATACTTGACTCAGATTTTCTTTTTAATGACCAGTGCTCACGAGTCGGTCTTCGAAATTTATATGATACAAGAAACGGGTTCCACTTTCCCTCCTTAGACGGGACCGCAAGAGAAGTTCAAAGGTTTTCGCTTAGGTGCCTGGGATTTCAGACCATTTTGCTTTGTTTGTGCAACTAAGTCCACGTTTGCGAAAGCGTGTCGCCTACAATACGTAACGCCCACTCCTTCCACATACAGCAGCAATGCACAATCTCATCGAATTGTGCGTTATGCCAGTTTAGAGTTCGCAGTATTCTGTCAAATTTTGAGTGCTTCCTCCAGAATCTAATAACGAGAAATAAATGAACAAATTTTAACCTTTCAGGACAGGGACGGTAACGTTGTCCTCAACGACATGCTACATCGGAAAGAACAAAAAGACATTTGTACCGAGTGGTGGTAAGTAAATCAAGATGATACCCAATATTCAGAGCGTGAGACAATGATGATGGTTAAATGTATCCTTACACTTCCCTTAGCAAATCTTTACCTCTTCTGAAAAGTGTCTTTTTTTTTATCACTGAAAAGATGCTTCCGATATTGCTAACTTTAGGAAAAGAATCGCCATGCGCAGTTAAAGAAATGTTCTACCGTAAAGCATTTTTCAATGGCATAATAGTCAAGCCGTTCAGACACATTAAGCTGTCAGACCTACTCATGTCATGTCAGTAGACAAACAAGTCAATGACACCGGTGTCGCTATTAAACTTGCGTGGGTTCCGGCATGGAAGCCAAAATGTGGAAAATATCTGCCTGCTGTAATGTAACCGCTTGCTTTAGATATATGAGCTCAAGAGAGGCAGTTAAATCGGGCTGGTTTTTGTGATACTCAAGAACGCACCTAATCTCCGGCAGGTGACCGAAAAAGCCACAGCTGCAGCACTGAAACTATGCAATCACTTTCAATCTATAGTATGCAATGGTAATCAATAGCTTTCGCTCATCTTGCGATTTACAGCAGTCCCTTCTACACTTAGGAATCGTTCCAACTGCCATCATGCGATCACCTGCGCATACATGGCGTGAAAGCAGTTCTTAAGACGCTAAAGGCCCATTGTTACCGGTGCGGCCCAGAGACACCTGCTAGAAAAACTTAAAACATATGTAAGAGCTCCTGGCTACCGCAGTTCTCGCTGCTTATAGGCTTTTCAGACCTGCGATAAGGCCACAGGCGTGTGATGCTGATGGCATAATGACATCTAATCACATCACGTGTTGGCACCGCGATCGCATAAGAAGCTGCTGATGCCTTCGATGAGATGTTTGTGCAATTACTTCATTGTAACATTCATGGATACCTATATTTCTACCTGCTTACCACCAGATATCTCCTTGTGTGATATATGTGTGGGTTGATTGTTTCAACGAGGATATTTAGAGGCGAGACTCCAGTGCATTGAAGAGAGCTGGAAACGTGTAATTGTAACTTTGAGTCTAGTGACGTCAGTTGCCCAGTTGAAAATACTTTGCTTCGACCTGCCATAGAATAGGACCTTCTAAAACACAAACATTTTCTACATGTAACGACTGCATGAAACTGAATTGTTTCATGAAACAAGGATCCATATATTCAGTTTATAGACTTCGGTTGCTCCAGGCGTTTTTTCGTGCCTTGAAACCATGAAGATACACTTTGCTACATTGTTTACGTACGACAGCAACTTTCACAAACACTTTGTAACATTGCACGAACTTCGGGTCACGTTTCCTTTCAGTGCCTCACATAAAATAATACATACTTTATGTTTATTTAGTTGTGCGACTACCAACGGTAGCCCATTAAGCAACATACTTTCGTGCGATACAATAATAGCTTTTTACTTTCCGAACCTAATCGCCCCGATGTGCACTCCTCAAAGACTGGTGACGTATATGTCATCAGAAACTTGGTTTATGCATCTTTATTTTAATTTACACAATATGTGTGATGCGAAATAGGGACCACGACAACTATAAGACCACCGATCGTTCGTAAGCCAACAGAAAGAGGCGGCAGAAAGTTGGCAACAAGATTTTAAAAAAGTAGGCAAAGCTTCTAACAGCCATTTTTGCATCTTTCGACGACCTCAAATTGAGTATTCAACTTTATTTCAGGCGATGGGATTACAGAATCGTTCCATACAATCTACATAAACTGTGACACTTGCTTTATAGCTCGTCATACGTATGCTGACAATGGTGAGTCCTGTTAAGTTGAAATTTTAGGGTTTGTTAATCAACGTCACCTATTCGATATTTCCAGTACATAAGGTCTTTCTGACACTATGTAGACTATGCACTACTATAGTGTCTTTCTCAATAATAATATTCAGTGTTGTGTGAACGTGTAAATGTATGACATTTCATTCGTTGCATAAGCACAGCTTTCTACCATCGAGAGTCATATTTAATCTTTCACGTACACATGCAATAGAGGGCTCAACATTATAGTAACTGAGTGACCTATTTGGTTTTGCTGCCGCCTGGTGCCAAGACTTGCTGCTACAAACCCAATCTTAACGAAGAACTCTGCTGTAAACTTTTCGTAATATTGCAGTTGCCAACCGCTACTTGATGTGTACTTTTCCTTTTTATCATATTTTCTTGGAAACAAAAGAGGTAGAGGAAAGTTTTGCCCCGCTCCTTGAAATTTGACAATTGAACGCACAAACTTTTTATCACGTGATTAATAACACCAGTGATAGCTAGCCATATGAGCAAGAATCCGTGTATGTCTCTTTTACCTTTGGCGGCTATGTGTGCATTACTTTGCGATATCTTCAGGATGAAAGACAACTAACTAGCCCAGTAAGGCTTCTTGTTGAATTAACTGCATTCCAGATTTCGATTAATTCCTCCATGAAATAGTTAATATAATTGCCATCTTTCTTTTTCTTGCACTGTACAGGACTGGGCTGTTCGTACTGGCGTCGCTCTGATGTAGCGCTTCTGCCCGACGAAGGTTGCGATTTCATCTATGATGAAAATTGTGGAACATCACCCAAGTACGCGATGTACGACCGCTCGTGCACCTGGGCGGAGCCGACCACTCCGCACTTAGGCTCGACAGAGTCTACGACTCCGCAGTACGGTTCGACGGAGTCTGCGATTACCCAGCTCCCCGACTCGACGGAGTCAGTGTCCGACGGTGCCTGGATATGAGACGGCGGGTATTAAATGACGGCCGTAACAAATCCGTATCATTGGCGAACTGCAATATATACTGAAACTTGCATACGTATCCTGCTCCTTTATCCATGAACCTTAAAGCTGTGCGACGTTTCCACTGTGGAGTCTTGTCTCACAGATAGCGTCGCCAGCATGTAGCACTGTGCCCTGAAATTTGCGCTCACATACTACACACCATCAATTCGTTATTTATTTTGCTGCTGAAGCACTCGATATTGAAACACTGGTTTCCATCATAAATAGCGAAAAATCGCCTCTTTTAGATTGACATAGTACCAATAAGTTACAAAAACAAACGGTGGTCTTCCGACCTAAGCACACGTTTCACGAGGGAAAAAAATACGATTTGCTCGACATTGAATTAAGGAAAATACGAAGGTTGACAAATTACCCCTCACAAAGAAAAGAACGGGGAATTGTTTAAAAATTTCATATATATCTCCAACCACCTCTTAAGACAAATGTTTCTTTGTGTGCCCTTTTCTCAGTGAGAGATATTGTGCGCCTCACTATTCACCTCATTTGTTCTTTTGTGTTGGACAATGAAAGACTGCTTTTAGCGCGTTAACACTAGGTTGGTTGGTTAGTGGGGTTTAACGTCCCAAAGCAACTCAGGCTATGAGAGACGCCGTTGTTTAGGACTCCAGAAATTTCGACCATCTGTGTTTCTGTAGCGTGCACTGACATCGCACAGCACACGGGCGCCTTTTTTTTTCGCCTTCATCGAAAAGCGGCCGCCGAGGCCGGGATTCGATCCCGCGTCATTGGGAACAGTAGTCGAGCGCCGTAACCACTGCGCCACCCCAGCGGGGTGTTAACACTAGGTCTCGCACCTTCACGACTGGCAGCTGTTTGAGTGTTTTTCTGAAACAAAAAGCTGGAGCTTCCGAAATAAAAAAATAAACGTTTCCAAACTGCGCCAGGCGAAAGTCAGCTTTGACGGCCACTTTAATACAGCCCTATAGGACACAGTTGCAACCGAACACAGAGCGTGTTTAACTGCCGTTTTCCGCCCTGTGTATTTGTTGTTGGCATCTGCAAAAACGTCCCGTGCCCACTGAAGGGGATAGCGTAAGGTTTGGTCGCGTATTCAAGGGAATTCCCACAGGCGTTTATGAGAACGCGATGAGCGCGACACGGGGAAGTAAAATAGTGTAAGCATGCAAAACGAGAATAAAGTTAAAAAAGAGCTTAATAGCTTTGAAGAAAAATAAATTCTTGCACATTTCTCAGTCATATTGGAGAAATATGAAATAGCTTAACTTGGCAGCCTACGATAGTCGCAATTCAAAGAGTTTCGCAAATCGCACCCAACGTATTATGCTTGATGCCCCCACGGAACTATTGTAAAACTGTTAATGACAAGGGGAGCCCTAACGTTGAGAGGGGACTCCTACGCAAGAATGTCTCTGAAGTACGAACCAGAGGCAAGAGGAGATAAAATTCTCCATGCCCCGTGGATTCAACTTCCCAGCATGATGTACAAAAGTTTGTCAGCAATCGACACACATTGGCTTAGACACAAATTCAAGCTGAGAATTTCGTTCCGCAAAAGCGTCATTGACGTCTACGACAACCTGCTTTCACATAACCTGATCTTCCAAAGGCTTGCTAAGTGCTAATAATCAGTGAAATTCAGTAAGGCATTACGTAGCTTGGCTGACATATGCTGTAACCACTAGGACCACCTATAACCCGCCAGCAGGAAAATACCAGAAGAGGTATATGTTATAGGAACACTAAATCCCAACCACGCTAAGAAATCAGCCTCGTCGCTTGAATGGACACCTGTCTGGCCAAAGACCTAGACAAAAGCGGCGTTATTTCAGAGCGAAATATAGAATGAGACGACTGAATAGATTTCCCTGTGAAATTTCAAGCTACACCAAAATCGATAGGCGGTCTGCAGTGATGACAAGTCGCAATATACTACAAAGAATTTTCTGCAGATCCTAACGAAGAGCCAAACATTCTTCAGATATCATAGGAATACAATCGCGGGAAAAAATGAAATAGCTACTTGGCAAAACCAGACAAAATGCACCAACTGCCTTTTTTTTTTTCGCAGCTGACTAGAGAATAATGTGATGGATAAAATCCTCTACGTGATCAGAAAGGAGACCGGTCAGCAATTAACCGGAGGCAATCGATACGGACAGAGCGTATAAGGTGAAAAGCTCCATCGTGCAATTATGTCGTCGCGACAGATGCCCGGTTCCCACGCTCCTTCCTCTGACACGGGCCACCATGCGACTTGTAGCGTGATGCCTTCCCAACTATTCTTTTCTGACGGCACTAGCTCGACTCTTCCTCTGATAAAGGCCACTGCTCTAGGATACGTCATGTTGTGAGGCAATTAGGGCATATAGGAAGCGGTACATATGCAAATTCGAAATCCTATGGCAAACTACCTAGCCGATGCGTGCGAAAACGGAAGTGAAATGACCACACGGAGCACTGCACGAGGAACGGTTGTGTCACAATCTTGATACGACTGAGGGAAAATCTGGTGGCACATGGAGGTCCGTTAGTGATGGCGTCAAAACAAATGGCTCACCAGAGGCAGAAATGCGGTGGGAGGAGGAGGCGATGATAAGGCCCTGCAAAAGAAATCTCTGGTGCATTCCGTCATCCTATTTGCCGCTTCGCTGGCTTGACAATATACAGCGTGCCACGTCAGAGAGGCAGACGGCGCTTTTTCCCCCGCTTGATGCGTACAGTATTTGTCCTCGCTACTTATGAGCCTAGTGAGGCATTCTCCTTAATATTTTCGGCGTATGCTTCGTGTTCCGCATGGTAGGGAAAATGCGGTTGTAATAGAAGTCCATTGTATCTGCGTATCAAGGAGGCGACTTCGGCTAGAATCGGTGCTAAAAGGTTCTCCCTGAACCTTTTGCCTGTATGCTAACGAGCGTGTGTATAATTATAGCGGACCACAGGCCGCTATTGCGTCGCACTCTTAAAGTGGAGCTTATGTGTCCCTCTACTTCTAATATGTTTGAACGTGTTTAATAATGGGAGAAAATAGAATGGTGCCATAAAAAGTGCATTGCGAGATATGGAAGATGACGGGATAGCAGAAAGAGGTTGGCACGTAGCGTAAATGTTAAGTTTTAGTGGCTGAGTTTTGTCTACTTACCGATTCAGATATCCGAAGTCGAAGCTTAGTTTACGCCCTGCATACTCTGACCAAGCCCAGCCAAAAGCACACTACGCCACAGTGTCTTTCATCACACTTTGTCGCAGTTCTTTCAAGTCAACAGCACCTTTTTTGTCGTGCTCAAGAACATAAGATGGCACTTACAACTGCGCATTCTTGGAATTGACGTTGTCATTGTTAGAACTTTCTCTCTGCGTATGGCGTCCCATTGTGCGAACAGATCAGGGCTTAGTGAAGGCAATTCACTGGTGACTAATTTCCTGACCCTGTTAAGCCGAGAAGGATTGAATGGCGAGGGTTGAATATTACTTAGACAGAACAAGCACTCACAAAAAAATGGGAATGAGGTTAGGGCGCATATTGTAAAAAAATCAACTATTCCATATACTTCGAACACTAAGATATCGTGGGAAAAATAATATATAATTGTACTCAACGCTGGCATCGAAAAAAAAAAACAGTTGAAGAGACGTCTTCCGGCAAGACGCTGTCATTATCGATGTAAGCCACCGCGTTGCCATATCTCGGGAAAATATGACTGGTTTTTCTTAAGTCCACCATGTGTTTTATTTTTTTACGTTAAAGAGCGCGCATCGTTTAAGAGTAATATAAATGTGCCATGTCCTGCAAGATCATTGATCTTCGTAGCCATTATTTTGGGCTCGCTCAGAGTGCAAGCGCTGTTGTTGTTGTTGTTGTTGTTGTTGTTGTTGTTGTTGTTGTTGTTGTTTACGAAATGACATATGGCACATACTCACACACGGGAATCGGCCAAGAATTGGGAAGCAGAGAAAGTTTTTGACATAAGGTTACATGTCTAAAAGGAAAATGATGGTATAAATAAAAGAAAGGAGACGAAATTGTGAAAAAAAATTAAATGAAACGTCCTAACGCGCGCAGGAGATGGACACTAGAATTTGAAAAACAAGTGATGTTAGAAACATTTAGCAATGAAAACAATTTGACTGCAGTAAAAAAATTTGCACGGCAGTAAAAACAGACCTCTGACTATGGCCAAGGATGGTGGCGCTAAATTATAGTAATATCGGGCTACATAAACTGAGACCAAGCTGTTGCAATGAATTTTCTATCCATTGCAATTCTATCTATCCAATGCAATGGATTTTCTATCCAAAGCGATGCTGCTGAAGGTGTATACATTGACACACAAACGTATATGTACTCCGTGTAAGAAAGGTTTGATGCAGCAGTGTCGCTGTGACTGTCACATTAGTCAGCGGCCAACTCACGCTGGCACGACAGTGCAGAAATGACTCGATAAAGTTAAATTGGTTCACAGGAAGGGAAAGGCGCAGTAACTGTCACACTTGCTCTGTGGACACCCGAACCGCGCCGTAAGGGAAGGGAGGAAGGTGGGAATGAAAGTGGACAGAGAGAAAGAGGAGCCGTAGTGGAGGGCTGCGGAGTAATTTCGACCACCTGGGGATCTTTAACGTGCGCTGACATCGCACAGCACACGACGCCTCTTCGTTTCGCCTCCATCGAAACGCAGCCGCCGAGGTCGGTGCAGTGGTAAGAAATGACTCGATAGTAACTGCTTTCTGTCCACAGCCTTCTTAGGTCAAGACCAGTGTTACACCGTCCGGGTTCTAAAGGAAGCAGACTTTACAAACCTCTACAGAAAGATGCGCAGCGTCATCTGCTATTGGCCGAGCGGAACGTACCCCATGCAGCACTTTTTCGACACCTACGCTGGAGCGAGTGCACGATCGCTGAGAATTCATGCAGATAAAAAGGGCTGCACCTTGAAAAAATGCGGAGAAAAGGCCAGACGGCACGCATACCGGCAAACCTAAGATCGTGGTGCTGCACTACTTGAGTTTGTGCAGTCAAATCAAAGAGGCCTAGATCGCGTAAAGTTGGTCTCGCTGTGACAGGTGCGCCACCTTGTCGTCTACGTTTGCTCCGCCTAAAGCGTAAGGACGAACCCGATTAATAAACGGATATATCTCAGCGGCAAGCCACTCTCGCTACAAATACAGAATGCAGCCATTTCAAAAAAGCTTCGAAGACACAAAACAACGAGACGCCATCTAACCCATCTGCGAGAAACTTTAATCAGCGCAAAAGCGTGCGAAGATCGAAGCGGTACGACCGCTAGCTTAGGCTTGCAAAACTTGGTTCTTGGGTATACTGGAACCGATATAATTGTTTAGTTATTTCACGCCCTTTCCGTTGCGCTGTTCGATAAAATGATACGTCGTTTTTGCCGCAGAGCTTTCACATATGCCCGAAGTGTATGTTCGCTGCAGAAGTGGATGTTCGCCACCTGCTGTCGACTTGTGCAGGGACAAGGGCATTAAGGACACAGTTTCTGCAGGAAGTGGTACTAACCGCAACAATGGAAGAGGACTTCTCCAAATGGCTCACCGACAACGATAAGAGCGAGAGCCTTCTCCGCTATTTACATGGAGTTTTTATATTATACCTTATAGCAATCTTGCGTGATAAAAAAATGCTACCTGTGAAAGCCGCTCGCAACAAGATACACATAGCCGATTTCTTGAACACCATACACTTGTTGCCCTTAATTTACTGCCACCGATAGTACGCAGTTATAAGCGAAACTACCTTGAATAACGACTGCTCAGAATCTTCCAGGGTTCTTGGACACGAAACAGTATTCGCACCGCACGCGTAAATACTTCTGGAACTGTCTTGTCTCTGACCAGATATATTTATACACAACCCGGAATTTACAGTCAGATATCTTACCTGAGTCAAAACTGTAGTACGAAAGTACGAGTATGAAAAGGGAGTGAATTTTTGTGTATTAAACAGCGAGAATATAGATATGGTTTATATCTGTATTTCGACCAAACTGACGGCACAGTCGGAGTGATATACAGAAGCGAGTTGCAACTAATAATATAGCGAAACAGTCGGGGTTATTACCCGCATCTTCTTGCTAGAATAGTACACATTCACCGAGCACTTTAACTAAGGAAATTTGTTAGCGCAGCAGGTTCACAATCTCCGTTTTCTGAAATTAGCTAGCAGTGCAGCATCGACTCTCGAAATGGGAAAGAGTATTGTTACTTTTTCTTTCCACGTAAGGCATCTTCCTGTTATTTGCTTCAAACGATCGCCATGAATTATATTTCTTAAAAGCAATAATTAAGCAGGAAAACGAAAAAAACCAATTTTATCAGAGCGACCGCAAGGCACATAGGGGCCGCACCTGTTGAGTTCGAGTCTTTGGACAACGGACATCCGCCTGCATGAATGGTTCACATGCGTCCGACAAAATAGAATGGGATAATAATACAGCCCTATATATAAGGCAAACACCGTAATTACTTCGGGCCGATGACCGCTTTATATCTATTGACTTGAGCAGGGTAAATAAGCCTCCTCAATGCTCACCTGCACTGAGCCGAGTCGGCCCTATACTCAGCTTATAGGCCGCAGTGTTATGTCGGCAACTCTGATATCGGTACACCTAGCTCTTATTGTTGTTAGTTGTTGGAAGACAATTCCACAAACTACTTTAATTTTTTCTGTGATGTTTTTCCTCCAGGCGATATATTTTTCGGTGGTTTTGCAGTATACTAGGTACAATTAGGCACCGCATTTTTTATTGCCGATATGCGGGGCATCAACACCGCTCGGTTGAATGTATGTCATAGCTGGTCGTTTGATTCTAATGTCAAGCCGTCTCCGCAAGTTCATTACAGAGATTATGTGCATGGTGTCCTCGTTTTCGTGTTAATATGATTCTTTGACTAAAGTATCCTGAGTGAGGTAGCAAAGGACATTCGGACAATCAATACGTGTATTTAATGAGCCGGCGCTATTGATCTGTGATTACACAACTCATTTGAATGACCGTTTCAGGATATCTAACAATATCGCAATCGCAAATTGGTAATCAACGCAGTCTTCGAACAGTAAATTGCGCTTTTCAGCAGGAAGTTAAGTAGTATAAACAAAGGCGTAAAGCTCCTGGAAGTACATGAGTGCACGAATTAATCGGCCAAATTGACTGCCTTTCATCACCACTGCAAAAGTGCCTCGGTCGTGCGGACACCACTTTGATGAACTTTAAAACAGGAAGGCTTAATAAATGAGTGGCCACTTTTAACATCCCCCACTGTCAATAAAATAGGAAAAGATTCTTTTCTCTTTCCGTGTAATATACAGAAAAAAATTACACAAAGGGGCCATCATGAAATCATGAAATGCATCGGGGCATCATATAAGTACACACGAATGAATTGAAAAATAGGGAGCACGAAAAAGCGCACAATTTTATTTCGATTCTATAAAGAAACCAACACATGCAAATGTTATAGACAAAAATCTACAAGCTAGCGGAATAAATGCGTATAATAACAGCCACAAAGGCGCTCAGAAGAGGCTAAGGTAAAAAAAATTACGCACGATTACGTTACTTCCTAATGCCAAATTTGAGCGCAGCTCATAAGCTGTTTCACCTTTTCGATAGACTCAGACAAACATTTTGAGCAAGACATGTATCTACAACTGCAGACTTTTTTTTTTAATTTTTCACAAGTATTCCTTCAAGAAACACTGCACTAACAGTTCTTGGCTGGCTTTGTGGTGGGAGAAATGAAAAGAGCAATTGAGTTATCGGGAGGTTGCGGGAGGCAGCGCGTAGGCCCATAGAAAAGTTGCGCGACGAACAGATAGCAGTGACTGACTGATGCCGCTGACGCCGCTAGCGAGTGAAGCGAGTGAGTTGACCACTCCCGGCCACCGCGAAATTCTCTACTGGTAGCCCAGTGTGGTTCTCGCTACAGTAAACTTGTGGATCCAAAGGCGGTGTTACAGGGGCTATCGCAGGTACTCTCAATGTGAAGCTTGGGCCTCCCCTATAATGCGACCTAACCAAGAACAACCATACTTAACACAGCTTTAGCCTATGTCACGAGGTTCAAGCCGTGGTTAATCCACCACAATTCTTCTGAGTCTGTGTCCCTCTCCTGCCTTTTGCTGCTAGATGTTTTTGTTTGGCATGGGTAAGATTTAACAATGCCTATTTGATGATCAAAGGGTTGACCTAAATATGTCGGCATTCAATCTTCATGAATAATACTATTTTCTGTGGATGTCACAATTTTCCCGAGCACTGACAATGCGGTCATGGTCATATTCCGGGACCCACCCATGGCTGTGGCTCGACCTCTGAGATCCAAAGCTAGGCAGCCATTTTTAATTCCACTATGCAGATTCTTCAAGGTCCTTGCTATGTTAGGATGGTTATATGTGCATTACGTCAAGGCATACAATATTAAACACATTGGCCTCTTCAGGCTATTTTTACCGACATGCAAATTCTCCGCAAACTTTTTCACAATTCATCGCGCTTTGAGCAGCACTGATATAAAATCGTGGACGGATGTGGAGGCGTCTTTTTATAATCGACTCTAATGGCCGAATTTCGTTCTTAGATTTTATGTAAGGCGTCTCCTTGGGCTGTCGCCGTTAGAGATCTAAAAGAATAGCCAACGGCGCCCACACTTGAAGCAGCTTAATGGAAGATGTATGTGCTTACGTGCAGAAATGAGTTTCAAAGATTTCCAATCTAGTATCTCTTTCACTGCACAGGCATGGGATGCTCGTACTGGCGCCGCTCTAACGTGGTTCTTCAACCTTACGAAGCCTGCGAGTTCATCTACGACGAGATGTACACGCGGAAGTGTACGACTCCATATGCACTTGGACGTAGCCTACTATACCAGATGCGAGCTCGACAGAATCTGAGCCACGGTTGGGACTTTGGGTTATGGAGGCAAGCTGAACCGTTGTAAATAACATTACACCTCTCGCCCGGTAGATTTTACGTGAAACAAAAAATTAAAACATTGAAATGGCATGGCCACTCTGAATGGCAGGCACTTTTGTTTATGCCTTGAAGCATCGCCCGGCGGCTGTGCGCACTCAATCAGTGCACGCAATACCTCACTCACTGTGTCATTTAATTGTCCCTGACATTATAACGCAGGTCTGATTATTCGCTTTTGGCTTGGTTGCGAACTGGATGTACGTTTTTGGGCAGGGCATGAATTTGAGGTTGGCCCTGATGTGTGTTGGAAATGCATGGGGGCTGAAGTGGTGGATCTGTTGGCTTAATGTTTAGCAATCTAGGAGTGGTTGTGGGGTACCTGTCTTTGAGATCAGTTCATCATCATCCATATCTATTCTATGAATGAGGCGGGTTACATTACGCTGTTGTGCTCATCATGTTTTAAGTTTCTAAGAGATAGCGTAGATATTTCCATGTGTCACTACGGCCCAGATTGCCCTCCATGCGGTTGCAGATCTGTCCCTGCTGTATCTGTCTCAGTTCAAGTTCAGGTGTTTGGAGCCAGATTACCTCATTGGCATGGGAGAAGTATCTTGTGCTGCAAATCAAACGTGACTGAACTAGGATATGGTTTCGGTATTGATGCGCCACCGCTAAGCATTTTGCGAAGATGATTCGGGTATTCGCTCAAGCAAGCCAAGAGATAAGCATTCACATAAAAGAGGGCCCCAATCAGCTATATTATATATTGCAGATTCCACTGCAATGCTGTTTCGCTATTCTCAGCTGTGTGTGGTGTAGAATATGCCACTCTCAATCCCGGCATTACATTACATAAATTTGCTGTTTGTTTATTATATTCAATCACTAGTGCTAAACACGCCTTCAAGCAACAAAGCACGAGACCTATCACAACAAAGCACGAGACCTATCACCGCACCTCGTTCGATGTAACACTAACAAAATTCGAGGTACTTAGGACCACCTACGTGTATGAAGGCGAAAGCTAGCTTGTTTTGTTCGGTGCACCATTAACAAATTTCGTGGCACTTGGGATCGTCTACGTGTACAACGATGCAAGCTCGCTTGCTTCGTTCGGTGCACACCTAACAAAATTCAAGGCACTTAGGACCACATATGTGGACGAAGGCGAAATCTCACTTGCTTTGTTCGATGCACCATTAACAAAAGTCGACGCACTCAGGACCGCCTACGTCTTTAAAGGGGAGAGCTCGCTTGCTTTGTGTAATGCACCACTATCAAAATATGAGACACTTAGGACCGCCTATGTGTATGGAGGCGAAAGCTCCCTAGCTTCTTTCGACTTGAGAGGACCTGTGGACAGAACCATCCCACTGCCTTTTGGACTTCACGCGTCTGGTGTATGGGGTTTAAAATCACGAACCGGCTCAGGCTCTAAATATAGGAGCATAATGTCTCAAAGCTATTGTTCACATAAAAAGAATTTATTGGATACATACATACACACATACATACATACATACATACATACATACATACATACATACATACATACATACATACATACATACATACATACATACATACATACATACATACATACATACATACATACATACATACATACATACATACATACATACATACATACATACATACATACATACTGTGCGATGTCAGCGCACGTTAAAGATCTCCAGGTGGTTGAAATTACTCCGTAGCCCTCCACTATGGCGTCTCTCATAACCTCAGTTGCTTTGGGACGTTAAACCCCACAAACCATACATACATACATACATACATACATACATACATACATACATACATACATACATACATACATACATACATACATACATACATACATACATACATACATGCATACATACATACATACATACACACACACATACATACATACATACATACATACATACATACATACATACATACATACATACATACATACATACATACATACATACATACATACATACATACATACATACATACATACATACATACATACACACATACACACATACATACATACATACGTACATACATACATACATACACACACACACACACACACACACACACACACACACACACACACACATACATACATACATACATACATACATACATACATACATACATACATACATACATACATACATACATACATACATACATACATACATACATACATACATACATACATACATACATACATACATACATACATACATACATACATACATACATACATACATACATACATACATACAAAAACGCACATTACTCACAAACCAAAGCACTATACAAAACACTATAGGTTGCATATACATAATAAACTGAAAAAACATGATTCTCCAGAGAGGGAAAAACAGTATAAACGGGGAGGGTTATAATAAAGGACGACAGGCATCTCAAGTCTTCTATCCCATTTAACATAGAAGCGTGTGTGCCAGCGCCGCAGAAACCGCGTCTCGCCGCCCGTTTCTAACTGTCCGGACAGATACTTCCAGACGACGAGGTGCAGTCTCTGCAAGGCTGGGTACATTGCTCGTGCGGGAGTGCGGCGCGCCTCAGCGAGGCACCTGCGACGCCACAACGCAAACAGAACCACAGTGAACACAAGATGTTCAAAAGGGTTGCGCCGGCGCCTTACGCCGGGGTTCATGCGGACGTTAAACATCATATATGCGAGCCGCCACATTGTTCTCGCAACAACACTTTCGAAAAAAAAAAAACATGCGCAAGGCTCACGGGAGCACCACAGTTGGCACTCTGTTCATTGGGTACAATACCCCATCTTTCAAGGCGCTATCTTGTGGGGAGGACGTCCCAGTGCCTAAGGCAGTCAAAATCTCGCACTTCATTTGGCAGCCGACAAGCTGCCCACGCTCGCCATTTGGGTACAGCGGTCTCTCGTTGCTCATCAGCTGAAAGCCTGCGAACGGCTACTAATTCGCTGATGTGTATGGCTGGTAGGTCGCCTACATTAACATTTGGCAGGTCTGCATCCAGAGTCGACTTTATCTCGGCAACCTCGCGGTAAAAAGGCAGAGGTTTGTCCGCCTGTGCACCGAGGTATTGTTCGGGTGTTAGCACACGACGCGCCGTGCTCATCCAGTGTAGGATGAGCGAACGACCAGGGTAAGATTCGTCAGCTAATAGCCTCTCCACCAGCTTTAACGCGAGCACTCGAGCCACTGTCGGGATGCACAGCAGGCCAAGGCCTCCCCTGCTCATCGGAAGATGTAGGATGTGACGGGCGTCTAGAGCTGCCGTGCCATCCCAAAAGTCTGTTTGTCACACGGCGCGGGATTGTCGTGATACACGCCACATAAAGGGTGAAAGCGCACGCTCGTGTCTTGACGATACTAACTTTAGCATTGAGCGAGAGGTTGAAACGCGCTGCATCAGACAGGACGTGCGTGGCTTGAGAGAGAACTACGTCCCATGTCCGGGGGAGACTCCGCTTGGCTCAAACAGCATGCCAAGTACATGCACTGCGTCCACAAACGGTACGGCGGCGGCTAAAGGGCCCCTGAACTGACCGAAGGGGAGTGCGTTACTTTTCTTCGTGTTGAGGTGTGCTCCAGATACAGCTGCGTATTCTGAAAAGATGTTCAAAAAACGAATGAAGCTGTCATTGTCACGCACGAAGAGTAAAATGTCGTCCGCGTATGCAGATACAACGACAGTCTCCTGTCCTACTGATGGAAAGCCTCGAATACGCCTGTCCGCGGCGACCCTGTACGCAGCAGCGGGTCGAGCGAAAGTATGAAGAGTACCGGCGAGAGCGGGCACCCCTGACGCACTCTCCGCGAATCGGAAAGCTGTCGGCAATTTGGCCATTCACTAATTCACTGCCAAGATCTGTGTAAAGGGCGCGCAGGAGCTGAACGAATTCGTCAGGAAAACCAAATGAGCGGAGCACGGTGAACAAGTAACCATGTTCTACGCAGTCGAAGGCCTTTGCTTAGTGCAAGGAAACAAAAGCTCCAGTGATCCGTTTGGCACAGGCGTATTCAAAGACGACTCTCGTCAGTGTCAGCGAAGCAAACACCGATCGTCCAGGTACCGAGCAGGACTTGTATTGGCTAACCAAATCCTTAAGGTAGATTTGCACCCTACGGACCAGCAATGTGGCTACGAGTCAATAGTCGGTGTTAAGGAGGGTAATCGGTCGCCACGAGGGACTCGACGGCGTCATGCCCTCCTTCGAAATTAGAAAGATACTGCCGACACTGAACGAGGGGGGGGGGGGGGGGGGGCTCTCGAGGAAACAATTTACGAGCCAAAGTAAAGAGGGACCGAGGATGTCAAAGTGGAATACAAACCGGTTAGAAGTCCGTCAGGATAGGGAACGGTCGACTGGTTCATGGCGCCTAAGGCACAACGCGCTCCCTCCAATGTTGCCGGCTCCTTAAGTGCCGAACATGCGTCTCCTGCCTGATCGAGGCTTTGCGATGATAAAAGGACCGAATGCGTGGTAAACAAGTTGGGAATATACGCTCGTGTTTAGAAAAAGTTTTATTAGACATTAGACGTTCACATTAGACATTCACATGAGCGGCGACATATGACCAAAACAGGAAATACACATGATTAACAACAAATGAAAGTGGACATAAGATACATCCTATCAGTATTTACATTAAGAATAAAATTTGGCAGTTCGTAATGATGACATATACATTCACAGTGTGGAATAATTTGCCAAATAAAATAGATATACCCAACACATCTTTCCGTTGAATGTGGTATATTCTCAACTACTCATATCAGCGCCTGAATGCCACGTTTCAAAACAAGCTCAAATTCTCAAGTCTGAGCGTAAATATAATCCGTTCGTCAAACTTGCGTCATAGGAACATAGCTGATGTGCAACGCCCACATTGTGCTAATGCGCCCACGCATAGTTGTTATCGTGAATAGCGTACTTTGCATGGAACGAGTGATTTATATCTATTCTCCAGATCCGCCCGTTCCCGAATCGGGCACCGCTGCATGTGCGAGCAACGCCTTGTTGTTGTTGTGGCTGTTGTTGTGACCGACGATTACGTTACTTCCTAATGCGAAATTTGAGCGCAGCAAATAAGCTGTTTCACCTTTTCGATAGATTGAGGCAAAGAAATCGAGCAACACGTATATGCGCTATCAAAGAATTTTTTTTTATTTTTAACCCGCATTCCTTTAACAAAGACTCCACTAACAGTTCTTGACAGTCATGAAGGAAGCTTTGTGGTCGGAGAAATAGACTGATATATGTTCGACTTGGTACACCAATGCTTGATTCTCAAAGACGAGATCTATACAAGTGCCTCGCGAGGTTGTCACAGCCGTGGGACGCGTTACGAGCGAGAGGAACGGGGTACGAAGAGGCGTCCGTGTGCTGTGCGATGTCAGCGCACGTTAAAGATCCCCACGTGGTCGAAATTACTCCGTAGCCCTCCACTACGACTCCTCTTTCTCTCTTTCCACTTTCACTCTCGCCTTCCTCCCTTCCCTTACGGCTTGGTTGCGGTGTCCACAGAAAACAAGTGAGACAGTTACCGCGCCTTTCCCTTCCTATAAAAAATAAATCAGTTTTTCTACGCGGTCATGTCCCGCCGGGGTGGTACAGTGGTAAGACGCCCGACTACTGTCCGGAATACCCGGGTTCGAACCCGACCTCGGCGGCTGCGTTTCGATGAAGGCGAAACGAAGAGGCGTCCGTGTGCTGTACGATGTCAGAGCACGTTAAAGATCCCCAGGTGGTCGAAATTACTCCGTAGCCCTCCACTACGGCTCCTCTTTTTAACTCGTATGACAGATACTGCGCCTTTCCCTTCCTGTGAACCAATTAATATTATTATCTACGCCGTCACGTTGTCTTGACTCGCTAGCGGCGGCAGCGGCATCAGACAGTCGCTGCTAGCGCTTCCTCCGGCAACCCCTCTCCCCCCCCCCCCCAAACCCCCCTCCTTTCCTTGTGTTCTCCGGCTGCTCCGCGCTTCCTGCGAGGCTTCGGTTGCCAAGCGCCGGCTCGAACTGGGGGGATGAAAGTGGGGAGGCGCTGGTTACAAGGCCGACGCCGACGCCGACGCGAAACCCAGGAACGAGCGCCAAAGAGCTGCGCTCTAAAAAAAACTCACGGGCCTGCTACTGGCTCTGTAGCTGAGCTACCTCCGCTTCCTCGTGCGGACAGAGGAGAAAACCGAGAAGAAAGGAAATGAAGAGGGAGGGAAAGACGCGCGCCGCAATAGCCGTCGTTCACCACCGAAGCGGTGGCGGGGGCAATGACGGCCTACACCAGATAAAAATTCGGTGGCAGCCTACTCACCGCCGCAAGCGGCGTTGGCCTACCGTCCCATGCCCGTAGGGCCAGAAACAGCAACCCTTCACTCCCCCCCCCCCCCTCCAACGCTTTCACTTTGCTCGCCCTCATGCTATATTTAAGGCGCAAGCCTCTATTGGCTCGTTGTGAGCAGGAATGTTGTGGCTGTAGGAAGAAGGAAAAAAATGCATGGGTCTGCTACTGGCTCTGTAGCTATATTCTAGGCACTATACTGTAGCTGAGCCACCTCTGCTGTTGTGGCTGTAGGAAGAAGGAAAACAAAACGGCCCCGCTGGGGTGGTGCAGTGGTAAAACGCCCGACTACTGTGGCGGAGTGCACGGGTCCGAACCCGACCTCGGCGGCTGCGTTTCAATGGAGGCAAAACGAAGAGGCGTCCGTGTGCTGTGCGATGTCAGCGCACGTTAAAGATCCCCAGGTAGTCGAAATTGCACCGTAGCCCTCCACTACGGCTCCTCTTTTTCTCTTTCCACTTTCACTCCCACCTTCCTCTCTTCCCTTACGGTGAGATTGAGGTGTCCACAGAAGACAAGTGAGACAGTTACCACGCCTTTCCCTTCCTATAAATCAATCTGGAAAACACGGCGGCTGCGTTTCGATGGAGGCGAAACGAAGTTGCGTCCGTGTGCTGTGCGATGTCAGCGCACGTTAAAGATCCCCAGGTGGCCGAAATTACTCCGTAGCCCTCCACTAGGGCTCCTCTTTCTCTCTATCCACTTTCACTCCCACCTTCATACCTTCCCTTACGGCGCGGTTCAGGTGTCCACAGAGCAAGTGTGACAGATACTGCGCCTCTCCCTTCCTATGAACCAACCAACCAAAACACACGAGCCTGTTACTGGCTCTGTAGCTAAGCCACCTTATTAATTGATTGTTTTATAGCAAGGGAAAGGCGCGGTAACTGTCTCGCTTGTTTTCTGTAAGGGAAGGGAGGAAGGTGGGAGTGAAAGTGGAAAGAGAGAAAGATGAGCCGTAGTGGAGGGCTACGGAGTAATTTCGACCTCCTGGGGATCTTTAACGTGCGCTGACATCGCACAGCACATGGACGCCACTTCGTTTCGCCTCCATCGAAACGCAGCCGCCGTGTTTTCCAGATTGATTTATAGGAAGGGAAAGGCGTGGTAACTGTCTCACTTGTCTTCTGGGGACACCTCAATCTCACCGTAAGGGAAGAGAGGAAGGTGGGAGTGAAAGTGTAAAGAGAGAAAGAGGAGCCATAGTGGAGGGCTACGGTGCAATTTCGACTACCTGGGGATCTTTAACGTGCGCTGACATCGCACAGCACACGGACGCCTCTTCGTTTTGCCTCAATTGAAACGCAGCCGCCGAGGTCGGGTTCGAACCCGAGTACTTCGGCACAGTAGTCGGGCGTCTTACCAATGCACCACCCCGGCGGGGCAGCTGAGCCACCTGGGGTGGTGCAGTGGTAAGACGCCACCTCCGCGGCCTTGTGCGGACAGAAGAGAGAAAGTATAGAAGAAAAAAAAAAGAACAGGGAGAGAAAGACGCGCGCCGCAACAGCCGTCGTTCACCACCTAAGCGGTGGCGGGTGCAATGATGGCCTACAACACTGTGGCTTATATACGCAAGCCGTAGTTTGCGTAAATACAGCTAGTTTGATAGTCCGGATCTCTAGCCGATCGTCCCTTTGTTTTCGAGAAAGGCCTGGCCCGGATCTAGCCCGCCTTCATTTTGTTTAAAACATATATTGCTAGAAATTTTATGAGACCCTTGCTAACTTTCGCTGCAGCGTTTTCAAGTCGATTTAAGGTATTTGCGAAGGTTCTTTTTTCTCGTGTGCAGCTTGTTGCATTAGTCTCTTCGCCGCTTAACGTTTATATGGGCCCACGGGATGCCTCCCGCAACATCCCGATAACTTAATTGCTCTCTTTATTTCTTCGACCGCGAAGCTTCCTTCATGACAGTCAAGAACTGTTAGTGGAGTGTTTTTTGAAGGAATATGTGTGAAAAATAAAAGAGTTGTCTGTAATTGTACATACATGCCTTGCTCGAAATCTTTGCCTCAACCTATTTAAAAAGGTGAAACAGCTGACGCTCTGAGCTCACATTTCGGATTAGGAAGTAACGTAATCATCAACAAATTTTTGCTTTTGGCCGAATGGGAATCCAGACACTTACCGAGTGGATTATATTTGTTGACACTGCACCCGAATAACTTAGTTTTCAGTAGCGTAAACTCCGTTAAGTATGGCAATGGCTACACGCTCGCACTGTGGTTTCTTCTCTATATAAGCTTCTCGCTATTCGTATGTTCCAGTTGCAAGGCGGTCAACTTATATCATATCAGTTTATTAGAACATGAACAGACTACATGCCCAACGAATGAAGCAAAAGGAAGAAGCTGATAGCATACTTCCTGAGATGAGGCCTAACCCTGGGTTTCACACCAATGGCAGAAAGATGGACAAATTCATTTCCACACACACACAAAAAAAAAACAATTCAAAATTCGTACCATTGCATTTTGGCATAGTTAGAAATTAGAAGACAATGCATTGTAAAAAATAGAGTGCATGAGTAGCGCAAATCGCAGCACAAAAAGAAGACAGGAATAATGGAAACATTGCATGTCCGTTGCATTTGCTGTATCGCTAGCAAGCCAAAATGGCAACTCCATTTTATTTTCAGGCTGAAAAATACTAGTACTAGTTACAGCATCATCAGTTATGGAAAAATTGGCACTACCAATTGTAGTGATCTGGCTATCTATATGTTGGGTTGGTGTTTTTTGTCGCTGGCTCTCTCTGGAGCGCTTTGTAAAGCACGGTAGCAACGCGGCCACATGCTCCCTTTAACAATGGACGGCACTGTACCTCATCCATGGCCAGACAGAGCAACTAAGCGCCATTGAAGCAATTGTTAAACTCCCCTCCCCCCTCCCTTCTCCGCTCAGTCAGGCGTTACCACAGCGGAGAGCCGTCGCGTCTACGATCGGAACGATCGCTCGCTGTCCCCAGGTAATGCTATATTATATGAACAAGAAAGACCAAGAAGCGGACAGTGATGCTCACGCTAGGACCGCTGCAGTAGTGCGGAGTCAAACGCGGGAGAAAATGAGCTTGGTAGTTGCAGTGCGAAGCATATATAGAACAACGCTTCAATATTTCTAAATTTCACTCACGAACATTCGTGATATTTTTATGTGACGGTTATGAAACACGTGTGATCTGTTTAATGCCGCATGACTTTTGATAGAACAAGGACAGAAATAATTCTATCATTTCCTACTTTAAAACAAAACTTTTTTATTGACGCCTCTATATTCTTGTCTCCTACCAAAGCACTTTTCTTTAAAGTAACGAAACGAGCAGCCCAAATGTGCTGAGACTGCTGTTTCAAAAATTCGTTTTTATGGTACGAGTTTTCATTAAGAATTCATAAATGCGCCGTAAGCATACACTTCCGCATGATTCAGTGGAACTGCGTTAGAACAATCCCTTCTTGACACCTTTTTTTGTCTTCCATCCCATACAGCATTCGGCACAGTCCGGGCGACCTGCCTTTTTTGCTAAGTTCCATTGTACACTAAGCGCAGGCAGATAAAATGCTTCTAAAACGCAAAGAAAAATAAATAAACCTTGAGGGGAAGCTTCAGTACCCTAGACAACGCCTTGGAAAATTACTTGGCTTATCTTGACAACGGCCGGTGCACCGAGGCTTCCGCTGAAGCTTTCTTCAATTTGCTTGGCATTGTTAATATCAGGAATTACTGCCCCGGCATCTCTGCGTTCCTTCACAAATTATCCCTTACAGCACTTACAGCACTTAATGTACTTTTTTTCCACAAGCTGTTCCAGATACTACAAATGGTAAGGATGACCTCACCCAATTCGAATGGCATTCGCTACGTTCTTGTATTCCTAGATGCCTGTGGGACATGACAAAAGAGTGCAGTATGAATGCAGTCATGTTGTGCGTGACAGCTTGATCGATTCAGAACTAGTTTGCCTTTCCTAATGCGACAAGCAAGTCATGCAGCCGAGAATAGTTTGTTCAAAGTAGGAACTACTTTCGCGGTGTCCTAGAGTCGAGATAAGGCTGAAATTGCAACCTATTCAAAAACCCGAAAGACGTTGACAGCTTTTATAAACTGCAGAAAATTGTGCTAAAGACAAACAAAACAACTGAGAGGGTCCCATTCTTCCTCAATAGATTTGATATGATTGGCATAGCACTCAAGAACCGGCAGTATGTACAATCCTGCTTTTAACCTCCTCCCTACAATATTTCCTGCTTCCTTTGCTGGAAGCCTTTTTTTGTTTCCATTTGCGGGAAATGATCAGGTTTCCGTAAAAGCTTCTAACACGCATTTGATCGGCCCTACACCTTCTTCAACATAGCTGCAACTTAAAGAAGCAGCACATGTACTCTTCTCACCCTAATTTTCAAAACTACGTTACACATGAAATCACTAGTTATATTGAATAAACGCATTTTGTTTTTTGTTTTTTCGAGTATGGATTTTAACGCACACTATCACTTTACCTGCTCAAAAGCATGCAATTTTTCATGTATAGGCTACTGATGCACGCCATAGCAGAATCATTCCTTGAAACGATAGCAATGGTTACGCTGCTCAAAATTTAGGCCAACAGAAATCAACTCAAAATATATGGCGCAAGGGCATTGTCTACCGAAACATAACTACCGACGTGAAGAGCTTAATACCGAATTACAAAATCATGAAGCTCAGTGCAATATAAACAAATCTAAAAGAGATCTTGTCACGACTATTGCTCGACTGGGATCATTGATATGAATGCAACTTGGGCTCCAGTATTTGTTTTTATATTGGATTCTGTATGTGCATTAACAAATACAGCTGGAACAAATGTTTGTTCAAAAGGCTTGCACGGACGCAGCCTCCGTTTCTGTATAAACATCTGCGAAAGAAAAATGCCGTGATACACGCTCAGTGCTTTCAACTAAACCTCACGCCGAATATTTCCCTCTTCTTCTTTTAGTAGGCTCTTTAGTAAACAAACGAGAGCCCAGGTAATATATTTCAAACCGTTAAGCATGGCTTTGTTCGCAATTCACCTTAAAAGCTGTCGGAACAGTGCAGTCTGAGGTGATAATGTCATCCGTAAACAGGCATATAGGCAAAAACAACATTGAAGTCCGGCTAGTAGTGCCGGTTGAGCGCAATCGAACTAAGCAGTATGCTCCTTCTAGCCACGATATGGCGCCTAGTCAGCATGACGTCAGCAGGTTAGTGGTCACAACCCCCAATGTTTTGCTTAGTGAAGTAATTAATCAGCTCCTATGAAATTAAAATCAGGCATAGGCTTTGTGGAGTTGATTCGAAAATTTACAACATACATTTCAACGTGTTCGCACAAAATAGGCTAATTTGGGGCACTAATTTATTCCTGATAGTTACAAATACGGCGATAATAATAAGTCGTTCGGAGGCTTTTGCTAGAACATTCTAAGGCTTTTGAAGCAGCAGGTTAGAAACGCCATCGTCAGGAGCATTTTCGCCGTGCAAAAAGTATAAAATTCGTCACGCATGGGCTACATCAGTTGTTTTTTTCATCTCTTTTCGCATTTAAAGTTGGTTAAAATTGTTCACCCTGGGCGAAATGGTGGCCACTTCCAGAACAATGAACCAAGCTAGACTAGTTTATTGTCCTGTTCTGGCTCAGTGGTTTTTTTAATGCTGACCCATAAACCTTTTCTTTTCCTTCCTTCACTAAGTATCGTTGAGAGAAGAATTAGTTTATCCGCACCTGTTGGAAGAAAGAAGCGAAAATGGCGAACTGCTTCTACACATCAAGGACGACATGACACTGCGCTTGAGGAAGAGCTCGGTGCTGGCGTCTGATCTCATGTTCACCACGAACTCTGATGGGAAGTCCGAGAATACCCTGGTGAGCCGGTCCTTGAACTAGCTCTAGATATCAGTGATTACTTCGAGTGAAACGGCTTTTCTAGAATGATTTGTTGACAGAGCCTTCTCATGAAATTCCAAGTCATGGTGACCTGGAACTGCTATTTTATGCTTATTTTTCTTTCTCCTTGTAAGGATCCAAGAACAAGCGAATTAATTATGACCTAGAAATGCACAAAGCTGTGATGAAAGAGGTGGGAAAAGAGCGGGAAAGCATTCGATTTAATTAGTTTGGTTCTGTAGTTCTCAGCCATGGATGTTTCAAGGCCTTCTTGTGGACCAATGGAAGTGAAGGAGGGCGTTGGTGGGAGAAAATGGGTGGGAGGAGGGCAATCTTGTGAGGATTGATCCTGTAGTTCCGGAAGCAGATTGTGTAATTAGGATTGAGCCAAGGTTACACCGGCCTTTAAGAAAATATCACTTTAGTCAGGGCCACGACCTACAGAGGACATGGGGCAGAGGTGGCGCGTCCAAGTCGCTACTTATGCCGCCAGAAAAGATTTGACTCCTACCAACGCCGACTACAGACTCATCCAACAGTACAGTCGGCGCTCGAGTTTCACTAATACAGGCATTAACAAACAACAATGTCCGTAGGCACTCTCTTTCTTTCTCTTTCTAACGCGCTCTCCGTTTCCGCACTCTATTCTGGGTTGCTACGGCTCTGCTCTAAGAGCCAAATGCAACTCCGCTAGGTCATACCAGCTCAAGACCAACAGGAAGTCATTGGCACTCTGTCCCTGTAGCCACTGTATGTCAGTATCGGTATTCCGATCCGAGGGCCAGGTGAGCGCGCCAGCTGCCACAGCTGTTGCAAAGCGGATGCGAGGACGTTTGCGGCCTTCTCTCCCTCCGTATGACATACTGCATGCTCACCAGCCATCTGGCGTGGTGTGTGTGCAGCAGTTACGCGCATTGTCAACTTGGCAACAAATGGGCCATCCTGACTGAGGAGCAGGGGAAATAAAGCCTCCGCCAACTGGCGGTAGCTTCAGAAGCATCTCGGGTCCTCCCGATGCTGGGTGCGCTGCATGCCTCTCTAGCCGCGTTTGTAAAAGTAGATACACTGTGGTCACGTGACCAGTCTGTGTGCGCAGCGGGAAGCAAAGAGCGAGAAGCAGCCACCGCCGACTGACGATACATATAGGAGTAATTCAGGATTTCCTACTTTAGAACTCGTTTGGCGAATCGCGTCGGTGGTACGCCCTTAACACATGGCGGTGCAATTCAGCCTGGAAGCCACTACCACTGGGCACGAGCATCGGGTGCTGCCTGTAACCTCCCGGCGCGAACATACTAGTGCGAGCCGCATCGGCTGATCCGCAAGGTGGCCCGTTCAACAGAACAGAACTGTAGCCACAGCCTTCCGACTGTTCCTACTCGTGCTGGAAATTTCCGGCGCAACGTTTCGGCCGGTAGCCACGCCAGCGGCTTCATACAACACTTCCGACGTATATATATGGGGATACGGACTGGTCAAGCCACCAAGTGGCAGCTCTTTTTCCGTAGCCCTCCATCTGTAGCACCTGATGGAAATAAAGATTTGATTTGATTTGATTTGATTTGATTTTGCACTCGCCTACCACGAAATATTCCTTCGATCGCATATACTCCGACCAAGCACTTTAAATTTATTTGCGGTTCTCTAAAGCCTGAACGCCGCAGGCACATCGGCGGAATTGCCCAGCGCAGCTAGTCATAACAGCGCATTAGAAATCGCCCATTAAATGGCCGCCAGCATGCACTTCGAAGCACCTGAATCTGTCTTCTCACGACACGATAGTCCTTCGAATCATAGTTGTAGCGCCGTGCTAATACAATTATATATTTTGAGTAAAGATTGCTTGAAATTTTTCGTTTTTATGCATTACTTTTTGTGACCATTCCATTTTGCAGTGGAATGGTAGGCGTTTGGAAGAGCACCTGTACCACGATAGCGGGTACCAGTCGTCGGTGATGCTTTCTCAGGATGACCAAGCGTGGAAAGTGGTACGCATAGTTGTGATTTGATAGAAAATGCGCTATGCTCAAAACGGCTACTAAGTGCAGATCTTGGCTTCTCACTGAACTCAGCCAAAGTATAAACCTTTGTTTAATGTTCCGCAATTTCAGGAAGGAATACTGAGCCCAACCTTGAGAATCAAGCCACTCCTGGCCAACGAACGCTCAGCAGGAGCTCCCATCCTGCACAAACTATACGAAATTGAAGAACCGAAGATGAGCCTGGGCGAAAGTGGTTGGTAGAAATAATGAACAGATATGAACTCCTAATCGTTGTAAGCTTGATGTTTGAGCTGAGTTTCTGCTATTTGAATCTCATGCGACACAGAAGGTACGGTTGAGCGCTTTATTGAGCGTAATAACGTGTGAACTAGGGAGGAAAAGGAAAATTTGATTTCCGGGAATTACCTCAGAGTATAGCTACATTGAATCACAAATGAGAGACAAATGAAAGAGCAGAAAGGTGTAAAAGACGCGTGACTTGTTTTTAAATTCGGAACGACCTGTTTGGCTTTTCTGCCATTTTTTAATGCTGTTTTGCCTTCCATATAAGAAAATTATAAAAGTAATGCTTAAATACCGCCAAATATCAGCCCCGCATTAAGCTGTACCCCTTGTTTCAGGAAGAAGGCGAGACTGCGTGCAACCACAGTAATGTAGAGATTAAAGCGGAAATACACTTTTTACAAAGGCTCACTGTGGAGAACTTGAGGTTGAGCTGCGTGCAATATTTCTTGCAATATGCTGCATTCATTGAGCACACAGAGTTTTGGTTTCCAGAACTGTTAAAAAAAAACGAGGCAATCAAGTTTCCACCCTCAACAGGCTACGTGAGCAAATTTCGGTGTGTCGAGGGAGTTTTTTGATCATCTCTTTGAGGCTAGGCGGTACTGCTATTTCAGTCCGAAGTGTTAACCCCTGTGTACGTTTTCGTAAAAACGTGACCAGATTTCACCAAGAACAAGGAAAATTTTAATTCCTGTTTTCTGCAAAGCAGATATGTTGTTATATTTGCGTTTTCGGTGCCATGACAAAGATAATTATGATCAACAAGATTCTGATAACCAATTTTGATCGGAATACTGTAGGATCATGCTGTATTAAATGTGGCTGCATAGTCGTATAAAGGGATGCAAAAAAGCTGGTCATGAGAGGCAGATCACGCAGACAGCTAGAAATTTAAGTCGAAACCTGACAGAATGGAACAAAAAAAAAAAACGGCTCAAGCATCTCGGAAAGCGATCATGGAAAATTTAAAGGAGTGTAGATTTTTTTTTCGCAAGTTTCTGAACAGAAATTTTACATTGGCCTCCTTTCACATTTTCTTTTCTGTTGCCATTTCTGTTAACCAAGTGTGTATTCCCAAAACATCGTGTCTACAATACAATAAATATGCTTCAGACAATAACCGAACGCAATTTCTGTTTCGTGTGCACCTCTAGATGCTTACAATTTGCTATTCGGTTTTCCCTTCTTCTACGGACAAACGCAACAGGAGCGTAAGTACCAGCTTTCATTCGTTCGTTTTAATTGGTATGTTTCAAAAAGGCCAACAGCTTCCTCTAGTACGCCCAGACGCTTACAAAGCCTTGTTTAATGCAAAGCTATTTCACATAGAAGAGAGACGCGCGTTGGTTACTATCATCATGGAGAGTTTTTCGTTCCTCTTCAAATAACCTTTTCGTTAAGTTGGGAAGGAAACTAGACATAATTTTGTGATATGTGACACCAATGGTATTAACAACAAAAACATCTAAGCTGTCGCCGCACAGGCGATACGCGCTAAAGATCGAAAGAGAAAATATTTATTGCCCAGTTTAAAAAAAAAAAACAATTGGTTAATCTATTGGGAGCACTCCCTTGGCTACCATTTATGAGTTAAGAAAACAAACAAATAGGAGATATATGCGGCGCAGCAAAAGAGAAAAAAGCGCAAAGAAAAAAGACAACTCGGCCTCAAACAAAGGAAGTAAAGTTTTGGAGAAAAAAAATTTAAGCGAAGTATTAACAAGTAATCACGCAATAGAAAAATCGTTGCAGGTCGAGCAATACTTCTCACGTTAGGCCTAACACTGACTTCAGTGAACTCATATTCTAAAGTTTGTTTGGGCCACACCTTGTAGAGTCACATCCACCGGTTTCCTGGCGACTGAAGCAAATAATTTTAGAAAAACAGACGGCCACTGAAGCAAATAATTTTAGAAAAACAGACACCTCATTCGCGTACTTCTTATGGCATTATGGTTTATAGAAATAACTTTTTCTAAATCTTGTCATTTTCGTATTCCGCGGGTTAAACCCCACGCCATGCCAGCCTCTAATAGAATTACTCTTGCGATACAGCCTCGCAGGAAAAACGTCTGGAGGAATACGTGGTCGAATTGCACGTGGTTTCCTGCAGCAGCCACGAGAAGCAGTTTACGACAAACGAAGAGCTGATCGCTTACATTGCTGTCTTGTTCAACGCAGTAAGCATGCATGCATAGTCCTTCTTTCCTTGTGAAGATAAATGTGTTGCAGTAGGGATTTTCCTACAGCCTTCATGAAGTGTATATTGCGAAACTTCTGTGAACACCCCGCCGAAATTCCAAATCTGCTTTTCTGCGTAAGAAATAACAATGCGCTGAAAAAAGGTTCTGCTCTTCGGGCAGTATTCGAAAAAGAAAGAACCGAAAAGATGGAGGCACTGGACACATGAGCAAGCATGAGCCTAATTGCTTTGATATAACTATAAAGAAACGGTGTCAGACAACATATATCATAAGCCGCTGCCCGAGAAGGCAGCACAGTGAAAAGCTTTTCTTTCGATTACGTCACTAATGAAATATTTCATCGAGCTAACTAGGGGCTTGAGTTGTGGTGATTCCCACGCCAGAAGTTGACAGGTCGAATAAAAATGTAACTTAGGCCTTTCATGACTGGCCAACTTTTACAAGATATTTGGAAGACTTGACCTCACTATCTCTGTTTTCTTTGTGTACGTCTTAACGAGAAATGTTCTTTTATACTTTCGTGCATGTATTAGGTGAGGATGTTTCTCTTAACGACCATATTCATAATGTCATTGTTCTGAAATAGTTTTCTTTTTGCAACTTGGTGCAAAGCAAATAAGCGATTTATTGTAACACACTGTTCGGTCGACGCTGAAGTTTCCACCTTGACTGCCTACTTCAATGCGAAGCAGTGAATGGTTCTACTCCGCGAAAAACAAAAACAAACAAAAAACACAGCGCATCAAGGTACCTTACATGGCTTTTTGCCAAACTGAGAGATTCTATACAAGGGCAGACAGTAGGGCTAGTTGGCGTGTGGTGGTAGTAACAAACAACACAAAATACGAACAAGAAAGACAACAGGTCATATAGTCTTGTCTCGTCCTTTGCGTAATTGCTTAAGATGAGATTGTTCTACGCAACAGAAGCTTGACACGCATAGGTTTGTAAGAGAGAATGTCAACAACGGCCCAGTAAGAGGTTTCAAACATTGCAGGGCATTAACTAAAACGCTATTCATACACCACAAAAAAGCCGATGTTGATTCTGTCAATGAGAATCTCCCGCGCCATCTCCAGGACGGCTTGTGCTTTGCTAGTGCAAGAGCCAAGCCTTACAAATTTATTTAGAACGCCAGGTGTGCAATTAACGAGACAGTGTTAAAGGCCTCTTCGTGCAGAAATCCGTTGTTGTAGCCGCTGTCGGCGCTGTGAGTGAAACAACACGGGCAAGCTTCTGGCACATGATGGGCATTGATTCGTTTGCGGGTTGTGTGACGTCACGCGACCACGTGGCATCGCAGGAGTTGAAAAAAATCGGGCTCCTTAGCTGAGACGAACGCCCGCATAACTTTTCCTTTCGAACATGACAATTTCGTAACTAGCGTAGCTCCTGCAGTCTGCCGCTGGGAGGAGGTCGATGCTGTTTATCTTTATTGTAATGATTATTCAGTGTTTCAGTGCAGTGAACCCTTCGTGAAAACCTAACGCTTTTGCAAGCTTATTGCAGCTGGTTTGGTAGGTACCTACACAATATTAAATACACAATATTAAAAGACGCGTGAGCGGCGATGAACAATTTTTTCTTCCTTTCAGTGTGACACCCGAGGCTTTTAGAGATCATAGTTTACACATCTACTACTCAGTCTCTCCATCAACAGCATTATTAAAATTGTATATGACTCTCTGATGTCCAAATATGGCGGCAGCCTAGAGACTGTCAAACGTGCATCAAAATTACTGTGGCAGGCGTAATATAGAGTAAATTTAGCAGTTAGCACCAATAGGTAACAATATATCTTTCGTTGCTTCATTTTTCTTAGCTTCCCCATAAAATTTCTTTATATAAGCCATGGCGCACGTTTACCTTGGTACCACATCATTCCTATGCAAGCTTATATTCTAAATATTGCGGCGAATCGAGAATGTGTCATCTTCGTTACAAACGACCAGACAACGATTTTTTTTTTATCCTCAGCCGTATAGTGTAGCCCTGTAAGCATTCCTGATTACTAAAGCACCTCGAAAGAAGGAAACAGCGGTGATTACCTCAAACCAATTTGGAGCTTAAAGGATGCGAGAAGAAATTACTGCCTGGACGGCTAAATACAAACTATCAATGCCTTAGCTTAACTTCGCGCATGATAGCGTCAGTTTGCGAACACGCAAATAAAACTGAAATAGCCACCTACATTGCTTCATAAACAAATCGCGAGGCATTGCGCGTATATTTTACAAACTTCATTGGTAGCAATCCCGCGGGCTTGCAGGCACTTGTGAGGAGTGTCTATACGTACTGCGAACGTCCCAGCGCAGTGCTGATTCTGGTGTGTACGACGCGGTCATCACTTTCTTTACGTCTTATCGTACTCGTCTAATTAGGCACGCTTTCGAAATTAGACTAGCAGGCGGACAAAGAGCATACACGCAGTAGTTCCTCTATAAGTTCGCTGCAGCAGACATCATGACATTTGCTCGCACAAATTATTAGTTCATCATATTGGGAAGTGCGTTTCGTACGCGGCAGCAGAACAAGGTCTCAAGTACCTATAGTATCGCATAACCTTCTCTATGTGTTGCAGGTTAACATATGGTATGAGGGAATGGAAAATCCAAGGATCAAGACAAAAGTTATCGGAATCACCCGCAATACAGTGAGTATATATTTTTCACAGCATTAACGAAATATCTACGTTCACGTACTCCAACTTGACACTTGAGTAAAAGTAATGCTGTGTACTGGGAGCAAGATTTGGCTCCCGCTTGTATGTGGCCTCAACAAGTTATTTTGTTAATGCAATGATAACAATGAATCCTTGGAAGCTGTTCACCCAAGGCGTCAGAATCTTCACAGAATGGTTGCTTTGGAGATGTGTACTCCAAGAAAGAAATGACTTATTTGCGCGTAAAATTCACACAAATATTCTTCGGCAATTCAAACCATAGCTTTTTACTTTTTTTTAAAAAATGGGTTCTTTTTTCGGACATGACAGAATGATTCATGCCTTCACAGCACATAACTCGGACAGCACAGCCTTTTTTTTTTTTTTTTCACAAAGATGAATAATATCAATCCTTTCAATGTGAACCTCTGTATGTTGAGTCCCCTGAGTGAACTAGCAAACTCCGTTATTATTCCTTTGTTTCGTTTTGCTGGGGCCTTGATATAATTTCAGAATTTCAAAACATTGAAGTTTTATACCCATTTTCCTAATCAGTAAATGTATTTCTCAGTGACTAATATGCTAATATTACAGCCCTTTACCTAGAGCTGAACGATATGACTATACTCATATTATAATTGTTAGGCCAAAATTACAAAAATATAAGCGAAATAAAGCCCTACATTGAAAATCCTAAGCGAAATTAGGCACATATAATGCTATTAAACAGGAATTATGAAGGTGTGCAAAGTTAAACCTATTTCACGTCATTTGAACCTGAAACCCGGCAAAATAATTCCCTCTGCATTCTAACAGCCCATAAATAACGAATAAAAAGACTCAATGTATTAAATAATTAAGATAACTATGGGATGTAGCTCTGCTTTCTTAGAAAGTTTATTTTTTTTCATTTTTTTTTCCAAGAAATTTACTGCAGCATTTGTGAAGAGTGGTAGCCTTATTTAAATGTTTTGTTATTTCTCACAGAATGCTTCCGCCATATGCACGGACAATTACATGCTGTTTTAATAGTTTTCCTGGTGTATTCTTTTGTGTTCGCTTCCATTTCAGTAACATTCATTGTGGGATTACTATGGTGCATTTTGATTTTTGTTCCTTTAACTTGGCTTCCATATTAGCACTGGCGTACGGCCACAAATATCAGCTCTCAGGGGCTTTTTTTTTGCGCGAGGGCATTGTAAGCTATCTTCGTTGAGTGTTTCATATAACTGAGGAAACTGCTATCAAAAACAATTTAATTTTAATTGGTTCATAGGAAGGGAAAGGCGCAGTATCTGTCACACTTGTTCTGTGGACACCGCAACCGCGCCGTGAGGGAAGGGAGGAAGGTGGGAGTGAAAGTGGAAAGAGAGAAAGAGGAGCCGTAGTGGAGGGCTACGGAGTAATTTCGACCACCTGGGGATCTTTAACGTGCGCTGACATCGCTATCAAAAACAAATTACCCGCATTCGTGAAGCGATTGAAAAGCAACTGTACCTTTATGCTACCTTTCCTTTTTCATCGCCGTGTGTTAAAGACAAAAGGACGCAAACGCAGCCGACGAGGACTAAAACTTTCTTTAATTATGCGAGTGTAAACCATCTTCCAATTTGCTTAGCTTGGCATAGCTTATGATGGGAAGTGAGTTAGGAGAGGGGAAGAGGGTTAGGAGAGAGGAAATGGGTGACACTGCTATCACTTCAGCTACCGATCAAAAGCGAAGGGGCAGAGGGAGACAGCGAAGCACCAGTGTGCAACAAGCGATGTTGTAAACTTTTTGTATGATGTATATCCCGATGATAGAATTCTATGTGAAATATTAGGCTCATCAAAATCGAGCAATTCATCTTGCAGGACAAAGAGGACATCCGGTTCGTGTTTAACCGAGTTTTATGACAAAGGGTTTGAAGACTATATTACGTTTGAAGAGAGTCGAATGGTGGCATATTAAAAATGAAAAATTCTTGGTATTACAGAAAATTGACACCAAGTATAAGGTTTGCTGCCTTCGGATTAGGGGAGAGGAATAAAGAAATTATGACAAGTGACAATGAGTACACGTAGGAGAGAAAAGGGGCTCTAATCACAGGAATATGTAAATCTAAGCCAGTAGCAGGCCTTCTGCATAGGTACAGAGGCCAGTAAAAATAAAAGCTATAGAATGTGCAGATTATGCGCAGTCGCGAAGTTTGTGTACAGGCGAGTACTACATAAACGCACCAGATCACTGACAACAGCAAAGACGTGCTGTGTACCAATATGGGGAAGCGCCCGCCTCTGGTCAAGGGCACTGATTACGGTTCTTTGAAAATGTCTGCAGTCGAAACATGCTGAGAAACGGAGTGACAGTTTAGAGGCGAACAAGATCATAGAGGTTTTTCTACTTTTTTTTTTAAATTTACTAAACGTCTTTCGTGTAGGACGGGACAGGTGAAGTGAGAGAACATGGTTATTTGATGGCTCAGCAAACCCTCAACGAGTTCGCAGATTACGTCAACAGAACGTTCGGGAAAGACGCTGATGCTGTATACATGTTGACAAAGTGAGTTCTCCAGTTTTCCTCTTTTGTTTGGGTTCCGGAATAAATTCTACGTGATGAAATCGCTTTAGCTTAGCAGATTAGCATATTTGATATTAAGCTATTAATCAGCTTTGCTCCGAAATACACTTAGTTATCATGTAGACAAGTGCATTGGTTAATTTAAATTTGTAAGTTCTTGGCCACCTTATTTTCCTAGACCTTTTTGCTCAAATAGCAGTTTTTGAACAGGTCGCCGTTCAAAAGGTGGACCGTGTTCATTTAATGCTTCAATGCAATGCATATATTTATTCCTTCATAAAATGCTATTGCCTGCCCATGAAAAAATACAAAAAAAAAAAAACAAGACATATAATAAAAGAACGATGCCAGCCCATCAGCGTTGTCTTACATGCCATTAAAGGAAGCTCACTGTATCGGAGTCAGCATGCTTAACATGGATGATCGAGTGCATGGCCTGGACAAATATTAGTGTCGCTCCGCGTTGGTCGATGTGTCCGACAGCATTCTAAGCTGGCTATAAAGAATCCACTCTTGTACAGCATAATCGCGAGCCGAGTGGCAAGCACAGAACTGCGCTAGTATCCGTCGAGGCTACATGCTTGAGAGTTCGCAAGTGTGCGGGTGAAGTTACACACTAGGTGTTTTCAAGGAATGGTGTTCTTCCGAGCTAGTTGGCATGCAGGATACCCGCCATCGAGAATTTCTTCTTTGTGCGAAACTTTGCTTCAGTAATTTAAGCAACGTCCCGATACCAACGAACAAGCTTCGCGTAACCGTGTGGCGGTAATACCGTATATACAAAAGGTTTCGCACAATATTACGAGAGTAGCGAACAGACGTAACGTTCAGGCCGTATTATCAGCCACTTGCAAGCTTTCTAAGCTTTGTGCTATGAACAACCGAAAAAAATAACCAGCTTGTACAATAACACATCAGAAAAAGTTCACCAGGCGTAGGACTCGTGTTCTCTACTAGGTTTCCTTAAGCCGTGGGCCCATTTACATTGTTTTGAATGAGCGCGCAAGCGAACACTGCCGAAGCCTGAGCAACAATGGAGGAAGCTTCCTAGTGCACCACTGCAAAGTATGCTTAAATTGTCGTCCTTAGTTCGAAATCATCATTTTCTTGACGAGTGGAAAGGATCGAATCGAAAGAGAGATTGTAGAAGCATATTATATTAAAACACAGAAGGAAACAGAGGAGTGAGCAAGCCTTCCATTACGCTTATCAATGAGAAAATGCCTTCCTTAGAAGTTTTTCTATAGATAATATGGTTGTTTTTGACAATCTGGCCGTGTCCGCGCGGAATTCTTTTCGCCTTTTATGCCCTTGACGCAGACTTTGGTCTTGCCTCTTCATATTTCACTTTTTTTTTCACGTTTCTTGTTGGCCACACGTTATCACTCTTCACACGGTTGCTTTTATCGTTTTTAAATGTTTTTGTTTTGTTTATGGTTTCGACTTTTATGACTCTGACGCAGGCTTTCGTCTAATTACACATCTTGTTTCACTATTTTTTCCACGTTTCCCTATTGGTCATCATATATCGCTACTCATGCGGTTGATAACTATAGTTTCAGGTTTTGATGCTTTTGACAGGGTCATGCTTGCCTTCTTATTCTGCTGGTGTAGAGCGAAGAGAAGAAAGAGGAAAAAAAGTCCGTTGTTTTCCTCCCTCAATGCCTCGTTAAATATTGATTAGGTG
Organism: Amblyomma maculatum; assembly: GCF_055883805.1. Classification (NCBI taxonomy): domain Eukaryota; kingdom Metazoa; phylum Arthropoda; class Arachnida; order Ixodida; family Ixodidae; genus Amblyomma; species Amblyomma maculatum. Next base: position 30,708,700 of record NC_139354.1, on the reverse strand, counting down.
GTTTGTTATCGTCTTTCGCGTTGGCATTTCTTCCGTTGTTCCGATGTATTGCGTCAGCTGTTGCTCCATGAGCATGCGATAGATATGTGATGATTGCATGTGTGATACTGCTTGGTTGACTACAAAAAGACAGGTTCGATGCAAAATAAAATTCAGTTGTTAGAGGTAATAGTCCTGTCATTCGTGTGCCTTCTTTCTCATCGTCCATATCGCCGTATTATTTTTTATATTCTGGTTTTGTTGGCATGATCCCTGTTGTGAAGGCCGGTGTGACTTTTGGGACCATTGCAGCCATGGCAGCGGCTGTTGCACTCACATCCACACTCTTTTTCTCGGTTATCTGCCGGGTTCGTAGTACACGTGCGAATGAATGCAACGCGGCTTCAATGTTTGGTAATACCGGTTATTCAGTGTACCCCTGTCTAAATGGCCTTATCCTTTGTATTTTGCTCTCTTCGCGCTCACTTGTGCCTTGCGCGCAGCCCTCTCACTTTCTCTCTCTCCTTCCACTTTCTGTCTACCCATGTGTCTATATGTAGCATCTTTTCGGTCTTTTCAGTAAAATTGTTAGTCAGCGATGTGTTCTTTTACTCCCTCCCCCCAAAGTTCATGTTGGTATCCACAACAGGTTGCAAGTTAGCGCGCTACTAATTGCGAAAAGTTAGCTTTCTGAGATGTTCAGAGGGCTTCTTGACAGATTTGTGCCACTGTTGGTGCTCATCAGAAAATAAAAAAATAATGTTATTTGCAAGCCTTTTAACCAGTTTAAGATATTTGACTACTTAACTATCACGCTTTGGCCTCTGATTCTAATTTGGAATGTGTGACTGGCAATTAGTAAATGTCATGCGCTGTCAAACACGCGGCTACCTATGAAGCTCTACCTCAACAAATTCTGGCAATGTAGCGCCAAAAATTAAGTGCTTACAATCAACCCAGCCTCAGTAACGGCCCCAGCGTCATCAATCAATGGCGAATGGGTGCGCCATCTCCTCTGTCGCGCATGGGTTGTATCTATCTGCAAGCAGCGGCGACCACCGCAACTCTGGTGGGAGAGAGATGATTACGTGGCGCCATTGATTGACGGCACTGGGCCAGTGCTTAGGCTTTGAAAGCACACGACTTGTCTCCTTGAGATCGCTAAAATTTGTTGAGTACCAGCGTCATAATTCTATAAAAGAACATTGATATTAGTTATTCCCCGCTTAGAATACCTAGGTCCCAATGTTATCACAAAAAATGTTTCAAGCTTACTATTGGACATCATTTCCTCTATTTCCTCGTATCCGCTTAAACTGCATGGTACTATCGCGTCGCAGAAGCCTGCTTCATATCTTCAAGAGCCAATTTTTAAAATTAGTAGCAGGTTCCCTTGGAAAATCTGCAAATTCATTATTTTTTTTTGTTCTTTCATCGTCGGACAAGAGCGTGCCCTTTATGTAGTCTTCTAAAACCACGCTCCACTTCATCATTTCCTCTAGATCTATATATAGTGAATACCTTACAAATTCTGCATATATCGAACTCCTTTTTTCGAAGCAAAAAATTTATAATATGAAAAAAAAAAGTGTTTTTGGTCTATTGGGCCAATACTAAAGATTTAACTTCTCTATAATGAAATGCACAAAGTGAGCCATTGGATGCGTTTGTACAAATCAATCCACTTTGTCGGTACACGGGACAAGCCGCATTCACCGGCTCCTATTTGTTTTTATACTTTCCTAATGCAATAGTTAATTAGCAACTATTGGTCTTAATTATTTGAGCAGGCCAAGCGTCTGATCTTGAAGGATATTTTGGGTCTAAAGGGAGCTTAGCGATTTGACTATAATGAAAGCTTTCTGAAAAATTACGGTTGCCAGAGTTTGGGGAGCAAGAACATGTTCCGACAGAGCTAAGGGTTAGCCCGATAGAGTTAAATCTGCAATTTAGAGGAAAACCCGGAAGTCCCTACAGTGGCAGAATGTAGAAAACATCCAAATTAGGTGAAAAGGCTTAAAGTCGCCGACAAGGCGCCGAGTTTAAAGTGTAATAATTTGAGACGAAAACCGGATACCCTTGGATCTCGAAACAGCATGGCGTTTGTTACGCCCGTTTATATACAGGAGAGCGCTCTATGAAGTGATTGTTTACAAAGGAGCAAGCCATGTTTCAGCGATGAAGATGTTAACAATAAAAACTTAACGTAAAGCAGCCTAACACAAGACGTCTAGATGGACGGCATGGCAAGACGAGATATAACCACGCAAACAGTCAGGGGTAAAGTCAGTTTCATCATCATTATCATCATTAGAGTTGTCAGCAGGACAATTATGGCCGAAATCTGTTTTTGGTAAGCGAAAGTCTCAGCATTCCGATTCGACATTCATTGCCCACGCGCACACGTTCATGGTTAAAGCGTAACTTTTGCATATATGCAGTGTGGTATATTGCATAACATCACGGCTTACGAATGTACGTAAATGAGCAGGCCTGACTTTATACACTAAGAGAGTAATGATTAATAAATACCTAAATGAATGTCTGTGAGAGCTTACGGAAACGATGCTCTGCCAGAGGAGCCACAATCGGGCGCCATTATGATGGGCGCGTCATAGCCTTGGAGGAGGAGGTAAGTGGCCCTCGAGTTATGCGGACATGATAGATTGCGCGAAAGAACTCAAACAGTACAGGGTACTGGTCGACCATGAGTGTGTGTATTATTTCACACAACTAACCCCTGTCTAACGCATGACACAAACAATCATTTTCCACTCAAGTACAGGAAACGTCAGAACAAGTTTATAGGGTTGAATGCCTGCGAAACAAAGGGGCCACTTCACTGAAGTGTACCGCAAGCATGTGGAGTAAGTAACGCCCTGTGACCAGAGCTTGTGGCAAAACGGTGCAAAATGTAAATTCAAAAAGCACTTTTCAGCCCTCAAGAAACGGCACCAAAAATTACCGGAATATGAATGTCGTGACAGCCGCACCTAATTCAACCAGGCTCTGGGATGACATGACAATGGTCAAATAGCATATCCGACGTTCCTTTCACCCGTGGCTAAAGTTACGCACGTTAGACTCAACACATATTTGACTGTTCTATGACAGCGAATAATATTTCCAATGTTGATAATTTCAGTCAAGACATGGCATCTCATTCGCACTCCAGCATAGACTCTGGCATCGCTGGTGAGTACCTCACCTTCTCAAGAAAAATGGAACTTTTCAAAACCGCCTTCATATGGCAGGTGCTATAAACACGGTAGTCTCTTGTCGAGCACTTATAACGCCGGTTACTATTGTAGACTTTAAATGAGGTTGAGCTCCTGATTCTCACTTTAAGGATGCGGTTACTAAGTGGTATAAAAACTTTCAAAATAATTTGTTCCCCTGTCTTCAAACACCGAATTTTTAATCTGAGCTATGTCGCCAGTCTAAGGCATTCCAAAATATCAGACACTACTCCCATATTCAATTAAATGTCCTCCGGCGTGTTTATTACACTTCAATTTTTTGCTTCATTTGCCGGCTTTGCTAGTCGACAATGTTCGGCGTAAAGCGGGCCAGATGGGCTCCACAAATTTTACCTCTGAAGCTTCTCTTCGTGAGTGTCTCTGACAGTAGCAGCTACTAGTGCTTCAGCTACCGAGATCAATCCTTGAAGGACAGCCAAGCGAGCACGGAAATTTGTGCAAGTTTGCCGGAGGCTACAAGAACCTGTTGGAGGTGTGTCCGCCAAATCCAGTCAGTGAAGCTGAAGCGTCTCTCGCGTTGAATAAAAAAAAATCAGGCACGATTAATGTTAATCATGCGGTGGTGCAAGCTTTAGCGTAGTGTTCCTGGGCGCATATCCCGAGTCTGTGCCTTTATCGATGTATACCGCTATCTCACGTGACCTTGAGTGATCTGATTGGTCAAAACGCGGAAACCGGGTGTTGTCAATACGGAACCGGAAGAGGTGGCAACATCATGTTCCGGCGTTTCCACTAATCAGATTACTCTAGGTCACGTGAGAAAGCGACACTTCGATAACGACGCAAACTCGGAATAAGGTCCCTGGAGTCCCCAAAGTCGATACTTCAGGAGGAATGAAGGGAGGACCATGGGGAGTGAAAGTCTGTAGGTGAGCCTACATTTATAAATGGGAGAGTCATTTTAGCACGGAAGCACTAACTAACACTGTCTAACACAACTAATAATCTTGTGACTTGCATGACATAGAGGTTAGCACTGTTCAACCTAGCGCAGACACAGGCCTTAGAAGCTTAGTTAAAGGAAAAGGAAAACGTCGTGTCAAACTGAATCGAACCAAGGAATTTCTCGAGTTAAGCGGGGATGCAACTTCTAGGTATCGCAGCATTTTTTTTATTTCCAGTTCATAATTAAAAAAGCAGTGTCATGAAAGTCCCGAATAAATACAAAATCACTAAGAGTACCAGCGAAAACCAACGCTGCACTGTGCTTCAAACACTCTTTGTCAACTAGATCCCGTCAGCCAGATCAAAGCCAGCTCAATCAAAATCACTATCCGTTCAGTTTTCTCACTTTGGGCATTGTAACTTGCGTTCAGGTGAGTCACATTTTCAAGTAAATGCTCCCTCGCTGAACGAGCATCCACTTCAGCGTGTCTTAGAGCCATTCTCAATTTCCACACACTTTGGAGATGCAGCAACATAAATAATTCGTACGGCACACCGCCTTGATTATGGAGAGGCTGAAGCCGTATGCAATACAGCGTAATCGGTAGATCCTGTCTGAAAGTCCTCTGCAAGATGTCCCGAAGAAATACTTCGTTCCAGTAACAAAGAAAAATATGGCTTATGGTTTGCGGTTTATGACAAATCATCCCTCCGCGGGCATTACTGATGTTGTTGTTGTTGTTGTTCTCCTCTAATTTCATGGCACATACCCACAACAGGGGGATCGACCAAGAATTGGGGTGCAGAGATATTAGATTTTGAGATGTATAATTACATCGCAAGAAAATAAATAGAAATAATTGCTAGGGAATGGAGAAGGAAGTGTAAATATGAAACACCAAAATAAAAAGGGTAATTACTAACGAACGCAGTAGGAGACTACTGAGACTTATATGTACTGATTAAAAATTCAAAGCATATTAGCAAGGCAGACGTTTCGTTTCTATTAGGAATTTTTAATGACGTTAAAAAGAGACCTGTGGCTGTACCCAAGCATGGCGGCACCGAACGATAATAAAATCTGACTGCTAAAATTAAAACCCAGCTGTTGTAACGGCTTCTCACTGTTTCGTGCTGTGCATTTCATGTCCTTATCTTCATCAACTTCCATCCTTGCATAATATATGCAAATGCTTCTGTTTTACAATGCTCTCTTAACGTGCGCTAACCGATCCTAAAATTCCATTCTCCATTACCAACAATGTCTCCGGTCTGTGATTTCGAAGATATTTGCGTGAGCCTGACCTTGTAACTCTAGCTTCGAACCTAAAGCGAACCTAAACGTTAAGTAGTTTCACATGCACATCGCATTTAGCCAACTTAGATAAACGGGCTGCAATTTTGTTTTACCATTTATTGCTCGAATTCGCAAACATTGTAGGACACCCGGAAGGTGGTTTCTTCATAACGTTAAAAGCACCGAGCGCTCCTGTTGATGTTTTAAGAACCTGTGCAGTGTGCCTTCCTTTGCCCCCATCACCCTTTTCTCTTTTCAGATTGATTCGCCGCCGCGTTTCCTCATTTCTACATGACTCCGCATACTAACTACCACTGGGCATTTTTCTTTCTTGCATGCCCCTTCCCTCTCCTCCCCGCGTTCATCTCTGTGTCATATCTTGCCCACGTGACGTCACAGCGTCACGTGGGTAAGACGTAACTGCGGCTGGGTCATGCTAAGGCTTGAAAGTGGGAGTATAGTATTGCTTTCGCAATAATAATCCCGTTCCGGGTTTTATTATAGAAGCCTGCTAGCTCAATTCAAGTGAGAATTGCATTGCATTCGGAATTCATTTATTAGCCACACCTCATTTCTCTACATAGGCCTCGCATTCATTGCGACGCTCTGCCTCACTTACAACGTTGCCGTCGGTGAAGACAGTGCTGGTAGCTACAAAGGAATCTACCCAGCCGCCCATGAGATTGCTCACGTGTGAGTGTTGAGGTAGTCTTTTTCAAGCTTATGCAATCCAATGTGCCACGTAGATGTGGAAGTCACGAATTATAGGTAGTGTTTCAGTAGAGCCAACTTTTTTCATACATTCTTGCCTCTTTAACATGGCCGTTCTTGGTCTGTACAATGGGCAGGATGGAAACGCAGGTAGCTAGTTACTTAATGCCACAAAATTTGCCGCATTAATAAGCCAGGGCCCGGTATTTCTTTTCATGATTTATGTAACTTTAAAGAAAGCGAAAAGTATGGCGAAATCTCCACTCAGTGATCAATTATTTTTATAGTTTCATGCTGCATACTGCAAATATGAAAGGCCCGTCTCCGTTTCATTTGTATAGCAGATATGGCTATGACGAAAACGCTCTATACAGTTGGCGTAAACGCTAAGATGTGACTAAGAACAAATATGAAGTCTCTTTGTATCGAAATCAGTGAATTGCATCTGAAAATAAACCAAGACACCGAAAGCTCAGATTGGCTATAACCGACACTGCTATTTAAGAATTCACAAATTTATGCTTTACATGCAAGAATGAGTGATTGATGGGCATGTGATAATAAATTCTGCAAATAAATTGATCAATTGTACTCTTTATGGTGCAAACAAGGTATAGGTTTCACCCTGTTTTTTTAGAACTTCATTGCAACACGTTGTTTTAATCTCTGTTTACGAAAACATCGCTTAAAATTGTAGGACTTTGAGCGGGGCAGAAAACTTCAAACATTCGCTGTGAGCAACCAGGACGCTGCCCTGCTTCGCCAACACATGTGGCCTTATGTCTGAAGCACTGAGAAGACAGCCTTCTTTCTTATGTGCAGCCTTCAGCAATGGAAAGGTAACCTAGGTAGAATGCTTAGTATATGCTATTTTTCCCAACAATGAAATCTATTGCTTACAATAGTGAAGACCGTTACAGACTTTGTGAACTACCTCTACTGCCCAATTATTTATTGCGTTGAGAATTTTGATGGGGTAATCCACGTTTCTGGTTCCTCTGCAGTCTAGGCGCTGTTCACGACGGCGGCCCAGGAGTGAACAGCATCCCTAACAACCCCGGGGCGAAGAATTGCAGCTGGGGAGAAGGATACCTTATGAGCTACGAGGACGGTGGACGCAAGAAGTACCAGCTGTCTTCATGCAGCAAAGCCCAGATAAGGGCGTTACTCAGGTGACTGTTGCGGCGCGAGCCTATTCACCGCGAAATCGACCTAGAGGTAGCGCCACCGTTGCTCCGATAGTGGTGATCGGCAGCCGGCGGCGCTCGCAGAAACGCCCGAGGCGTATGTCTCCTTCCGAGTATACGGCGTGTTTGTTGGCGGTGAAAACGTGGGTTATGCGACGCATTAGCGATTTACTGTGTAGAGTGTTCCAATATGGCAGAAAGCAGAAAAAAAAAATTCGTAGATTTCGCCAATGCAGCAAAAAGAAAAAAAAGATGCGCGGATTTTATTAAAACAAGACACGCAACCACCCGTCTTTTAGATTTGCTGCTTTTTGCTTTTTGCGGGGGAGGGGGAGGGGGGGATATCGCATACTTCTGCCTCTATAATTTTCTAGTACGGCCGAGTATACTTGGCATGCTGGCAAAAGTTCCATCGACTCGTCGGATGCTCGCGCGGGGGCGGCAGGGAACAAAGAGGCCGACAGGATAGCTCGAGCATACACTACTTTCGATTCTAGAGGCAGTTCGCGCTATGTGAAATACGAGCACGTGCACAAATGTCCTGGCATTCACACTACGCTTATAATAGAGCACCTTATAGAAGACCCCCCTTTTCATCTGGAGGCCATCGAGGGAGCGTTCAAGATAAGCGTGTTCCTAATGTAGTCCACACCTCTCCTATAAATGCTGATGTTTGTGTGAATATTCACAGAAGTAGCCTGTATAATTCATTTGTTGCAACTATTTTAATCCTGCAAAGTTATCAAGTGAAAAACAACCCATGTTTTACGTATTTTTTATTTAAATCGGGAATTTAGTGCATGCTTGGCTCAAATGGGCTCAGCCCCTGAATAAAAGCCAATGGATATCCGGAGCAAACAAATATCACGGCAACGTTCGAACTTGGTTTATAAAGTGGCTACGTCTCTCGTAAAATCGCAAATGGAGTTAGCAGGGACAATAGTATTGGTACTCTTGAAATCGGCATGCTGTCTCAAGCAGTTCCAGGATGACGCTTTAGAACGTAGACAGAGGCGTGACTATGTGAGTCAAATTGCCAAACAGTATCGGTATCTGTTTCAAATGGTACGCAGCTCGCCTAATGCTTTCTTTTTTAAAGTGAGAAAACCCACGTGCGTGGGACGTTTGTAAATAAGAAGTGCTTTTCTTTTTCTCCGTTCCAGGAATAGGTCAGAGGATTGCCTGCGGGAGAAATCTGACAAAGATTACATGACGAGGCACAAAAAACTTCCCGGGCAAATGATCGCCGAAGAGGAATACTGCAAAATCTTGTTCAAGGGCCGGGGCACTGGAATGGCGGTCACGGTGCGTTAAACCAAATCCCCCATCATGCAGTACATTTTAACGATTGAATTTCTTTAATTCATCATGTTTAGGTCTGTGTAAGGCTTAGTATAAGGCGTAACCAACATCCGTGTTATATTCAAGTGGAGCTGGAGGCCTTTAGGAGCTGCACGCATTGTGTTACTGGAGGCATTCCGCAGGCAAAGTACCTTCAAGTTGCGTAAATGTGAATAGGTTCGGTAGGAGTTCCGAAAACCAGTCTTAGGGCTTGAATGAAAGATAGTACTGCGAGCAAAAAACGAGCGAAATGCTCTTATCTGCCGTTAAGCACAAACATTGCAAGCATCCTATGCTCGTTTTTGCTGAGCGAATTTTATCAAGAACTGTGTATAATTTTGCCAAGTGCTGCATTATTTGTTTTCTCTTTAAAAATTCTGTGCCGCATGAGAACAGAAAGAGGAGAACCCGATTTTCGGGTGGATTGCTGTCAATGTTTCACGCTCGTTGATGTTAACACGGTCCCCAAGAAAAGCTTCCGACTTAAATGGCAGTTGCTATACGCGGCGCGCTGAGCTCCTTTGAAAGAATTTGAAGCATGGCCACCACGTTAAAAAAACGAGGGAAATACGCAGCAATACACTCGAATGTTTGAGCGCTGTTTGATAATGAAATGTTTTCTACAGTGCCGTATTTTCGTCATGGTACGTTAGGAGCCTTCTGAAGAGCTTTCGATCTTCTGAGCTACGACAATACACAATACGGCACTGCATAATATTTAGCACTAAAATAGTTTTGCTTCTATTACAAAAGGACAAAAATACTAAAAACATCAATTGAGGGAAGAGAATTTTCTCTAGTAATTGCCAGCGAGGTCATAATCATTATTATCATCAGCCGGACTATACCCACTGAATGGCGAAGGCCTCTCCCATTTTCGTCCACTTAGCCCGGTTCTGTGCTAGCTGCATCCACTTGATCCTTGCGAATTTCTTAAACTCATCCACCCACCTAATTTTCTGCAGCCCCCTGATACGCTTACCTTCGCTTGGAATCCAATTGGTTACTCTTAAAGGCCATCGGTTATCCTCCCTTCGAACTACATGCCCTGCTCATGCCCATTTCTTCTTCTTAATTTCCACTAGAAAGTCGGTAACTTGAGTTATTTCTCTGACCCACTCTGTACGGTTCCTATCTCTTAATGCTACCCCTAATATTTTTCGTTCCATGACCCCCCGCGTTGTCCTCAACTTACGTAGAACCATTTCTGTTATACTCCATGTTTCAGCCCCATAGGTCAGTACCAGTAGGATGCAACTGTTATGCACTTTCCTCTTGAGTGATACCGGTAAGCTGCCAGTCATAATGATTGATTACCTTCCAAATACGCTCCACCCCGGTCTCATTCTCCTAGTTATTTCCACTTCGTGGTCCGGGTCTGCGGTCACTGCCTGCCCTAAGTAGACATATTCGCCTACCAACGCTTCGCTACTACTCATTTTAAGCCGCTGTTGATTTCGCAGGCTCTTCAGCAACACCTTAGTCTTCCGCATATTAATCTTTAGGCCTACCTTTCTGCTTATCCTGTCTAGATCATTTATCATTAGTTGCAGTTGGTTCCCTGAATCACTTAATAAGGCAATGTCATTAGCTAATCGCAGATTACTCAGGTATTCTCCGATGACCCAGATGCCTAGCTGGTCCCATTCCATGCCTTTGAATGCACTCTCTAAGCAAGCTGTAAATATCACTGGGGAGATCCTGTCTGCTTGCCTAATACATTTCTTAATTGAAATTTTATCACTTTCTTTATGCAGAACTATGGTTGCTGTGCAGTCGCTATAGATATATTCCAGTACTTTCAGATATGAATCATCTACATCCTGATATCGCAATGCCTGCATGGCCCCTGAGGTTTGGATAGAGACAAATGCTTTCTCGTAGTAACGAATGCTATGTATAGGGGCTGGTTATATTCCGAGCCCTTTTCTATCACCTGGTTTTTAATGTGGATATTATCGATGGTAAAGTACCTTTGCCAAAATCCTGCTTGATCCTTTGGTTGATTAAAGTCTAAGGTTGTCCTGATCCTATTAGTGATTACCTTGGTAAATACCTTGTACGTGACTGATAGTAAGCTAATTGGCCTGTAATATTTCAAGTAATATTTCAAGTCCTTAGCATTCCCTTTCTTAGGAATTAAGATAATTTTAGCGTTTTGCCATGATTCGGGTACCTTCGATGTCATCAGACATTGCGTATACAGGATGGCCAGTTTTTCTAGCACGATATCTCTCCGTCCTTCAACAAATCTGTAGTTGCGCAAACCTTCTCAGCTGCTTTCCCCCTTTTGATATCTTCCAAGGCTTTTTTAACCTCATCCTTCGTTACTGGTGGAACGTCTGATTGCTCTTCATTACAGCCAATTTCATTCTTGTCCTGATTACTATAGCTACTGTATAGATCCGTATAGAGTTCTATACGGACTCATCGGCTATCTTGATTATCTTGTCCATGTTAGTAATGACATTTTCTGCCTTGTCCCTCAGTGCGTACATCTTTTTGCCTACGGCTAGTTTAACCTCTACCGCTTTCAGGCTACGACTATTCTTTAGAGCATGCTCAATTTTCCCCATGATATATATATGTTGACCACCTTGCGCCTACTGATTAGCTTTGATATTTCTGCCACTTCTATCCGGTCTGTTGGGTTGGAGGCTTTCATACTTTGGTGTTTCTTAATCAAATCTTTCGTCTCCTTAGACAGTTTGCCGGTATCCTCTCTAACGATTCTACAGCTTATTTCTGTTGCACCAGCGAAATACGCTTTATCATATTCTGTCGAGTGTAACATGGGACTTTTAAACCGCACTTGGATGAATCATTGTAGCTTTCTATTGAGGTGTCGATCTCTAATCATGCTTTCCCGACCAGAACTAGTTATATTATGTTCACTGTTTGTCATGGCGGCTTCCGCGAACGTTCAGTCCACTGTTCCTAAAAGGCATCTTCTTCTATTCTGGTTTTGAGACGGGTGATTGATAAAAAATAGTTACGCCTTGTGCACGTTATCTGTGTGTCTGCACTTCAGTTCAAGTTCTTTTCAGCCTCATATTTTCTGTTTGAATCTCCATCGCTCTTTCGTAAGTCTCTCTCGTTTCATGAGTGCCGATTTCTTTGCTTTCTAACCTAGGCAGCCTTCTGTTTCCCTCGTTAACATAAGACAATGAGATCAGTACGTTTTTGCTGCTTGCGTCCAAGCCTAAGATAATCCACTGCAGAAGGTTAAGCAATCATACGAAGGGCTTTTTAACTCTTTTTAACTCACGCTGATTCTAAAGCTAAACTGCGAAGCTTAGTTTCACGCCTTTTACATTTTATAGTTAATAAAGGTAAGGTGCACATTTTTGTTTCTTTCAGGGAGAAGAATCGCTGAGACAATGTAATATGCAGTGCTGCCTTAGAACCTACTACGGGCCTGGCAAATGTCAGAAAGAACGTCTGCTGGAAGGTATGGCCTGTGGAGACGGCTTGGTACGTACGTTCGCTCGTCCTAACATTTAAAAAATACCTATCGTAAATTCATGATAGTTATATGCGAAATTATTGCTTCGGGAAGAAGACTTAAAGTTACAAAAAATGTTTAAGCTTCATACCTTCGGCGCTTATCCTTTCTTCAAAAAAAGTAAGGGGACTTAATGAGCCCAAAGCCACGTTTTTGATTGCAGAGATAAAAACGAAACCGTCTACTCATGTTCGCACTTCAGAGAAGGACTTACCTGGAGGTCCCGCTCTCCAGGTTAGGTCTCCCCCTGTCTCTACCAGTTTTACATTCGCTTGGTGCGATCACTAAACTATTTGCATTGGGTTGATAATGAAGGTTTCTCCGTGGTTTGAACTAGAAGGTTGAATCGCTCTTTTACATTTCTTCGAAGTCTTATTTTAAATCACGTATAATGTTGCTTATTTTACTTTAATTGCACTTCTGTTGTTTCTCATCCGTGCATTTTTCAAAACTGCCACTTGGGGCTTATATTTTTGCCGTAGTCTTCTGTGGCAATTTCCATATGTATGTCCCTACACCATGGTGAATCCCCGCATATCCGTATGAGCCATGTATGTGCCATGTTTCAAAAGCCGTAGTTCTGAGCCACTTCGTGCGGATTGTATTGCATTTCCAGCGTTCCAAATTTCTTGATGGTATAAAGATTTTTTGTCCTACCCTCTCCAATGGGAAGGACCTCCACTAACTCTAAATCAGCGCCGTTACACGGCTCAAAAGCAAACCTCCCGGGCTCTGCACTTTTGACAGAGACTGCACTTCTCTTTTCCTCGTGTCAGGCTCATATTCGACCGTTCGTATTCTTTCCAAGCGTTCGACCCTCTTGTCTTCGGTAGAAACCGAATATATTGCAGCGGATTCGATGAAGATCTATTGAGAGCAAGGAAAAGGAAAAAGGGCGGATCGAGAAGAGACGCCTTAAACGTTCGTTTTAATTGCCGTTCGCTGTGCGTCTCTGGCCCCGGCCTTAATAAATAGTTTTCGCCAATTTGACCGTAATATTCTACCGAGGCGCTCGCGGTGCAATCATTAAGCACTAAATATTGTGCAGCTGTAACTGCTGATTCGTTGGTGGCGTCGACTTGTCGCCCTTTGACCGCTGACCCGTGTCGTGCAACCGACAAACGGGATTAGCTGTACATCTAAGCTTCAAAACAAACTCCGGGTGCATTAAATGGCTCCTCGCAGCCCTGTAGGGTGCTTCGGACTTAGGAAGAATGGTTGATCCTCTATCAACGAGTCAAGCGATACGAACTGTGGGACGCTGCCACAGAACAGTTTCCTGTGTCGAGCAGCGCTTACGTGGTTCGAAAACCACTTTTACGCTCTCAATGAATGGCAACGCTTTGCTATCGAATTGAGAGCGTATTGGTCACTTCTCCGCTCTGAGCAAGGGGGCCGAACACAATCTTGCATAAAGGGCTGAGCTAGAGGGAGAAGCTCGCACAACCTACAAACCAAGGTGCTGAAGTTGTATGAAACGAAATGTCAGGTGTCCAAAAAAGATAACATCGGGCATTTGAAAATTATTTATAGAGTGTTTCGGAAGATGGCTAGAAATGTCTGATGGCGAACTTTACCGGGAAGCCGTCTCTAATGTCATTCGCAGGTCCCTATATTTGAAGTGTTGGTAACACGTTGCATCACGCCGAAACTGCTGCAGCTCATGTCCCCCCCATCTCCGCCCATATAGCCGGCATTGAAAAAGCTTCCTGGCATCGATGATAAGGCAGTTCGTTCTTGAGGAACTCTAGTAGTTCGAAACCTTAGCGCAGAGTCCACCATCCGCATCCGGCGAAGAACATCTCCCGTGGAGTGCCATCTATACTTTTTCGCTCCATGGCATAGTGCGGTGTGTCAAGCCAGCACTGTCGCTTTCCCAATTGCCTAACAAAAAGCTTAGATGGTCACGTACTTTCGGCCAGCTACAATGCATAAGTACCGTAAATAGCAGTACCGAACACTCACTCGCTCTTTCCGGAGCGTAGTAACATAGCTTGAAGCTGCTTTCGTCTGCTCAGTGAATCATACCTTGTCGAAACCTTGTAAGGAAGTGAATTCCTGCCACGCCGTTCACGTGCATCACCAATGCGGCATCGAAAGACACATTGTTCGCCACTGCCACAGCCGTCCAGTTATCAGATGTAGGGGCATGAACACAGATCCGCGAAGTAATCATGCTTACTACTCATTGTGGCGATGGCCAGCGACTTCGTAAGGCTGTCAACAGATTCATGAATAGCGCAGCCCCTTTCACGCCTCTGATCAAAGTTTCGCACACCCGCCTTCCCTTCCTAGCCGCAGCGCCGCTTTAACTCCCACCATTCTTCCTTTCCTTACGACGTGGTTTAAGTGTTCACAGAAAGGGAAGGACAGGTACTCCTGTAAACCAATTTTACCACCTGCAAGACCTGGAAATAATGTTTCACCACTGGCGCAGAAGCAGAAGGTGAAGCCCGCTTGCCGTCTGTGAATGAGTGTTAGCGTCGCAGAGCACTTTGTACTGCTCAGTCATGATTGGGGCTAGCGCTGCGCCCTGTTAAGTCCTCTTGTTCATACTTCATGTTTTCTCAATGTCTCAGCCAATTAGAAGCATCAACAAGTCACCTCGAATTTACTCCGAAGCCCTTCACTACGGCACCCGTTTCTCTCTCCGCTTTAACTTCCACCATTCTTCCTCACCTTACGACGTGGTTTAGGTGTCCACAGAGAGCATGAGGGTTCACAACACCCTCAGTGAACTGGTGGAGCCCACCGCATTTCCCAACTAGGAGAGCTCTCAACTACTCCAACTGGTCAGCACATTCTCTCCTTTCTCCAACTTAGGCCGTTAGGTTCCCCTCCAGTAGAAACTTATGCTGTTCCAAGGACAGTCAGCGGTCACCTCGCTGCTCACCCACTTCCTAAAACACGCCTTCATTGCCTAAACTAAATCATTAATGGTGTCTTAATTACACGGGTAGAGTCTCATTATAAAAAGTTAGATCTTGAAACTTCAGAAAAGATCCTGACGGTATTTATGAATCTGTTAAATTTCTTCAGTCGCGCTAAACGGCGCCCCGCCTCTCTACCCTCCCCTCCCTCCCCCCCCCCCCCACAACTCCTCGCAAGCCCTTAATGCAAATCTATCCATTCCTTCTGCATGCTCTAAGCAAGTTGTTCATAGCAAAGTAGTGTACTGATTGTAACGTCACTTCATTTCTCTTCTGGTTATGTTCCAGACTTGCCGCAAAGGCATATGTGATAAACATGATTTGCCGGAGTGAACATCATCAAGAAGGACGAGCACCGGGCCAAGCACCAGGACAAGATGAAAAAAAAAGGATAATATTCCTTTTAAAAATATATGCAACGTACATACAAAACACCGCCGGTCTGACTAATAAAATCTGTACAAGAATGCCTACATATCTGTTCCATTCAACATTCGGAATAGCCAACAATATATGCAGTATTGAGATGGGAAGAGGTTATGCGGTCAATGTTAAATACGTTTGCAATTTCAGCATTTACGGCGAAAGCTGAATTTATCCGCAACATATATAGCAATTCTTATCTTATCTTACCTGTAGTATCGAAATGTGACGAGCTTGTGCTTTATTTGTAAAAAAGATTTTCAATTTCAGCCTTCTGAATATAATAAAAACTGAAATTATCGGGAACCATCCTAGCCCTTCTGTGGCATCTCATCTTAGCAGAAACATATCCCTCAGGCACGCATGTCGTTAGATTTGATCGCCAAGAAAACGTCTCTACTAACCGGAGCACAACGTTACTGACATTCGGACTGAAGAGGTGAACGATGGTGGCCAATTTCTTATCAATGCCAATAAATTGACTTTGATATCGTCAAAATTCGACTAGACCGCGTGAAAACCTGCACGTGCAGCTCTTCCTTGTTTGTGAATTCTATCTAAGCCCTACTGAAAAAATTCTATGAGGCAATAACCTCACATTTTCTCACACAATCTCACTCAATTCACATAACAAATCACTTTGAAGTCGCATGTAATTGCATAAGGTCTCATAGTTTCTTGTAGATTATCATAAATTATATATGACATTTTATGATAATGTTGTGCACCGTATGAGAGTCTATGCGATTAGATGAGATTTTATGCGGTTATTGTCCGGTAGAACTTTTGGTTTTTCAGTAGGGAGACGTTAACACTCGCAAGTAAACGCTGAAAGCAACGCACTGTGTTTTGATGCTATGTTCCGGCAATATGTACCTCTGAAGGATTTTCAAATATTTCAAAGTTTTCAACCTTATCGACGAGCGATGAAGCGGATTTTAAAATTTGAGGTCCATTACCTTCTACTTTCAACGCGTAATAAAGGTGAACAGGCTACGTTTTTATGGGTTGTGAGCAACCAACGTTACAGAGACCTTCTGCTTTCTCTACGTTGGTAACGTCGAATATATTCCATGTTTGCAGTAATTTAGACACCACTGATTTTTGCTAGTTAAGACAGGCATTTTAGAAGAGTAATGAAATGGGATGATTATGTGTTAGTGCGCAGTGCGTATTTTTTCGTTTCATTAGGCCTGCAGAATCATTCCTAATACTGTACATATGGGTTATATTGTATACCTATATAATGCATTTATTTTTAATATTCGAGATTTAGGCTTCATTTCACATCCATGATGGTCCCACTCTCGGAGTGCAGTTCTGTTATAATCTTTTTTTTTTTTTTCACAATGAAATACCGATTTTCGTAAATGTTCTTGAGTTTGGTCTTCCTGAACAATAAGAACTGGAGAAGCACTGCCGATAGCAACCGCCGCAGTAGAGACGTATTGCAGCTCCCACCCCTGAAAATACTTTGGTCAAGTTAGCGTTGGAAAGTATGATCTTGCGTGCTGTAACCAAGAAACTGCACTCTCTATTCTGCCCCAAAAAAATTTTCAGAAACGCGACGGCAACAAATTTTTGTAGAAGATATCTTAATAAGCAGCAGCGGGTAGCGAAAATATTTACAATGGTTTTACTCAAGGCTCCTCCAATTTGTCCTAAAATAAAATTTATGTAATATCTGCAGGTTGTCCGAACTAATTTTAGCCAAGTATTTAAAAATAAAACATTTGAGATAGGTAAGGGAATCCCCTCGTATACAGCTTCCAACAGACGGTGCACCACAGGCAATTTTCTTATTTTGCAATTATCTAAATAGTAATGAGGATAATTTTTCTAATTTTTTAACTATTACTTCTAAACAATAAATTTGATTTGCAAATTTAAGCGCACTCTCGGAAATTTCATTTATTACCATTTAAGAAAGCCTAACGTGTATCATTTTTTCCGAGCTCTAAATAAAGCTCGCAAAATACACTACACGCGACTGGCGATTTCGCGCTGAATTATTGTGGCACTCTCATTCATGCTTTGAGTGAACGAAATAGGCTGCGGACGTGACTCTACAGACCAGTTCCAGCGATAAGCCGTAGTTGCAACGAGCGCGAAGAGCTCCCTGCAAATTGCAGTCATATGTACCCACTGGACGGCGCGAGCGCAGAAAACCAACGCAGACATATCGGCCTGCCGCTGCAACGGGGCCATGAAGCCACAGCCTCAGCTGATTTACTTCCCTCAAACCACGGTTGAGAGCAGCACAATCGTGTAGCGCGAACCGCCACTAAGTGATTATTTTGTATCTCTCGGGCATTCTCCGGAGATCGGAAAACGGTAGACGTGAGCTTGTTTTTTATTGCGAAAGCAATACTGCTAGCCCTTCGAGCCTTTGGCGTGTCGTGGCGCCTCCATACACGACCTTTCACGTGACCGTGTGACGCCATGCCAGACCGAGAGACAGGGCCCCAGCTCGCGCCATCGGATGGTGGCGGTGAGTCCTTACAGGAGCCGCAGCGGTGACGTCACGCCATTTTCACGTGACCGTGTGACGTCACGCCAGACCAAGAGACGGGGCCCCAGCTCGCGCCATCGAATGATGGCGGCGAGTCCATACACGGCGCTGTGTCGCAGCCGAGAAAGGGCACTCTCTGTTTGTGACGTCACGCTAGGAGGATAAATGGGGCTGTGGCTCGGCGGGGCGCAGCCGCTGAACAAGGCGCAGCCAAGGGTATTGCTTTCGCAATCTTCCAGGCTTAACCAAGCTATGCCTTCAGCCAACTTTTTTTTATCGGAATTAAATTTAAGGTGCGCTCCAGCTTTGCAACTCACATTTATTGTCTAAAGCCAATTTTGAGTAATTCATAAAATTATCTTATTGAATTAATAAATGCAAAATAAATAATTTCCTGTGGTGCGCAAGAGGGCTGGCAGCTTGAATACAACTGGATTCTCTGGCCTACTGTTCTAGTTTTAACCCTTGAATAAAGTTAGCTTGGAAACCCTGTGTATAACGCCTACAGTTCCATTACCGGTGAACAACGAACAATCACATGGTTTCTCCATTGAACTCATTCCTTTCCATAGAACAGCTCCAAGAAAACTCCCGTTGCTAAATTTGAAGGAGAAGGGGTGGCGTTGCGCTTATGCAATGAAATTGTTTTGAATTAATACGGTTATTCCTCCAATACATACAACGAAAAAGACAGTTTGGTCTCAAATGGAAGCCACAAGGAAAAATAACAAGGGAAAACGCTTTCGCATTTCTTCATTCTCTTACCTCTAATCTATGTCGCTAAATGGAGACTTCAAGCAATCCAACTTTCCAACTGTGTGCACAAGCTTTCCAACTGTGTGCACTCTTTAGAGGTTGTGTTAGTGAACAGCTGTCTCTATGTATGCTCTTCTGTAGTTAACATCGTCAACACCGGAAGAGCTTCGAGCATTGAGACCACGGTTATTTCAAGGTACCCTGCGCTAAGTTTCCCGCCTCTGCAGATTTTCACAAAAGAAAGTATACCTGAGCGTATCCTTAGTTTCTTCAAATGACGCATGAACTCGCACCAACGATCGCTGATACTTGCCTTAGTGTATACAATCGGTCGACTGGGGAGCTCTGGTGCACGTATTGGATACTAGCAGTGTCGGCTGCATTTAAAAGGAGTTGCATCCAAAGGCCCCCACGTATATGCATTTCAATGCATATTAGAAGGAGCTCAGCTGTTTCAAGGTATTTCGGAATCCTCCACTACGTCATCTCACACAGACAGGTTTGCATTGTGAAGCTTCAGGTTTGAAAAACTGACAGAGCATCTTGGAGAAGGAAATGGCTAAAGAACAGCTGAATGTGGATTGTCTCGGTTACTCAACGATTAAAACGTCTTTATACGACACTAAATAAAAAAAACATCGCATTTATGCACCTCACTGCTGCCGTCGTTTTGGACTTTGCTAAAGAGCACGCAACCAGTAAGAAGATCCGAGAACAGCTACGTACTATAGAACACTTATGAAAGCAACATACACCCCAAAAAACATTGCAAAGAAGTGCAACATACTAGCTAGTAGTTACATGAAGCCGGTCATAATTAAATCATAGTTTAGTGAATTTACAAGTGAGCGAAACTTATTTCTTGATAAATGTTGTGTATATTTTTGCATACGAAAAGTGCGCTATGATTCACGTGAAGATCACAAACGCTTTAGCCGGCTGTTTCCGATTACTCATCTCAGTTTGCATTGCTCACTTAATCGGTGACTGTACGCAAGCGTGTCCACTCGAATTATTCCCATCTATATATTACTGCAAGCATCAAAAAACATGCGGCCGCTTAAAGTTAACTAAATCGAAAAGCAATAGCACTGTAGCTCGCAACTGCATTTGTTTTGTAAGTTGGCGTCAGTCTTGAGGCCTTCCGTCAACAGATCACACGGCACACATTGGTAGCTGAGACAACATAAATAGTTCTGGTGTGCCGATGACAAGTTTTAAATCTGACTTCGGTGAGTAATAGACTGAATTGGTCCTTCACAGTTACGTAACCTATAATGCATCATCACTGGTTCGACCAATGAGGGAGGTTTATCTCTCATGGCGGGGAGCGGGGCTTTGGTGTGATGGTAACGTGCTTGGTATCGTAACAATGATGTAGCCATAAAAACGAAGCAGCAGGTTTTTTTTCTCCCGTAAGTACGTATCGAATGCGGTCGCTGCTGTCCACTGCGGAAAAAATAGTCCCCTTCTCCCAAAAAACAATCCCAGCGCTATTAGTCGGAGAAGACAGGCCGTATGTGTTTTGTACTGCGAAAGCAATAGTCGTGCTTCCCCAGTGGCGCAATTGGTTAGCGCACGGTACTTATACGACAGTGCTTCGTGAGCTATGCCGGGGTTGTGAGTTCGAGCCTCACCTGGGGAATGTCTTTTTGTAGTTATTTTTATGAACATCCATTGCTACCTATCACTAACTCACATCGAGAGGGGCTACAGCTGTCAAAGGATACAACTTATCACTGTGATCCTAGATATAGATACATATCTCCAAATATTTCCTGTACAGTGAAAGTTGACATATTTTAGCGGCTTAGTTCTTTGAGTTATCAGCCCCATGGGACAGATCATCGCAGATTAGCTGTGCTTCCCCAGTGGCGCAATTGGTTAGCGCACGGTACTTATACGACAGTGCTTCGTGAGCTATGCCGGGGTTGTGAGTTCGAGCCTCACCTGGGGAATGTCTTTTTGTAGTTATTTTTATGAACATCCATTGCTACCTACCACTAACTCACATCGAGAGGGGCTACAGCTGTCAAAGGATACAACTTATCACTGTGATCCTAGATATAGATACATATCTCCAAATATTTCCTGTACAGTGAAAGTTGACATATTTTAGCGGCTTAGTTCTTTGAGTTATCAGCCCCATAGGACAGATCATCGCAGCCTAGCTGTGCTTCCCCAGTGGCGCAATTGGTTAGCGCACGGTACTTATACGACAGTGCTTCGTGAGCTATGCCGGGGTTGTGAGTTCGAGCCTCACCTGGGGAATGTCTTTTTGTAGTTATTTTTATGAACATCCATTGCTACCTATCACTAACTCACATCGAGAGGGGCTACAGCTGTCAAAAGATACAACTTATCACTGTGATCCTAGATATAGATAAATATCTCCAAATATTTCCTGTACAGTGAAAGTTGACATATTTTAGCGGCTTAGTTCTTTGAGTTATCAGCCCCGTGGGACAGATCATCGCAGTTTAGCTGTGCTTCCCCAGTGGCGCAATTGGTTAGCGCACGGTACTTATACGACAGTGCTTCGTGAGCTATGCCGGGGTTGTGAGTTCGAGCCTCACCTGGGGGATGTCTTTTTGTAGTTATTTTTATGAACATCCATTGCTACCTACCACTAACTCACATCGAGAGGGGCTACAGCTGTCAAAGGATACAACTTATCACTGTGATCCTAGATATAGATACATATCTCCAAATATTTCCTGTACAGTGAAAGTTGACATATTTTAGCGGCTTAGTTCTTTGAGTTATCAGCCCCATAGGACAGATCATCGCAGCCTAGCTGTGCTTCCCCAGTGGCGCAATTGGTTAGCGCACGGTACTTATACGACAGTGCTTCGTGAGCTATGCCGGGGTTGTGAGTTCGAGCCTCACCTGGGGAATGTCTTTTTGTAGTTATTTTTATGAACATCCATTGCTACCTATCACTAACTCACATCGAGAGGGGCTACAGCTGTCAAAAGATACAACTTATCACTGTGATCCTAGATATAGATAAATATCTCCAAATATTTCCTGTACAGTGAAAGTTGACATATTTTAGCGGCTTAGTTCTTTGAGTTATCAGCCCCGTGGGACAGATCATCGCAGTTTAGCTGTGCTTCCCCAGTGGCGCAATTGGTTAGCGCACGGTACTTATACGACAGTGCTTCGTGAGCTATGCCGGGGTTGTGAGTTCGAGCCTCACCTGGGGGATGTCTTTTTGTAGTTATTTTTATGAACATCCATTGCTACCTATCACTAACTCACATCGAGAGGGGCTACAGCTGTCAAAGGATACAACTTATCACTGTGATCCTAGATATAGATACATATCTCCAAATATTTCCTGTACAGTGAAAGTTGACATATTTTAGCGGTTTAGTTCTTTGAGTTATCAGCCCCGTGGGACAGATCATCGCAGCTTAGCTGTGCTTCCCCAGTGGCGCAATTGGTTTGCGCACGGTACTTATACGACAGTGCTTCGTGAGCTATGCCGGGGTTGTGAGTTCGAGCCTCACCTGGGGAATGTCTTTTTGTAGTTATTTTTATGAACATCCATTGCTACCTATCACTAACTCACATCGAGAGGGGCTACAGCTGTCAAAGGATACAACTTATCACTGTGATCCTAGATATAGATACATATCTCCAAATATTTCCTGTACAGTGAAAGTTGACATATTTTAGCGGCTTAGTTCTTTGAGTTATCAGCCCCGTAGGACAGATCATCGCAGCTTAGCTGTGCTTCCCCAGTGGCGCAATTGGTTAGCGCACGGTACTTATACGACAGTGCTTCGTGAGCTATGCCGGGGTTGTGAGTTCGAGCCTCACCTGGCGAATGTCTTTTTGTAGTTATTTTTATGAACATCCATTGCTACCTATCACTAACTCACATCGAGAGGGGCTACAGCTGTCAAAGGATACAACTTATCACCGTGATCCTAGATATAGATACATATCTCCAAATATTTCCTGTACAGTGAAAGTTGACATATTTTAGCGGTTTAGTTCTTTGAGTTATCAGCCCCGTGGGACAGATCATCGCAGCTTAGCTGTGCTTCCCCAGTGGCGCAATTGGTTAGCGCACGGTACTTATACGAC
This sequence comes from Amblyomma maculatum, assembly GCF_055883805.1. Taxonomy (NCBI): domain Eukaryota; kingdom Metazoa; phylum Arthropoda; class Arachnida; order Ixodida; family Ixodidae; genus Amblyomma; species Amblyomma maculatum. The sequence goes on along the minus strand of NC_139354.1, from coordinate 30,685,816 downwards.
AGTGCTTCGTGAGCTATGCCGGGGTTGTGAGTTCGAGCCTCACCTGGGGAATGTCTTTTTGTAGTTATTTTTATGAACATCCATTGCTACCTATCACTAACTCACATCGAGAGGGGCTACAGCTGTCAAAGGATACAACTTATCACTGTGATCCTAGATATAGATACATATCTCCAAATATTTCCTGTACAGTGAAAGTTGACATATTTTAGCGGTTTAGTTCTTTGAGTTATCAGCCCCGTGGGACAGATCATCGCAGCTTAGCTGTGCTTCCCCAGTGGCGCAATTGGTTAGCGCACGGTACTTATACGACAGTGCTTCGTGAGCTATGCCGGGGTTGTGAGTTCGAGCCTCACCTGGGGAATGTCTTTTTGTAGTTATTTTTATGAACATCCATTGCTACCTATCACTAACTCACATCGAGAGGGGCTACAGCTGTCAAAGGATACAACTTATCACTGTGATCCTAGATATAGATACATATCTCCAAATATTTCCTGTACAGTGAAAGTTGACATATTTTAGCGGTTTAGTTCTTTGAGTTATCAGCCCCGTGGGACAGATCATCGCAGCTTAGCTGTGCTTCCCCAGTGGCGCAATTGGTTAGCGCACGGTACTTATACGACAGTGCTTCGTGAGCTATGCCGGGGTTGTGAGTTCGAGCCTCACCTGGGGAATGTCTTTTTATAATTCTATTTCTATGAACGCACATTGCTACTTATCACTATCGTACATCAAGAGGGGCTTCAGCCGTCAAAGGATACAACTTGTCACTGCGATCCTACATACAAATCTCTGAATATTTCCTCTCTGCTGAAAGTGGAAGTATTTTTAAAGTTAAGTACTGAGTGATCAGCCGCTCGTGACGGGTCAGCGCATCCGCTTCCAGCTTCGCCAGTGGCGCAGCTTCCTGATTTCTAAGCTTATCTATGTATTGCAGGTGTTGCATTGCGCAAGAAACAAAGTACAGCCATGCATAGAACTTTTGCTACTTTTGTGTGGCGCTTTCAATGGGAACCTATGCGTTGAGATAATTTGTTCCTCCCTCTGGAGGCTGGTGGAGCTGGTCTTCAGCACTTGTTTGTTCATCAGCTTGTTCCAAGGTTTTTTCTTTTTTTAAAAAAGCAAGCCATCCCGTCCTCCTAGCTGTGTTTAATAGACGATTAAGTGCCCATCTGCCTAATTTGTTTGCGCCCACTGGTCATAGGAGGGAGGGTCCTTTGTGGGGTTTTGTTAAGCAAGTTGCGAAACATTCCATTTCCTCACAGTACGGTTTTCCTTGGAATACCTATACAGTCTATGCAGAAGACAGATGACAAAAGTTCTTATAGAGACATTATTTCTTGTACCGATCTATTGGCAGCCTTACCTCCCCTTTCCAGATAATAGTGTATTGAAGCGGGTTCAACGAATGTATTTACAATCAGCCGCAAAGACGTTCTTTTTTAGACTTCACGCATCAACCTTACCTGTCAATACGTGGCTTTGTGCAAAAGGGACTTTTGTGCCATGGTCAGTAGACTGTCGCCTGTGTCAGCAGCCAGAAACTATAGATCATTGCTTTGTGTATAGCCGTGCTGCATTGTTCCTTTCGGACATTCTTCAACGGACTCTCAAAAAGGACATTGATATTACGCCCTATACTATAAGGTTTTTGCCTACAATGGTAGCTTCTGAGGCGCCATGAGATCTCTTTGTGCTCATGGGACTTTTTAGCCTGTGGAAGAGCCGCACGACAGATCGCCACGCAGAGCCACCACGTTCATCGAAGTCTCTGTTCAGAGAACAGTGTGCTATGGTGCGGGGGGTATCTGCTGCGCTGGATTGACCTCCTGCCTGGTTACATTTTCTTGATGCGTGTATATGTCTCCCGGAATTTTGATGTGTGATCAAAGTGAGAGCTCGATGCTGGTTTAACTGTGTATTGACAGGTTGCGGAATGCGACCTGGTTAAAGTGCTCGAGTACTTCCATGCAATAAATAAAAATCGCCAGTGGCGCAGTTGGTTAGCGCACGGTACTTATACGACAGTGCTTCGTGAGCTATGCCGGGGTTGAGTTCGAGCCTCGCCTGGGGATACCTTTTTGTAGTTCCATCTTTATGAACATTCATGGCTGCATATCAATACCATACATCGAGAGAGGCTACAGCCGCCAAACACTGGAACTTATCACTGTGATCCTAGATACACATCTCTAAATATTTCCTGCCTGGTGAAAGGGGGCAATATTTTTGAAGTTAACTGCTGGGTGATCAGCCCCATGTGACGGATCGTCGTAGCTCAGCTGTGCTTCCCCAGTGGCGCAATTGGTTAGCGCACGGTACTTATACGACAGTGCTTCGTGAGCTATGCCGGGGTTGTGAGTTCTAGCCTCACCTGGGGAATGTCTTTTTGTAGTTATTTTTATGAACATTCATTGCTACCTATCACTAACGCACATCGAGAGGGGCTACAGCCGTCTAAGGATACAACTTATCACTGTGATCTCAGATATAAATACATATCTCCAAATATTTCCTGAACTGTGAAAGTTGACATATTTTAGCGGTTTAGTTCGTTGAGTTATATCAGCCCCATGTGACAGATCATCGCAGCGCAGCTGTGCTTCCCCAGTGGCATTCTACTTCCGGCCACCTGCGTGTACACACGGTGAATCATGAGCTCCGGCGGAGCGGCGATTGCGGCCCAGGCTGGCCGCGGTAACAGGCTTAACGCAAACGATGATAAGGAATATCAGCTCATTTTGCCGCATCTGCCCACCGGACGTGTTGTTTTCAACACAGTTTTTTTGCACGGCGACGTACGAGTGCGACCCTTCAGGGTTGAAGATTTCCGGGACGCCCTGGCCAAGACTGGTACGCTCCCAGACGGGGTGGCCTTGGGGGCCTACCAAATAAACCATGTCTGGGCGGTGACCTTGAGCAGCTCTGAAGCAACCAAGCGGCTGCTAGCCTTCAAGGAGCTTCTAGTGAAAGGCCGACGGTGTATCATCATTGACCCGGAGGATCAACAGGTGAAGCTACGGTTCCACTGGATGTTGCATGGCGTGGCGGATGAGGATATCAGAACTGCTTTTGGGGCTTTCGGTGAGGTGACCGAAGTTACCCGTGAGCGGTGGCGCGTCCAGGGCGTTCACGAAAAGGGCTCAACAACGAGAGCCGTACTCCTGAAGTTGAAGCCAGGGATGAAGATAGACGACCTACCTCATCAGATAAGAGTTGCAGGGGAGTTGGCCCTTGTTGTGGTGCCTGGGCGGCCAATGCAGTGCCTGCGCTGCCGCGGGACCGGTCATGTGCGCCGGGAATGTAAAATTCCGCGGTGTTCGACATGTAAGCGTTTTGGCCACTCCGAGGAAGATTGCGTACGGACGTATGCAGTGGCCACTGCACCGACAGCGAGGGCGGACATGACGGAGCACCAACTGGATGTCGCAGAGACAGAAGAGGCCGCAAAGGGGGTCGGAGAAGCTGAAAACCTAACAGCAACTACAGGCATGTTAGTGCCCCCGGGGGGCGGTGACGAGATAATCAGTAGGCCAGACAAGGAAGTCACGCTACCGAACAACGGACCGTCAGAGGAAGAAAGGGTGAGCGATGCCGAGAGCTCAAAAACTGAACTTCCGGAGTCTGCGGGCCGACAGGAAACCCTTGAAAAGAGCAGCGGCCGAGCGACCAACGTCCAAGGCCCTGCGAAGCGTGCCCACGACGAGAGCACAAGTGAGACAAGCAAGGCAGAAGCAGCTAGCAACGACGAGCCGCCGATAAAAACGCCAATAGGGAGGAGGGCGACCTTCAAACCAAGACCGAATGTTTCGACGGACAGGAGAGCTGCCGAAAAGCCGCCCCTGTCACAAGGTCTGCCAGTCCAACCTCATGGCTCTGGCGTCAACGAAAGCGTCTAGCGCCATGCTAGACGTGAGAGGTAAGCACCATGCTCTTGGCCTCCTTTCACTCTAAGAAAATGGCTTATGAACTGTCACTAAAGATTGCGACCCTTAACGTGAGAGGTCTAGCAGCGAAAAGGAAGCAGAGCCAAGTCCTGCGCCTTTTAAATGAAAATGACATCGATATACTTGGAGTTCAAGAGACAGAAGTCGAGGGTGAACAAGAGACCGAGGGCATGGTGCAACGTTTCACGTCGCGGTTTTACGCAGTTGTCAGCCATGCAGTCGGTACTTCTGCTGGATGCGTCCTGTTTGTGAAGAAGTTGCCGGGTCTTGTAGTGCAGTCGCATGCTTCTTTTCAGTCGGGTCGGGGTGTGGTCCTCGATTTTAGTTTTTGCTCGGCTGAGTGGCGTGCTGTTTGTATATATGCACCTACGGTAGTTGATGAGAGGGCTGCTTTGTTTGATTTTGTTGAAGGGTATTTAAACACGGATAAGCAACTTGTCTTTCTGGGAGATTTCAATTGTGTACTGAGCTCCGGTGACAAAACTAGCCATCGTACATTTAGGGATCGTAGCACAGAGGTACTTTCGCGCTTGATTGACGAGTTTGCACTGGAAGACGTTGCAGAGTGTCTCACGAGCGAGCGACGGGTTCAGTATACTCATTTTCAGGGTGCTAGCCACGCCCGCCTTGACAGGATTTATGTGTCCGCAGAACTGGCCCCAAAATGCAAGGAGTATTATGTTTTGGCGGTAACGTACTCAGATCACTGCATGGTTCAGTGTACAATTGGAACAAGAAAGGGAGGTAGCGGTTTTAATTGGGAATTGTGGAAGTTAAATAATAAACTGCTGAATGACGAGCAATTCACGAGACTAGTAGAAGAAGAAATTGGTAAGATTTGTCAGGAGGACACCCACGAACTGGGTCAAGAATGGGAACTCTGTAAGCAACAAATTAAAATCAAAGCTATAGAAAAAGCCAGCTGAATACGGTTTCAAGAAAAACAAAATGAAATGCATTTAAGATCTTTGCTAGATAAATTGTTAGCGTTGGAGTGTAACACGCCAGGGTTATACATGGATGACGTTAGAAAAATAAAACAAAGACTTCAACTGAATGACGAAGACCGTTATCGCGGAGCACTGGTGCGTGCGAGAGCGGAAAAATTGGCCATGGATGAGACGCCGACAAAAAGATCGTTGGGAATAGAAAAAGCAAATGCAAGGCGAAATCACGTGGCAGAGGTAGATTGGGCAGGACGCACAGAAACCGATAACGAAGGAATCGCGAAAGCTTTCCGGGAGTATTATGAAGAGCTATTTTCGTCCCGAGAGGTTAATTTGGACCGTTTTAAAGAATCCTTTCTTGACGCGATGCCAAAAATTGATGAAGAACAAAAAGAAAGACTGGAGCGGCCAATAAGCGAACAAGAAGTGCAGCAGGCAATAGAAAATTTAAACCCAGGGAAATCACCCGGGCCTGATGGCCTGAGTGCGGCTTTTTATAAAGCGTTCAAGGGACAGCTATCTCCTTTGTTGTGTGCCTTATTTAATGAGGCGTATGAACTGAAGGCACTGCCTGCGTCTTTCGGATCGTCGCACACAGTACTTATTCCGAAAACTGACCAACCAGATAAGCTTAGGCAGTTGTCGTCTTACAGGCCCATAGCTCTGACAAACGTTGATTACAAGATTTATATGAAGGTACTTGCTGGCAGACTACAAACGGTTATATGCGAACTAGTGGGCCCTCACCAAACGTGCGGTATCAAAGGGCGATCTATCTTTCAGAACATTCACAAAGCGCGAAGTGTGCTTGAATGCTGCGATGCAACTCATGCATGTGTTGCGTTACTGCAGTTGGACTTGGAGAAAGCTTTGATTGTGTGGAACATACTATTCTGTTCAGTATATTAGACTATGTTAATGTCGGCTCTGTTATTCGAGAGGGAGTGGCCTTGGCGTACCGTAACTGCACTACGAGATTAATTGTCAATAAGTCACTGGGGGCCCCCATCAACGTACGACGTTCGGTGCGCCAAGGTTGCCCCCTCAGCCCTCTTTTGTTCGGCATTTATATTGAAACATTGTGTTTAAGCATCCTACAAAACAATGACATTGATGGTTTTCGACTGCAGGAGTCAGAAGTCAAATTGCTGGCTTACGCAGACGACGTTGCGGTTTTTTGTGTAAATAAGGAGAGTATAAAGAGGACAGTGGATGTGGTAAAACATTTTAGCAAAGTCACAGGGAGTAAAGTTAACTGGGGTAAGTGCCTGGGATTTTGGCACGGAGAATGGCAGCTGACCCCCGACACTTTCGCTAATGTGTCGTGGGTTACAACGCCTGCAAAGTACTTGGGTGTGCCCTTGGAATTCCACAAGGAAAGCGAGCCATACTGGCTAGAGCAGGTCAGAGAAACCCGTGAAAAAGCGGAGAAATGGAAAAGCGCTCAATTAATATTTGCAAGAGCCGCAGTTTGCAACCTGTTTTTAATTAGTAAGTTATGGTATGTAATGCAAGTGTTGCATTGCTCCCGTGTAAATGTGCAAAAATTGCATCGAGTTTTTGCGGTGTTTGTTTGGGCCTCGAGTTGGGAGAGGTGCAGTCGGACAAATTTGTTCCGGCAGGTGAAGCATGGGGGGCTTGGTCTGGGTCATTTGTTTGTGCGACAGATTGTCAACCGGTTTATGTTTTTTAGGGATGCCAGTGATCCATTCCTGCGCACAGTGTGTCAACAAAGACTTGGTCGAGCGTTGCCTGATTTCGTAGTTTATACTCAATGTATGCCGGGCTCTGTTTTTGGATTCTTTAGGGAAATTGTTGTGAGTGCGAAATTCGTAAGCGCACGTTTTTCGAAAGAGTATTTAAGTAATGTTAACAGGAGAACGTTATACAAGGATGTTTGTGAAATGGTGTTCCCGGTGCCCTTGTACCGAGCTTTATACTATGGAGGCACAGGAAGTAATGTATTAAAACGCGTAAAGAAAATGCAAGTTGCTACGGGAGCTAAAACGTTTTTCTTTATGCTACATACCGGTACTTTGTGTGTAAAATCATTTATGGAGGAAAAGGGTATGTTCCTACCGTGGGGGGCCCAATGTCTCATCTGCAAACAGCCAGAGACAATAGATCACGTGTTTTTGCATTGCTGGGAGGGGGTATATTTGTGGGATGTTCTGCAAAGGACAATAAAAAAGCAGTTGCCACTTGATTCCCATGGCATTAGGTATTTACCATTGGATAAACATGATGATATGCCGTTAGACCAGGTTATGTTAATGTGCCTCCACAGTATATGGCGCGCACGAATGGCTGGTTATCACTGCGATCCAGATGCACGGCCAGCCCGCATGTATTTCCGCGAAAGTGTGCAGCGATGGCTCGAAGTGCTTAAATTGCAACCATGTGCTCCTGAGTGGCTGTCAAAGCTGGAACCTTTGACGGTGCTCAAGGAATTTTAACATGACAATGCCTGCCCCTCAGTGGGGGTTAGGCAACGCGAACTAGTTTTGTGTACATATATTATTCCTTTGTTCATGTTGTTCTGAGTTCCAGTGCGGTGTATTTGTGTCAAAGTCAGGCAATAAAGGAAAAAAAAAATGTGCTTCCCCAGTGGCGCAATTGGTTAGCGCACGGTACTTATACGACAGTGCTTCGTGAGCTATGCCGGGGTTGTGAGTTCGAGCCTCACCTGGGGAATATAGTTTTATGTTGCTATTTTTATGAACGCGCATTGTTACTTATCACTATCGTACAGTCGTGAGAAAAAGTGGTTTACAACACTCAACCGGTGGCATAGCTCGATAAAACTGCATCCCAACTTTATCTAGCAACCGTTATCTAAGATCGAAACAATACGGGCGGTGGCGCATTTTATCCACAAGCGTGTGCCGATGTCGCTGTCCCTTACGCTGTCGCTCGATGACATTTCGGTGCAGTTTTTTCGAGCTGTGTCATTGCCTGAGTGTTGTGTACCACTTTTTCTCATGACTGTACATCTAGAGGGGCTACAGCTGTCAAAGGATACAACTTATCACTGTGATCTTAGATACATATCTGTAAATATTTCCTGAACGGTGAAAGAGGAAGTATTTTAGCGGTTAAGCAGATTGAGTTATCAGCCCCATGTGACAGATTATAGCAGCGCAGCTGTGCTTCCCCAGAGGCGCAGTTGGTTAGCGCACGGTACTTATACGAAAGTGCTTCGTGAGCTATGCCGGGGTTGAGAGTTCGAGCCTCACCTGGGGAGTGCCTTTTTTATACTTCTATTTTTGTGAACAGGCATTGCTGCCTATCACTATCGTACATTCCAGAGGTGCTACAGCCTCCAAACTATACAACTTATCACTGTGAGCCTAGATACACATTTCTAAGTATTTCCTGCCTGGTGAAAGGGGAAGCCTTTTTTGTGGTTTAGCTCATTGAGTTATCAGCCCCATGGGACAGATCATCGCAGCTTAGCTGTGCTTCCCCTGTGGCGCAATTGGTTAGCGCACGGTACTTATACGACAGTGCTTCGTGAGCTATGCCGGGGTTGTGAGTTCGAGCCTCACCTGGGGTATGCTTTTTTATACGATTTTTATGAACATGCATTGGCTGCAGATCACTATCGTACATTCCAAAGTGCTAAAGCCTCCAAACTATAGAATTTATCACTCTGATCCTAGATACACATCTCTAAATATATCCTGTCAGGTGAAAGGGGAGGCTTTTTTGTGGTTAAGTGCTTTGAGTAATCAGCCCGATGGAGGGGATCATCACAGCTCTGCTATGTTTCCCCAGTGGCGAAACTGGTTAGCCACGGTACATAAAGGACAGTGCTACGTGACATATGCCTGGGTTGTGAATTCAGACCTTACCTGGGGAATGCTTTTTTTTCATGGTTGCCACACGTGCCTTTTTTGTCACTGCTAGCCCCCAGTCATGAAACTGAAAAAGGGGTCAGGACAGCTAAGGTTCAACATTAAAAAGACGTATACTTCACGCATAGTGTAATGGCAAAGAGATATCATTGTTAGAAAAACCTGTATGAAAACAAAGGTGAGTTAGCTGTGTCGGTAAATGTTTGAAGTATTTTAGCACTTTCCCTTGTAACACCTATCGGGCTGTAGTCCTGCTGTAAGATGGCAGATGGCAGCAACAAAAACAGCTTTGTACACAATAGCCGTATATATAGGTAGAGTAGCCGTTCCGCAATTACGGGCAACGTAGTCCACACAGACCACAATCCAACGACCACAATCCAGTCCACACAATCCACAATCCACAATAACGACTGTCGTTGGGATGTTTCGGAAAAGTTTCAGGTGCATCAATTTCGGCCTGCTCTAACAAACGGCTGCGACAAATCATAGGGTGGGGTAGGCCATTAAGTAGGTCTTTGTAGCGCTGACACTGCGTGCAATTGGCCGCAGATCGCTGGTAGCGGAAACATTGTCTGCTAGTAAAACCGCTTTCGAGCCAGGAGCAGCGTGCGAGCCAATTCGAGATTTGCGGAGGTAGGGTTTACCTGCATTACACTCAAACTTAAAGAGCACGGACCGGTTGGAACAACGAGCACCAATCGCGTGCCCACAGGGGAGTAGTTTTTTGTTTCCATAACAGACCATCTAAAAGACAAAAACTGCCTGTAACACTCGGGATACGTGGGATGGTAAAGAGGTTATGTTTTAAACACTTCAGTGTAAAAAGACTGTGGCAAGATGGCTCTGATGTGCTGGTCGAAATTATCGCTACCACTTTTAAATACGAAATATAAGTGGTACGTCATTGAAGTCGTGCTCCTATAAGCGCAGAGCGCAGCTCGTGGTCGACCGCATGGATATCGAACACTGAGGTGACTACTACTCGAACACTGAAATATGATCAGAAAGACTGTTCACTTGACGGTGAAAGGAAGCCATGCATGTATATTCGGGACCACCACACGGCGAAATCACAATACATTTTTATTTGGTAACAGAGTAATAGCGTTCAGGTTTGCCGAGCGAGCGACTTGCGTACGCAATAAGGTTCTCCCGGTCATCCTCGCGGTGAACGATAGCAGCGCCAGTGAGAAACACCACTAGCATCCGAATGAAGTTCTCTTAGTGCAAATTGATCGAAATTAGGCTACGATGGAGTGTGAGTTCATGAGAAACTTCAAGTGACAGAATGAAACATCGCATTAAGGGGTTCGTTCAAACGAAACTTATTCGTGAAGGAAGCGCATCACAGATGGGAAATATTGGCAGTGTGGTGAATAGTACATCGGAAATAGGAACAAAGTCCTAAGAATCTGCGAACCTCTTTTAACTGTCCGTGGTGCTTCAAATGATTTTACAGCCAACGTTTTCTGAGAATCTGGCAGGGCATCCTCTTCATCTTCACTTCTTAGAAGTCAGGAAGAAATCTAACACGCGGGCCAAAAGGTCGATGTGCTCTTCGATCGTTTTACTGATGACGGCAAAGCCATCACCAGACAGGCAATGTCGGCAAAACAGTCAATAAAGTGCCCAAGATAGAACATAACCCAAATACTGGGTACTCCCTTGACTCTTCCTGGTTCTTTCAGTGACTCCAAAGCCACAGCTTTCTGAAAATCTGTCCTCACTTCCTTTTCATCGTTGATAAGACCGATTACCAACGCCTGTAGCTCGCCACAGTTCTATTTCTTAGAATTGAGGTCTAAGTAGGCTTGATGGAAGAAATCTAAGGCATGAACTATGTGGTCCTTCTGTTTTTTTTTGTTTTTTTTTTCAACGTTCTGACAATGGTGATATATATAAAAGCCGGAGGTGCAATGAAAATCCAAACGGCATAATTATTAAATTCAAAATGGCCGTCCGGCGGTAAAAATGCTGTTTTTCTTTGTCCGAAATGACGGATAGGAATTTGTCGGTATCCTGCGATGCGCAGATATATCCTCGAAGCGCATTCAAAGGAAGAAAAAAATGCTGATCTCAATGTGCCATGCCTGCAAAGAAAAAAGAAGAGCTGATCTCAACGTGTCATGCCTGCATAGGAAGAAGAATAACCAGAGCAATTCCCCACTGCGGGTATGTGCCATTATAACGAGGGAGAAGAAGAAGCGGCTGACTGTCACCGACGGGCTAGGATAGTAGGACAGCGAAGCTTGGATCCTATAACTGGCCACGTTGGCATGGCCCCCACGCCAACGACTTCCCCCGCTGACAGCACAGGCTGCGAGCATGAAATAGCAGCCACAGGATCATGAATGGAGGCCTCCACCGCTGTGTACCTAAGTCCAGTTTTGATGCAAAGCCTGGCGCAGAAGTTAGGCTATTCGAAGGACCCAACTGAAGCTGCGGCTATCTCGTCCGAGGAGAGGAGGAAGCTACTCCCAAGCGAAGGTACGCTACCTGAATGCAAGAGGAGCACCGCTACTCAAGGCGAAGACACCAGCGACTGCGGTGGCCGCTGCATCACAGTTGGACTTGGTGAATCGGGTGCAACTCCTGGAAGAACTTCCATGCATCTGCTACCGACTGTACACGTGCATTATCCACGAGACCATGCACGAATCGGAAACACGATCGGCCCGTCTGAAGAAGCATTGATATATTTCTGCAAATGCCGTTGAACGAGCCACTATGCAGCATTTCAACTTTCCCTTCAATCGGTCCCTAACAAAAACGTCGTATCTAAAAATTTTTACAGTCATCAACAAAGCCGGAGGAGAAGGGACCGCTCCGCTGTGGACGACAAGCTTGCATTTCCTTTGATTAGCAGCACTAGCGGTCGAGGTCACAAAGCCGCTACGCAAACGCACGTATTGAGCCAACTTAATACATCTGACAGTGCTACCCAAACGTCGGGGTGGCGCAGTGGTTACGGCGCTCGACTACTGTTCCCGAGGATGCGGGATCGAATCCCGGCCTCGGCGGCCGCTTTTCGACGGAGGCGAAAAGCAAGGCGCCCGTGTGCTGTAAGATGTCAGTCCACGTTCAAGAACCCCAGGTGGTCGAAATTTCCGGAGTCCTCCACTACGGCGTCTCTCATAGCCAGAGTCGCTTTGGGACGTTAAACCCCACGAACCAAACCAAACCAAACCGAAAGTCAACCTTCTATCCTTCTCCCACCGAGTCTTCTCTCCTCCGTGAAAATATTATTAGATAAAGAATGCCGAAGCTGTCGTTCTAAAATAGTTCTGATAAACGAATGAAAGAATAAAACCTTTTGATGAACGCAAGGTAAGGCTGTTGGATGTTTTTTGGGGAATCTGGGATTTAGGAAAGATTAACGTGTAGATTCTGGCTTTTCGGTTCTTATCGCTTCTCGCTTATTCGCATAATTCACACCTACGAGTGTTAGTCTACCTCTCTTGCACTATATTCGAAGCAGGCGTCTCTCACTGCCATTTGTGGCATTGACTTGTTGTACCCCGGCGCTTGACCGTGTCTGGCGTAGGGTATATAGGCATGTCTTCATGTGAAAATGGTGCATGTAGTTTATCTCGCAAAAGAGATGCGAATTTCATATGAGATGTTTTAGGTGTGCTTTACAGTGGTCCTGAGAGTGGGGACATCCGTTCTGTTTGTTTTGTGCCTGACGAGAAACGACTTCTAAAGCACGTGCGGTGTGCATGCAGCATTTGCCATTACTGTATTTTGTAGAAACATCTCTTGCAATCGCGTGACCCATTTCGTATTATGAGACACCGACATTCGTGTTCCATAAGATACTCTAAGCATACCCTACTGACAAACCAAGAGTTCTACCGGGCAATAACCTCACAAAATCTCATCAAATCGCATAGACTCTCATTCAGTGGACGTCATTATCACAAAATATTTCGCATAGGTTATGATAATGTACAAAAAGCAATGAGATCTTATGCAATTATATGCGACTTGTATGGGATTTTTATGCAAATTGAGGGAGATTGTGCGAGAAAATGTGAGGTTATTGCCGCGTACAATGTTTTCAGTAGGGTACTCTCGGTATTTATTTCTGTTCGAACGCTGTGCATCATTTATCGGCCAGGGGAACTATAGTGTCAAGGATGTAGCTCTATAGGTGGTCGTACGAGAGGCAGCATGAGCTGTATCTGGTCGTTTTATGTGTGGCGGTATTAAAGGCGTCTGTGAAGAAGAGCAGTAATATACTCCAGGTTAATGGCAGAGTCCCCATACATGGTCAGCATGTTGGTATGTGTCTTGTTGATGCGCTCTATCAAGTCGTTTGTCTTCGGAAGATAGGGAGTTGAGTGCATGCAGGTTACTTCGCACAAACGTAACAGATATACGACGATATGAGCGATAAATTAGCACCATCGGTCACTGATTACCCCTCGCGGTGGTTCATGACCTAGGAAGAGAGAAACTTAATCCGCGGTATCCTTTGAAACAGCAGCTGTTTCACGATTACGGGTAAGCTAATCGGCATATAAAATAAACAAGTGATTGTCTTTGGGATATTAAGCAAAGGCTTGAAGCACATCAATGCGGCCTGCTCGGCCGGTCTACTGGTAGGCGTCGCATATTCAAGTAGGCCAGTTGGTTAAGTGGTAGAAAGCTTTCAAGACTGAAACTTTGTGCAACGGACCAACCACGTATCATCACTACCGCAGAACACGTTCTCTGCGTGTTTATTTATTTATTTATTTGTACATATGCAGCCTCGATGAGGCTATGACAAGAGTGTGCAAACAAAAAAAGTGTAAAGCTGGTCCGGAGCTAGAAGCACTCGATCCGATCCAATGCGGGAGTTGTCTCATCCTCGTGACACGCACACTGGAGGAACACAGAGCCATGGGAACAACCAGCAGGAATCATGGGCCTGCGGAGAGTGGAATGGTTTCCAAAACAAAAGTCGCAGATACAAAACCAGTCAGTACTTCCCGGCTGCGCACGGTGGTAGGGAGGGGCTGTAGAACCGGCCCTTAGCGCTGCTCAGTTGCATGTTTTCAACACATCGACTTCAGCAATGTCTGGGATGATGGCTGAGATAAAATTATCAATATTGTCACTGTCACATTCAGTCGAGTGAAGCAACATTCATGAATTCTGCACTCGAGGTGATGTTACCTGAGGTCCCTATGGGTGGAGCAACGTCCCGCATACACTGAACGATTAAAACAACGAGCTCCCTGGGGGATGAGCAAATTAATTTTATGATACCCCCATCTTAATTGGATGTCAAGAGAAACGCTCCCACATGATTTATCAAGTAACACAGCTAAATGACTAGCTAATCTACATGGTCCCTACGATTATAGCAAGATCGATTTATGGACCAAATTCAAGGCAATGGGCTCCGTTCGGGTTGAGCAATACGATCGAACTAATGGCGTGAACAATCTAGCCGCGAATACATAAAGGTGGGAGAAAAGGAAAAGCCAACAATCCACCCACTGGACAACAATATACACAGGAGGGTTACCTTTCCTCAGCCAGAGGAGGCAGTTTTCGCACTTAGCGCTTATCAGATGAAGACATTTCCTCAATGAGAGGTAACAAGAAAATTTTGTGCTTTTACAGAAAGAAGTGATAGAGAGCAAAGGCTATAAAGCAAACTCGGCATAAGCTATCCCAGCATATATGACTTCAAACTGTAGAATAATTTCATACTTAGTCACAAATAACTAATTATTTCAATTGATTAGAACCTAGAAATGAGCCCACTCTAATGATATTCAACACCAGCTATCATGATATATGACTCGATGATGCTGCATAAAGCAGAAAGTTAAATGGCAGGAAATTAATTACCTATGTTAAGTTGAGACCAACAAATAATCCAGTGATATTACACTCGACATAAGCTGCACAACTACATAACACTTGCGTTGCTATGCATTCACTCAAAGTTTTGACATTGAGGTTGAGCTGCGACTTTTGCTCTGAGTAGAGCTAAAACAGCCCCAGTTTGATATCGTCGAAGGTTTTAATAATCCAAATGAATAAACTCACTTCGGAGGCATCCAGTATAGCTCTCCTGATCGCCCACAGATCGCCCACACACTGGCAACGCCGGTGAACAGCGCTTTCAAGCGCTGAATACGCTGCTTCTTGCCCCCCTCAAGATGGCCGCCATATGCTTCGCCCGACCCCATTGGCCGGCATATGCGACACCCACTTCAGCAGTTTTTTTCATAACCTCTTTAGCGTTTAGGCACTAAATGCTTTTCAGGGTGGTATAAAATTAGCACCTAATCCATAGTCTGAGATAAATGGGAGCTGAGTGGTTTAAAGAAACAAATCTTGGAGTAGCTACAGTTCGTGCTGCTTTGGTGTCCCCATTTTGTTTTGTTTTTTTTTTTTTGTATTTTTTTGTATTTTTTTTTTTGTTTTTTTTTTGGGGGGGGGGGGCATCTAGGATATCCTGGTTTCTTATAAGGGTTTAAATCACGCAGTCGATATATGCGCTTCGTTCGAGCGCGCAAGCTTTTTGAAGACTAACAGAAATTGCCAGACAATGAAATTAACTTTATTTTTCAATAATAAGCCCATTTACGTGCAGGTTGTAAAACCACATTATTTGCTTGAAATGTTAGCGTTCTGTGACTTGCAAGGCAAGGACTAATAGATCATGCGGGGAAATCAGCTGGACCTCACACGGCGAAACCGCTATCAACTTAGCGGCTGAAAAAAGCTACGAATGGAGTCTTGACTCTTTCTCGCATTTTCTCGCTCTCTCTATTTCTCTGGGATCCACTTACTGTTTTATATTGGCCTTTAAATGTGCTCCAACAAACAGCGCCCGCATAAATGCCTATCAAGAGCACTGACACTGACGGAGCCCCTACCTCACAGTAAGATCCTGCAAATATAAAAGGACGTAATACGCTTTCTCTGATCTAAACTAAACCACATGCCGTATTGTTCGGTCTTTTCCATTCGGCAGCTCTTTAGTAAACAAAAGTGAGTTGATTTCAGTAAATTTCAAGCCGTTGGACATAGCTTTGTTCCACATTCACCTTAGAAGTTATCATAATAGAGCTGTCCAAGCTCATAATGTCATCCGCAAACACCTATATAGGAAAATAGGGCACTAACACCTACGTATTGTAGAGCCGCTTTCTACCTCAGAACTAAGCAGTATGCTCTTTCTATGTACCGTTTGTTGCCTAGTCTCGATCATTTCAGCAGGTGAGTGGTCCCGACTAAAAAAAAAAGCTGTTGAACAATCAGGTCACTTTCCTGCACCTTAGAAATCGATATTTGCATAAAAATTATTGTATTTCTTTAATTTACAGCATATATTTCTAAGTCTTTGCTCAAACTAGATGACCATATTTGATCCACACAGTATTTCACATCAGTTATGAATAGCGAGACCATATTAGTCATTTAGAGGCTATCAGTACAATAAATTGCCATTTTTGATTGCATCACAATTAAAAATGGCGCCGTCAGGAATACTTTTGCCACGTATAATATGGAACATATGCGAAGCGTTGGACTACGTTACTTGTATTTGCGTTACACCAGTGTTTACTTTGAGCGTCGGATTAAACGGCTAAACCTGGGAATATATATGAACGCCTGCTATCCGGCTAATCAACTACGTTTGACTCATTAATCTCCTTTTTTGTGCGCAGTGCCTCTTCTAATGATGACTTTTTTTACCTTCCCTCTCTAAGTGTCGCTAAGCGAAGAATTTGTCTACCCACTCCTGTTACAAGAGAGGAGCGAAAATGGCGAACTCCTTCTACGCATCAAAGATGACATGACACTGCGCCTAAGGAAGAGCTCGATTCTGGCATCTGATCTCATGTTCACTACGAACGCTGATGGCAAGTCGGAGCATACCTTGGTGAGCTGGCCAGCAACCTCACTGGGATTATT
This sequence comes from Amblyomma maculatum, assembly GCF_055883805.1. Classification (NCBI taxonomy): domain Eukaryota; kingdom Metazoa; phylum Arthropoda; class Arachnida; order Ixodida; family Ixodidae; genus Amblyomma; species Amblyomma maculatum. Next base: position 30,669,133 of record NC_139354.1, on the reverse strand, counting down.
AGCGGTTTCTTTAAGCGAGATGGATGTTTGTTTTGTTTGCGTTGGATGTTTGTTTGCGAGAGCTTTGTTTTTACATCCCTGCATGCTGGCATGGCCCCGCCCTTACGATGTCCCAGGCTGGCAGCACAGGTTGCCAGACTAAAATGACCCCTACGAGCACAGACATGGATACGTCGGCAGCTACGTTCCTGAGTCTCATCTCAATGCCACCAAGCGCGACCACATCTACGAAGCTAGCACATTTGAGGGATCCAACCGAAATCGCAAATATTTCTTTCGAAGAGAGGAGGAAGGGACCTCGATTGTTGCTTCCATGTGAAGGTACGCTTTTTCAAAGCAAGATGAGTAGTGCTACACAAGGCAAAGAAATCAAACCGGCCACCTCACGAAGGAGCTTACCGCAAGCTTCGTACACCACCACCGTGGCCAAAGAGCAATTAGGAAAGGTGCACAGAGACCAAAGGAATACTGACCATGCTTTGGTTCTATACGAATACACTGCTATAGCCGAATTGACGAGTGCGCCTCAAGCGAACGCAGGAGTTGCCTCTTCCGTAACAACCGCTACGGCTTCCATCAATTCTACAGACAGCTTGGAGGATCGGGTTCCACTCGTGGAGGTACCTTTATACATTTGCTACCTACTGTGCGCATGTATCATCCAGAAGAAAATGCACGGATCGGAAAACGACAGGCCCGTCTGGAGGAACTTCGCTTCCTTCATATGTCGCTGGACGAGTCATAGCAATGCATTTGAACGTTCGCTCTCTACGTTTTCCGACAAAGAAATATGCCAAGAAACTTTCTACAGTCATCAACAGCTACGCATCGTGCGACAGGACTTGTTCGGCCCGGTCGAGCTTGCAAAGTTTCTACTCAAGCGCACACGTATTGAGGCGCCTTTCAACGACTGGCAGCGCTCTCCGAAAATAACCGTTCTATTTTTCTACAAAGTCGTTTCGCCTCCTTCGTGATAACATTATGTCAGAAAATGGCGAACCCTTCGTTATCAAACACTCTTAGGTCCACTGAAGTTTCAAAATTAAAAGCATAGAGCTCCTCACCATATCCGCCTGTAGCCTAGGACACCGTATTGAAACATGGAGAGCATTTAGATCAATTTCCTTGATACGCTTTTCTAAGCTTTTACAATGGTTGCGAACTCGTGGCAATGCACGTGCAAGTTCGTACGCCCCAAACACCATTTCACCAGCGCCTGACTCCGCGTTCGCTCTTTGTTGTGTTAATTGGAGGATGGCAACTCCGTAATTATATTATTATTATTATTATTATTATTATTATTATTATTATTATTATTATTATTATTATTATTATTATTATTATTATTATTATTATTATTATTATTAAATATTATTATTATTATTATTATTATTATTATTATTATTATTATTATTATTATTATTATTATTATTATTATTAATAAATATTATTATTATTATTATTATTATTATTATTATTATTATTATTATTATTATTATTATTATTATTATTATTATTATTATTATTATTATTATTATTATTATTATTATTATTATTATTATTATTATTATTATTATTATTATTATGACCTTGGTGTACTTTTTGACCGCACCGTCAGCTTCTCCTCTCACACTAACCGCATTGCTCAGCGGGCTATGCGCACACTCGGATTCGTTTGCAGACTTTCGAGAGAGTTCCACACTCCACTTCCGTTCCTAAAACTGTACCTGTCCATATGCCTGCCGGTCTTGGAGTATGCGTCGGTTGTTTGGAATGGCACTTGCAAATCGAACTTGGACAAGGTTGACAGAGTACAAAAAAAATTTTTACGGATATTTCATTATCGCTTTCCTTGCGCAACTTCCCCCTCTCGCTCCACCAGGAGCGCCCAACTGAATCTTCCTTCCCTTCACTGCCGTCGTATCAGACTTGATATCATATTTCTGTACAAACTCCTTCATGGCCACATTATGTGCCCTCAGCTCTTAGAGTACATCCTACTGCGCGTTCCGCGAAAGAGCATGAGGGAATTCAGACCATTTCAGGTTTCTCCTCTTCATTCCCACTCCCCTCTAGACAGGATGCAGTGGTTGTTTAACACTTTTTGTCCTCACCTTGACATCTTCCAAAACTCGCTCTGTTCATTTACATTGGATGTTCGTAGCGTTGTATTCTAAATAGTACTTTATCACTTAAAACTCCCACTTTCTAGCCTTAAATTGTATTTACTTCACTTTTTGCTTTTTCTCCTGTTCAATGCTGTCGGTATCGTGAACTACTTTTTATCCGTTTCTTACTTATATTTCAACTTTAAACTTTATATTCGAATCTTACTGCCCCTTGTTCAATTTTACTTCTTTATTGTATTATTCTGTATTTCTAGCCTGTGTTTTAAGTACCATGCACTTGTTGCGCCTTGAAGGGTTGTTTATTTTATGTATATTTCTATATTACTATAATCAATGTCAGTTATTTGTTGTTGTTTTTTTTTTCTCTTCTATCTACCGTTCTTTTTTTTTTTTTCTTTATTTCCTGGTGTGCTAAAAAATTCTCTCACTGTGTATATAAGTGATGCTACTCATTGTTTGCTTACTTTCCGTGATACTTTTCGTCTGTTTCATTTCATGTATTATTTATTTATTTTTTTTTGTGTTCTCTCTGTGTGTGTAAACATGTTTGTGCTTTTTCATTTTTGTTTCTTTTTTTTTATTTGTGCTGCAGCACAAAGACCACATGGTTGTTCCTGCGCACATTAAATAAAGATTGATTGATTATTATTATTATTATTTGACACCTACTGCTAACCTCCTTGCAGAGGTTGTTGCAGGTTCGGGATATAAAATGAAAGCACAAAATGACAAATGTTGACAGTCCACACTTGCTTACTTTTTACACAATTCTATATGGCGGTGTAGAACAAGAAATAGAAAAGAAGAGAAGGATATGATACAATACAATACAATATCATACAATGCAATACAATATGGTACAATACAATCACCCTTAAGGCACATATTTCACAATGTTTGTACAGAGATCGGCTACACATATATAGGCTTTTCAAGTAACAGTTGCCAGCCGTGAACTGAAACTTTCTATTGAAGCGCAATTAACCACATCATCGGGTAAATCATTCCATTCGCGGACCTCCAGGGGAAAGAAAGAGAACATGAACGTATTGCTGTGTGCGCGATACTCGACTAGATGCTTGGAATGTCGTGTTCTTTTGATTCTATGTGGTGAGAGTGAAATGTATCTATTGCGGTAAATTTCCAAAAGATGATTGTTCAAAAATTTAGCTTTTATCTCATTCGCTTATCCCACTATATCTTTATTGTGCAGTGGAATGGCAGTCGTTTAGAGGAAAACCTGTACCATGATAGCGGGTACCAGTCATCGGTGATGCTCTCCCAGGACGGCTCAGCTTGGAAAGTGGTAAGTACATACTCGGATAGAGATCTGACTGCGTTCATAAACAAATACAAAGTAAATGTGCAGAGCACGGCTCTACATTTCGCATCCATTACCCATTTTCTCGATTTCAGGAAGGCATACTGAGTCCAACGTTGAGAATCAAGCCCCTCCTGTCTACAGAACGCTCACTTGGAGCTCCCATACTCCACAAACTCTACGCAGTTGAAGAACCAAATAAGAAACTTTTTCAGAAAGGTTAGTGAAGATAATTTGTACAGATGTACAATCAACTATTTTATGCTTGCCCATAGGTTGAAGTTGCACTTTATGGATGCTGTGCGCCAGAGATGTTCTAATGAAATACTTTATGTGAGCAACATATTAACTCGCTCGGCAAGAGAAACTAATTTTAGTGAACTGGTTATCATTCAGGCCGTATTGAAATAAAGTGATGGCGCTTGAGTACGTAATAACCTATTTAGAAATCAGTCACCCTTTTATGCTGATTTCGGCAGTCATGTAAGCAAATATATTATCATTAACGCTGGAATATCGTAAAAGGCCAGCTCCCGCATGAAGCCATTGGTTCACACCAAGGGTGAATCTCAAGTAAAGGTAATTACAGCACATTTTTCAGACAGACACAGTGAGGAGCATTTGGATTCGGCCTGCGTGTATGAAATACCATGATGGAAATGCAAAGACGCTGCCTTCTTTTAAAACGTGCAGTTTGCTTGGAAGATAAGTCGCAGAATTAGATTGTTATAAATGGAAGAAAAAACATTTTGGGCAGCCAAGGTATCTTGAAATGTTACAGCCAACGCCTTTGATCAAGTTGCCCTATTGTCTCTACTAAATTCTTGACGATGGTGAGCAGTGCTTATTGGCTTTCTACCATGACGGTATGCGATTTCACCCCCCCCCCCCCCCCCTCTGCTCCGAAGTTGCATCGCGCAGCTGAAGTCGCACCGGTTTTTCTGGGAGTGTTAGTGTGATAGTGAAATTGTGAGTGTCGCCAAATCAGACATGTATGTATGTATGTATGTATGTATGTATGTATGTATGTATGTATGTATGTATGTATGTATGTATGTATGTATGTATGTATGTATGTATGTATGTATGTATGTATGTATGTATGTATGTATGTATGTATGTATGTATGTATGTATGTATGTATGTATGTATGTATGTATGCATGTATGTATGTATGTATGTATGTATGTATGTATGTATGTATGTATGTATGTATGTATGTATGTATGTATGTATGTATGTATGTATGTATGTATGTATGTATGTATGTATGTATGTATGTATGTATGTATGTATGTATGTATGTATGTATGTATGTATGTATGTATGTATGTATGTATGTATGTATGTATGTATGTATGTATGTATGTATGTATGTATGTATGTATGTATGTATGTATGTATGTATGTATGTATGTATGTATGTATGTATGTATGTATGTATAACGTAACGTTAACCCAGCGGAGCGGGTGGGAATAGCATATGTGAAGGTTAAAACTACAGGGTATAGGCACCATTTGAGACGCAAGGTTTCTTAGACGTAGTGGGTGAGTAGGTTGTAAAGCCACGGTGAGGAGGCCAAGCTCGGTGCGTATAACCGCGAGCTATAGTCTCGTCCCCAACGTTTCCAGCCAGGCCGTCGTTGTCAGGTATCTAGATTATAATATGGTCTAGGTGGAGCGCATTCTACAAGGTGTGGACGGCTTGCCTTCGGACGCGACCTCGTGTGTAAGCTTGACAGGTGGTCTATGAGGCCGTGAAATACATCAACTCAGGGAACGGGCGCCACTGAATTTATTGGTGATGGATTGGTGATTTATTGGTCTTTGAAGCTAAACAAATCTGAATTTTGAGATGTTACTCCCTGAACCCTTTTCTGTACAAACATAACCATTTTGACTCGAGAAGGAAAGATGTTTTATGCGCAATTTTTTGAAAAATAAATGTGCTTTTATTCGGCATCACGAGTATCATCAAAGCAAAAAACAATGCCTATGTTCAGTTTTTAATAAGACTGAAATTGGGACGAAAATATATTCACTTCGGCATTAGGCTCATAAAAGCAGTACTCATTTGTCTGTGTTTGCTCCAATCACCTCGGATTGCTTCAAGGCGATCAGTAAATAAGAAATTAAACGACTGAAGTATAATAAGTGGACAAATATTTCGTAGTGATACTCCAAACATTAGTAGTGACGTTTTACTTAATTTAGTATTTAATATCTTGGCTGCGAATAGAATTTGCTAAATTCCTGCGAGATGTGCGAATGACCATTACATGGGTTTCTTCTTTTCCAGCTTTTGGACAAGATGTCTTCGGATTTTCCTTCGACATTCCTATTCTTTACTACCCATGGCAGGTGTCAAGTAAGTCCATGCTTTTATTTTATTTAATTCACGTGCCCAATCAGCTAACAATTTACCCTTGTGTATGTAGAAAGATGTATAAATTGGTCTTCATTGCGTTAGCTTCTTCATTAGATAATTAACCGGGCGAGCGCTCTGGAAATGTAGGAGCTGAAGCTGAGGCAATCAGGCACTGAAAACATTCTGTGGTCGTCATTATGGGTCATCTCGAACGGCGTTAGTGATGCATACAAATTAGCAAACAGTATGTACACACTTTCGGTTCCAAGCCAGATTCAACCTAGCGGCGAAATGAGCAGATCTATTCATTTCAAGAAACCCCTAAAGCTCCTCGTCATAGGAGTATTGCACAAGGGCTGATAAAAAATCACCATCGTCTAGTTGCTGCTTTGGACTATTACTACATTTCATCAGAACTACACCGCACATGTGAACAAGGAGTTTTTCTCGCTATGAATTAGGCGTCGTCTTAATCAACGTTCATCATTGCGTCAGTCTGTACAAAAATTCTGGGCTGGATTTAGGTCTCCTTACGTGCGATAATGCGAAAAGGTTTGTGCCTGCGCTTGGTTGTTTGGTGGTCTGTTGCTGCTTCTGTTAATGCTAACGTCTCTGCATGGGGCTTCGCTCCAACTCTGGTTCAGCTGCGTCATGCGTTTTTAACCAGCAACTGCGCTCTTAAGCAAATTGTTCATTCCTAACGCGCCTTTACTGAGGTACTAACCTCGAACGGGACATGACTTGCGCTTGTAACGCAAGTTGCCGTGCTTTCATATATTTTCACAAGTCTTCTCTCACATCGTCACTCACCATTATCCTCAATATTCTCCTCTTCCCCCTCCCCAGTGCAGTGTAGCAAGCCAGATTTTAATAATTTTGTCCATCCTATATGCCGTTCCAATCTGTTAACACATCTATCGATCGATCCGTCGTGGCGGAGTGGGAGCGTCCCCGTCTCATAAGCCTACACCGAGGTTGTTCCGCCATTTTCAGATTTTGGGGTTAGAGGAAGAAAGGTAGATGCCCTGGAGCCATCAACCTGGGGCTGAAATTCAGATCCTGGGAGAGGGCAGCTATCTTCATCAACTTCGATGTCAATTTCTCGACGCGAAAAGTTCGAGGGCCGACCGGATACGTCTTTAAGAGGAGTGACCCGGCGAGACGTGCGGGGTAGATTTGCGACATGTTGAGCGGTCATGGTAGGAAGGGCCTCCGTGACTTTGGCAATGATACGCTCCATTGCCGCCCCGATAATGGTTTCAAATTTGGCGTTAAGGCGGGCCTCAAGAATGGCCACGGAGGAGTCCGAGGTCACCGGCGCCGCCGCATCGCCCTCCATGGCTTCTGCTTGGGGGGCAGATTAGGTGAAGGAGCAGTTTTAGCTTCAAGGGCTTCAATTTTGGCAAGTAGCATCTCGTTTTGGACCCGGAGAGAAGCTACCAGTTTATGAAGCTCGGCGTGGGCCACCGAGCGAGCGGGGAAAGAAGGGGGTAAGAGGAGGCAACTCTACCCGAGCCGCTCACCTGTTTTCCTTTTTTGACCGCATTTGCCAGGCAACGCTTTCCCTTTGCTTGAGTTGGGAGTGGGCTTGCTTCCCCGATCTGCCGTGTGGTGGCGGTGGTGGCACTTGGTCACCTTTGACGTCACGCCCGCTTGAAGGCGCTTGCGTCTTGGAATTGGTGACGTCACCGCCGGTGACGTGATCCTGTTGACGTGGCTTCTTGCCCGTTGCGCCAGTTTTGCCGCCCTTTTGGGCAGTCATATTGGTGTCGAGGCGGTATTTGGCGGTACAGTCTCTGGATTTGTGGCATGGCCGCCACCACAAACAGCACATTTCAGCTTACACTAAGTGGGGCCCGCACTCGTTCGACGAAAGAAGCCTATAGTCAACACACGCCGCACTTATCTTGCAATTGATTTGGGCACGTGTCTGCCCTGGGACCCACGGTGTCACACACACCGCAGACCCGGATAGTGCGCAGGTAGGGTTGTACTTGGACAATTTCTGAATTGTAGACCACCGTCAGTGGCTTCATGTTTCCGGCAAACGTTCGGCAAGCCTTATTGGAGGTTTCAAATTTGCGAATTTCCAAGATGGTGCCATGCCTCCACTGGACACCATCGTTCAGAGTTTTCGCTGTTTCATGATTTGCCACAGTGATGACACCGTAGCAGATGTCTTCGCCATTTTGCTTGAGATGGCCTCGCAGTGGCACATCTCCCTGAGCTGATGTGATCACGAAATCACCAAGCAGACGGTCTGCCACGTATTCGTTTTTGGTGCTCGCAATGAGTAAATTTTTCTCGCAGGAAACGACGAAGCTGATTTCGGATGCCATTTGCACGCTGAAATAGGCATGCAAGGCTCACCACAGCTCACCACAGCTCACCACATTGGAAGACAGTCCCGATGGCCACAGCGGTTCGGGGCTTGATGATCACGACGAAATCGTCGGGGCGAAATTTGTGGAGAGGTCTGGGCCTCCACGATGACTTGTGTTGGCGGTCCTTGGCCGCGTGCGAGACGCGGCCAAGGCAGCCCGTCCGGTGGCGATGGTCTGCACGGCTGGGTCCTCCGAACGCAGCAGTGTCTTCCAGTCCTCCGAGGTTTTCAAGTGCTCTAGGCCCCGAGGGGAAGGGTCCGCCGGGCAAAGAAAGAGGATATGGAGGGAAGAGGCAAAGGGTACAGGCAGGAGTGGGGAAAGAGGAATGTTAGTGGGAATGGTAAGGAGTGAAGGACAAGCGTGTATTTGCAGTCTGCGCCATAGTGTTGCGTGTTTATAGCAAAAGCTTTACAATACAAAGGGTGCGTGATATACCGCGTGCTGCAGCAACGCACAGGCTTTCGCATTTGTTCAGTGCAAATCCTGCAGTGCTCCCGAATTTTTTTCTGGCCCGACTTTAATCATATCACCTTATCTAAAACCTGTAATGTTCGCTGCCGCCATTGAAGCGCCAGTGCCTGACATGCCTCTGTTATAATTTATTTCTCTCAATATTACAGCCGAGTTACCAGTGCCAAAGCGAGCCCCGGAGGAAGTTCCGAAGGAAGCCCCGAAGGAATACGTCGCGGAACTGCACGTGGTATCCTGCAGCAGTCACGAGAAACACTTCTCCACAAACGAAGAACTGATCGCCTACGTCGCTGTCTTGTTGAACGCAGTAAGCACGATTCTTTTTCTTTGGGTGGATAGGTATGTAGTAGAGGTTTCCTTGCCTCCTGCACGCTCTGCAAAACATAAGTGAACACCATGGCAAAATTAAACATATGCCGTTCCGTGTATGAAGAAAGACAGCGTTGAGACAAATGCTGATACGCTAGAGTTGAAAGACCTGGAAATTTGTAGGCCAAATTGCGACGCATGAGCAGGCATCAGCGTGAGGCGGTGTAAGCGTATAGAAGTGATGTCAGATACAATACATACAAGAAGCCGCTACCCGAGAAGACGGCGATTCGAAAATTCTATTTCCGATTATATGGCACAGAAAACATAGCTTCGAGCCAGCTAGTGTGTTAACTTGTGATGCGTCCGGCCACAGTAGTCGGCAGGCTGCAGAGGAAAAAAATAATTATGGTCGTCTTTCAATTTTCTTTTTGTAGCCAGTTAACAAGCTACTTATTTTTAACCCTTGATGAGACTGTGTTGGTTTTCTTACAATATGTCTTGCCAAGGAGTGCTCTTTCATGCACGTCCTAATTGGTGAGAAGGTTTATCTAGATAAAACATTTTACAATCTGACTTCTATCACCTAGTTTCAATCTTGAAGCTTTATGCTAAGCGAAGAATGGTAGTATGCCAACAAGCTGCCCTATCGATATGCCATTTGCTAGCCTTACAAACGACATGGACGGGATTATTGCTTGGTTGGGTTTGTGGGGTATAACGTCCCAAAGCGATTCAGGCTGTGAGAGACGTGGTTGTGGAGATCTGTTGAAATTTGGACCACCCGAGGTTCTTTAAACTTGTACTGAAATCGGCAGCAAACGGGGAGTCTTATTTTTTGCATGCGCGGGAACGCGGGCAGCAGTGGCCTCTGCCATGGCCGGGAATCGATCCAACCTCCCTCGGTACACAGTCAAAGCACCCTAACAGCGGCGGGGCTGAAAGAAATAATTGATCGTTTATTCGGAGAGAACAACAAAGAATGTCAACATGTCCAGGATATTCAGTGAGCATAGGGCGATCGTTTAGTTCACCTGTGGGTGCATGGGTCTAGGGTGGGACTAGGGTGGAATTCATCTTAGGTGACATCACGTAATTTAGGATGCGCCTTAGGAAGTCCGCTTCTTGGGTGGCACCAAGTCATCTATGGTGGCCGCCATCTTAATGGAATCACTTGACCTAAGGTGGACCTCAGGATGGCCGCCATCTTGGCTGGCTAGGGTGGCAACGCACCATAGCGAACACTGCTACGGACTTAGAGAAATTCTAACTCAAGTCCTTGGTGTTCATGTGACAGGCCCTTTAAATTGACGCGTAATCACCAAATGTGAGAAGCTGAAGGTTTTAAAAAGTGAATTCGAATGCTATCGCTAAGCATGCTTTATCAACAGGTCACGGTATAGACTGTAGCCGGGCTCCACGTTCTGACAACCGAAAAGGAACTGCTGCCTCGACTGCACCTCGAATTGTGAATAATTGAAACTTCTAGCTGCACCTCCATGCGCCCTCTTTTCAATCACATTTACCCCCTCCCCCCCCCCCCCCCCCCTTTCCTTCACTGCGTGATTATTTGTGTGACCAACGCTGCCATAAAACAACCTAATTGACTTGCCGACCAGACGAGCTTTCGTCCAAGTCTCGACTTCGTATGCCCATCGCTTTGTGTACGTACCCTTTGCGGTGCACGTGTAGAGTAATATAACGTCTCGAAGAGAGACTCAAAGCTAGATACATAACCTCCATGTAATAGTTGCTTTAGTCACACCTTTACTCCTACACGCGCTATAGTGCCTTATCACGACAGCTGTTGAAATGCACTGAATAAATTATACACAGCTGCAGAGCAGATATAAAATACCGATACCTTATCAAACCTCGCGGATGTATTCTAGGTAAACATCTGGTATGAAGGCATGGAGGAACCAAGAATTATGACAAAAGTTGTGGGAATCACACGCAATACAGTGAGTATATACTTTAATGACATTAAACGAAATACAATGTTCTTAACTCCGCCCAGCAGTTCTGTGAAAGCAATGAGATCAACTCTGAGCTCGGTTCTCCGCATTTGATAAGGTGACTACTCCCACCAGTGTGCGGTATCAACGCATTTTTGCATTAATAACAATATGGATAATAACAATGACCCCTTATAACTGATTGCCGTTCGCAATGATGTCTCATGGTTGTTATGTGTCTTTTCTTTGGCAATGTTTTCCCAGGAGAATAATGATTTACGTGCGCGTAAATTGCAGTCAAATTATTGTACAAAATCTAAACAACAGCTTTGCAATAACGAGTAAAGTTAGTTCCTTTTTAGCTCTGATAATTGCTCATTCGGGTCCTCCTAGACCTGCAGCATGAGTATCGAAGGTATTTCTTGCATGTTAAAAAAAAAAAAAAAGATCTCGGATGTTGAGCCTTTCTAGTTTGAGTCCATTGACCAAGCTTATGAACGTTTTTATTTTACTTGTGTTCATTTTTGTTATCGTCGTTTTCTCAATTGTGCTGTAAAATGTGAGTTTGTCAATGTTTTCCTTTAGACTTGCTTTATTTGTTCATCAAAACTTTCACTACATTTCTTTATTTTATTTTACTATGCCTTTATAACATTGGTACGAATTGCAGCCCATTACCTATAACTGAATGATAAAATCACTATATTCATATTGCAAATCTCTATTCAAAACAGTTTATATCAATTGCCAATTTTGAATATTGTACTGCCATCAATAGCTACAAATAATGATTACACTAGAAATATTGGTTTTCGCAAGGTTACGCCCCATTCCAACAATATTGGTCTTGACATTATAGAAAAATAACCTCCTTTCCTTCCTTACGCTCTCTCTCTCTCTCGACAAAACAAAAATAATCAATGTATGAAAATTTTGTAAATACTGCTTCACTTTCTTAACAACTTTTCTTGTAGTTGTTTCTTATGCAGTAATGCAGTGAAGTATTTAGTACGAGTGGCGGTCTTACTTCAGGTTCTTTCTTGTTACTCGCAAAACGTATTCAAATCGAAAGTGATATGTTGTTTTATTTTCTTCGGTGCTGAATTCTTATGCACTTATGTATTTTCCTAATGACCGTACCCAAAATACTGCAGCGCAATGTGTCGATAATTGTTTTCTTTATTTTATTGTTTATGAGCACGAACTTTTGGCTTGTCCAGAAATATCAGATCTAAGGTTACATTTTTCTTTTTGTCTGAGTGCGCTTTCACATACCCTCAATCATTCTGTCTATCAGTTAAATAAGCTGCTGCCGGAAATAAATCCCTTGCTTTAGACAATCAGTTAAAATCATATTGTACGTTCACTTTTGGGTACTAATTGTTACGCCATCTACAATAGAAAAACACGTCTGGTATAAAAAATACGACATCTTCAAGGTTATTTTGGGGAAGGAATAGGCAGAGACCCTTATGACTCTAGGTTTTGCCGCAACTGAAGAAGCAAAAATAAAGTTTTTGGGGAGAACAAGAAGGCATAAATTTTAGTGCGTGATAAAATCCCCTTGAATACTACTTTGCACTAAAGGAAATAGTGATAGAGCTTTGTCATAGGTGGCAATCGGTGGACATAAAAGAGAGGGAGCTACATTCACGAGAAATTGAAGTCCGAGGTGGCAAGGGAACTTTCATTTAGATGATGAGAACAGCACAGGCAAAAAATCGAGAACAGACAGATTATGTGTAATCCTGAATTTAGGCACAGAAATACACACCAGCAAATCACTGTCCCTCCAACGATTGTCGAAAGACGCGCTTCGCGAACCCGTAGGAACGGCTGTAACTGGTTGAACAGATTGCCTAGCCTCTAGCCAGGTATGAGAACATTTAAAAATGTTCCCTATTAGCACGCGCCGAGAAAGAGTCATACTTTCGCCGCAGACAAAAAAAAATGCGATTTTTTTTTTTAATTTACTGAATGCGTTTCTTGCAGGACGGAACAGGTGAAGTGAAAGAAGATGGTTACTTGGTCGCTGACAGGACCCTTAACAAGATTGCAGATTACGCTGACGAAAACTTTGGGAAAGACGCTGATATTGTATACGTTATGACAAAGTAAGTTATCCGTTTTCCTGTTGTTGTTTCGGTTGAGTACTGCCAATAATCTAATGTGAGGTTATCGTTTTTTCTTTGGAGACTACCGCGAATTATTTAAAGCTGGAGTTGAAATATACTCATAGATACACGTAAATATCGGTAAACAAGTTCAGTAGTTGGTACACGTTCCTGATTTCCGTGCGACGCTATCTTCCTCAATTGTTTTTAGGAAAACAGTGGGTTTTAACCTAGACTTTTATTCCAAAGGCAAGCCTTTTTCGCGTGTAACACTTCACTCTGAGGCAGTAGTTTTGTGTCTCATAAAACGAGCGGGCACTAGCCCAAAATAGAGCGAGAGAGAGAGAGAGAATCTTATATAAATATACAGACTGTGCAAGCTTTTTCTTCTTGGTTTCTTGAAACTTCCTTATTAAAATAAGCTATTGTAAATACATATACGTAATAGGTACGTCTCTTCGCGCAGCCCTAACCTATAGTCACATGCAGCGTCTTCAGCACTTAGCCCATAATTCACACCTATAACTATAGGATAAATTCCGCGAAACAGCCTTTGAGCTTAATTTTTTTCGTCTATTGTATATACCTGTATTGATATATCCTCCATCAGCACGCTTGTAGAATTTCTTGTCTGTTCGCAGTCATAAAAAACTAGAGCAGATTTTCGGTTGTTGTGACAGAATGTCTGTGCGGCTTTTGACGGGAAACCTGTAGTGACAACAGAACTTTCTGTAGTAACATCAGAAATTTCTTTAGTTACAACAGAAAAGTGCTACAGAACTACAGACAACAGAAATATACTACATTAAAACTACGGAACTACAGGAAAGTACTACAGAACTACAGAAAAATCTGGCCTTTACGACAGAACTACAGAATATTTTGTCGTATTTTTGACGCAGTTCTGTAGTTTTTTTTTTTTCAACTGGGTTCAAAAACGCGCGCATTTGATTTTCTATGGAAGTAGTAATTACACGTTGCAAGCCCAGGACAACGGTAGATAAGAAGTTAATTAGGTCACTTCTACCCATTTGTTTGTAAACGTGCACTAAAATATACACCGTTGCGTCACAATTATTTTGAAAAGTCGCCCATCGGTGGTTTTCTATGGCAGTTTAACTACTCGTTAGGATCGTGGCAAAAAAAAAAAAAGCCCTTGAAAGCAAGGTTCTGATACGTATCGAAAGTTGCAACCATTCCCACTAATCTGTTCGTAAGGCTAGCGGAGAACGTCTCACAACTGCCTCTTATATAAATGCGCTGCCTCAAAAAGCTGTTCTCAGGAATTTTAACGATTATTTCAACCATTTATTGAAGCACACACGTCATAAGGGGTCTTGAGATAACAGTCCAACTTAAGGCTTCTTGATTATTAATTTCTTTGAATTGCGGAAATACAATATAAAAAACGCCGAAAGATTAAATTCACTGCAAGATTTAAACTGGCGATATTTAAGTTCAGCTGCATTGATGGAGTCAAAATAGCTTCCTTCTTGCTGCATAGTATGTGTCCAGCAGCGAAATGATTTTCAGCTACTAATTCATGTAAAGTAAACAGGGTCTAACGCATAACATTTTTCGTTGGTACCGGTAATCTTCCCATTTAGTTTAGAGATGAACTCATCATAACCATTGCTAAAGGCCGTTTTGGCCAACTGCTACTGGTTAGGGGCACAAGCGATGGCTTCAGATTCTATGCGTGTGTCAGCATGAATCTTTTTTCATGTGCTCATTTTCTGGGAGTGCTGCGCTAGATGTCTTAGCGAAGGCGTATCAATATATTATAGTCTTTTTAATCTATGGGTACGGCTTCATCGTTGCAATGCCAGTGATGGTTTATATGATGTAAAGGATGAATTAAGTCATAATTAAATTTTAAGCATAATAGCTCACTTTTTAAGTATTCTAGTGTTCTAATTGGGTCCTCGAATTTAAACGAAGATTTGTAGGTGGCCATTGATATACCCGTATAAAATTTTATATCTTCAAACCGAGACATATGGGGCTCCATAAATTTTGCCCCCCATGCACTCTTTTCGCAACCCCGCCGCGGTGGCACAGTGGTTAGGTCTCTCTACTTCTGTACCCAGGAATGCAGGATTACATCCTAGCCGCCGCATCCGCTCTTCAATAGGGGCTAAAAAAAGGGGCGAACGTGCGCTGTGCGATGACAGGGGCCAGGGCAGGTTAAGCAGCCTCAGGTGATTCAAATTTCCGGAGTCCTACACTACAGCGTCTTTCATAGCCTGAGTCGCTTTGAGACGTTAAACACCACAAAACAAACCAAACCAGCCATTTTCGGAAAGCATATTCTGAAAAAGTGTGATCAATCATTACACATCACTGCTCGTCTTAGCTGCCACGTGACCTACGCTGTCCATCCTGCGCTGCCGTGTTGGCCGCTCCTCGGTGCTCACTGATTCGTCCCGCCCAAGAGATAGACCGCTATGTATTACCAGAACAAGTTTGTTTTAGTAACTTTAGCCGCAGTGTATGACGCCGCTTCGCAGGCCGCCAAAAGCGCATGACTGTTTTTTAAAACGTTGCTCGGCGGCTAAAACCTGGTCCGCCACTGTGCTCAGGGTAATCGTTATTTTGAAAGTCGAAAAATCGATACAGCTTTCACTAACAGCTGCCTACGATTTTTTGTTTACTGTAATCTGGCGCCTACTGAACAAGCTACAATATCTAAGGCGTTAAGTGTTAGAAATCTGTTAACAAGCTTACTAGTTTACTTAATTCATCTTTAATTATTTAAGACTGTACTTCTTCCGCAGCGACGCAGAAGTTATATCCACATTTCAAGAAACCTTTATTCTTTAAATTTATTTCGCCTTTGTTGAAACAATCTAATCGCTATATCTCCCTTATTTCGTTGCCTCCCCGACGGGGTAGGTTCATGGCAATAATAGTTAACGAATAGCATAGCTGACGTTTCATTTGAAACATGCCTAAAGTTGGGTACTTTTGACTCCGTACATGCACGAGAGCTAAAGTATGGGAATTAAAACCTCAACTCCTGATCTTTTCAGTCAAGACATGGCATCTGAGTCGCACTCCGGAAGTTTAGACAATGGAATAGCTGGTGAGTATTTTTTTGTGGCGGAAAGAACATAAAGAATATTAATGTCTCTGTTTGGTGGAGGCTGTGGTGAGATATATAATTGTTTCAGTAATTACGAGTGTTATTAAAATTAAAACCTGACAGCAATGGCCTAGCCCCGGTTTCTCTTTTTACGAGACGTGGTTGCCAAGAGGTGCTATATATTTCAAAACTAAGGAATACCCGTTCTTCAAATGTTGTCTTTTATGCCGGTGATAATATGGCAGAACTAAGAGGCTCCTCAAAACTTTCGAATTACTAGTAACATAACTAAAATGTCCTGCGCACGTCGCATAAAATTTAAATATAGCGTGATACGCGCGCTATCTTACCGGTTTTACTCGACCGCAAGCTACAGCGTAAAACCACCCGAGTACCACCAAAGCCTGTCTTGGTCAGTCTGTTTATAGAAATAGCTACTAGTGCCTCAGTTACCGAGATATTCGTTAGAATAGCGAAACTAAGAGAGAATCGAACGGAGAGAGGAGCCAGTGCAAGCTAACCAACGAGAACAATTAATTGGTAAAACAGGGAGTTTGCCAAATATTTAGGGGGAAACTTCTTTCATACTATATTTTTTAATCTTATGATTTCCAGCATTGGACGCTGTTTTCGAATGAATTACAGCGCTTCTCCACATTCGCCACTGCAGTTTGTTCCTCATATCTTGTATTTTTGGTACGAAGGTCGAGAACTTCATTTTGAATTAGTGTCTCTCGCTTTACCCCTTTCAAACGTGATGGCATTGATGAAATTAGAAGCATTTAAACAAAACGTATTAGGCGAATTATTGGACGCTGCACGTCTGCAATGATTACGCTAAATAAATTCGCCACTGCACTGGTTTGTTCATCATATCTTGTATTTTTGGTACGAAAGTCGAGAACTTCATTTTAAATTGGTGTCTCTCGCTTTACCCCTTTAAAACGTGACGACATTGATGGAATTAGAAGCATGTAAACATAACATATTACGCGAATTAATTGACGCTGCACGTCTGCAATGATTACGCTAAATAAAGAAGCGAGTTTCATTGAAAGCGAATCCTCCTCAACTCGTGCGTGATTCGAACCCACTAGCCCTGTGTCGGGAACCAGAACTACAAATTGCGCACATCAACTTGTTTCGGCGCGAGAGGAATTTGAATGTCTGTCGTGTATCCTTGGAAGTATGTTGGTCTCTCACGACTATACGCCAATGAGAATGCATTTTATTGGAAAGTTAGCTATTACCGAAGTTCTCTAGTAAAGCGAGTAGTAAAGTCATGGAGGAAGGAAACAAACTTAGGAGAGGCCCTTGCCATTTCCAATGCATTGGACAAAGTGTGGCGGAAGTGACGTCAAAATTTAGGGTTAGCGAAGTCGGGCCATTAGCAACTGCGATGCTGTTGCTATGACAACTCGGGCCACCCTTAGCAACGCTGTTGCTATGACAACTCGGGCCACTAGCAACAGCGTTGCTAAGGGCGCTATATAGGCACATGAGCGTCGCGGAGAAAGAAAATGCGGAGGGTAAAGGAGGAAGAGGACGTCAGGGCTTCTCCTAAGTTCTTTCCTTCCTCCATGAGTAAAGTGCATGCGGCAGTTTCTAGTTTGATGATGATGATGTGACTTTCCCCTTTGCACCGGGTGATCGAATGGCATTGGAGCGCCGACATGCGGTGCATCAGAACCCTTTATCTCAAATTTGCAGTCTCCCAGCAGATAGCACGAGCAGTTTAAATTACAATAATTTGAATCCGTTCTTCTGAAGCCGTTAGGTGGACCATAAAATTTTTATTCGTTGTTCTTTCGGTAGCAGCTGTGAATAGTGCCCGAGCCGTAGCATTGAGTTGAGCTTAAATGTCCAAAGGTTTTCATATTTTTTCTCGTTTTAATTACCCAGTTCTCTGCAATGGTCTAGCCTTGCGCAAACAAAAAAAACTATGCAACTAATCCCATCGTAACAATTGCCTATATGATTATAGGTTCCAGGGAGAACGGCGCAACTTTTGAAAATCCGTTTTTTAACGATCTCGCATTATTCTTCGTAGGCATCGCATTCGTGGGATACCTCTGCAGGTACCGGAATGTCGCCGTCGGGGAAGACGCTGCGGGCAGCTACAAAGGAATCTACGCTGCCGCCCACGAGATCGCTCACGTGTGAGTGTCCGAGTCAAATTTTTCACACCTAGTATGCTGTGCGCCGTTATAGCTTAAGACTCGAAGCAGTGGTAGCATTTTTGATGAGCAACCTTTTCCGCGACATTTTCCTCTCGGTCGTTATTATGAATGACGGTGGTCTAGACAATGGTAAGGGCGTAAATGCACATAGCCTATTTGGGCCATCGTCTTTTTGTTGCTTTATTAAGTGAGCAGAGAAAAACGTAAAGTACAAAGCTAAGTAGTCCATTCCCTGTGCTAATATAGTGCAGGACAATGGCGGAAAGAAGTGCGAAAGCGACCAGCCTCAGTGTAGGCGCAGTTGTGACGCGAAAAGCTAAATCTCGTTTTCTATGTCACCAGCTTTATCTAAAATTTGTTGACCGCCAATGCCGACGAAAATGACGTTTTTGAAATTTTCACACTGACACGGCTATTACTAGCGACAAGATTTGCCGGGCTAGTTGGTTCATAATGAAATTGTATTAACTGCGCGAGAAAGTAGGACAACAGGAACAAACACATACACATACTGCGCTTCTAAAACACAGGAACATATACTGCGCTTCTAAGTGTCGTATGTGTTTCTTCCTGTTGTCCTACTTTTTCGCGCAGTTAATACAATTTTATTACTAGCGGTTGACTACAAATCTCTACATGAAACCTGCTAGATAACTATAGGCCTAACTGCTAAACAGTTAGTTAATCAAAATCAGTTAACCACCTCATTAGTCACAACTACTAACTTTTGCTCAATGTACGGCAGCCCTGCTTTAATGCTGCTGCAAAACTGTCTTCATGTCACAAAAGTTCTAGTTTAAGAAATTAGTGGCCGGATACTTTTGAACAACCGATCTGCGTTATAATTGTAACCTAGAGCTTCGGTCGGTCGCCCTGTACGAATTACGCAAATCAACAGGTCAATATCAGCGTAAAAAAGGCTTCCAATGCCTCTAATTTTGGTGTGAGCATTTATCAATTTAACCTCACGTTTCCAAGGAACTGTATTCTTGCATACTACTCAAATCTTTGATGATAACATTATAGCTAAAAACGATCATGCTTTAAATTTAGCAGCAACAGTTCTACCTTCAGTGTGAGAATTCAGGAGAACGGCAATGCTTTCGCAGTACATGCATATTCTTTCACGAGCGCTGAGAGAGCACTCCACTCTTGTGTTCAGATTTCTACAGCGTAAAAGTAGCGTAGTAAGAGCCCTTGAGAACCAAAATTTGTTCTACTTCGTAGAGGTGCCTTAAATTTGTAATTGGTAGTGAAATAGTAGACGCAAACAGATCCAAAAACGAGAAGATGGCACCTATGCATGTGCTTCCTACTTGTATCTGTCATGCTGCTATGAGAATTGATTCATGTGTTCCATACCAGCAAATCGAATGAAGCACTTTAAGCTTCAATGGACACGAAGCGCGGCCCAACTGAATTTGGGACTACGGTATAACAATTTCCTCATTTTCACTGTGTTCTTGTTAGGGATCCCCAACAATTTTTCCGTATCACGTGCTGTCGATCGTGAAGTACTGCAGGAGAAAGAATAAGTGTAAACACGCTCGACACAGTCGAAACTGCGAGGCTGATGTCACAGCTTTACATTTCACCGCCGGCGACATCGCGCTTGCCTGGCGTGCTCGACAAGAACGTCAAAGGGTCATCCATGCCTCTCTATCTTCTATATTGTTCTTTTTTTTAATTCATCGCTATGCCACTTAAACTGGCTCAGACTGCCGTCACCTCGCTGCACTCTTTCTATAACTTTTTCCGCGGCCGCCTTTACCGAGAGCACCTGCGACGCAGGTGCATGTCTTCTCCGTCAGCTTTTTTTCCTCTTTTACGCCAAAGGGTGCGGCCCCCGGGGTTTCATCTCGGTGTGCAAGACATAACATATCCTATTACATTCATGGTTATTATGATAGTTAAGGTTTTGTTTGCGCACCCTGTTCTTCTCCAAAGGTGTCAGTTGCACGAAACAGGCGAAATTACAATGAAGTAAGCAAGGAAAGGCCTGGATGGTAGTTTAAAAACAATGTAAGAGGAAAACATAAATGCGATAATGTGGGACAAGACATCTTGGCTGTTTCTGTTTGCGCCACTATGTAGGAACGACATCTTTGAAGCGCCTGTAATAAATATTTCACGCAAAACCTTCGCCAACCTTCTCCGCATTTCATAAACGGATTGCTCATCGAAGGACATAGGGTGGAAGAGCACAGCTATAATGTAACTAAATCTGGTTAATAATTTCTAATGCATTTAAACTTGGATAGATAGATGGATTTATTGAAAGGAAAAGCCGAGAGGTCGGCCGGAATAATTCAAATCTGGCCTGCCACACAAACTGGTTAAGCCTGACGATAACAGGGCGCATTGTGCCGCTGCTGTGAAAATCCTAAAGGAGCAATAGATAAAACTCTACTCACTTACAGGTGCAACACTGTAACAGGTGGTTCCGTGTCATAAGTATGCCAACAGCTCTTGGCGAATGCGAAGACATGATCTTGAGCGAAATGAAAAAGCCGTGGTATTTTGCAGCTGCCTAGGATATATATAGTACATTATCCGGCCTGTATTGCCTGTGTTGGAGATCAAAGCATTCTCTTAGTCGTAATAGCGGAGATCGTAAGAGATTTGGTGGAGTATCTCTGCGACCCGATTAGTTGCTGCGTTCAAAATTCTGATGGTGTAATCAACGTTCCTGGTTCTACAGTCTAGGCGCTGCTCACGATGGCGACCCTGGAGTGCCGCACATACCAAATAATCCTGGAGCAAGGAAGTGTGGCTGGGAAGGAGGATACCTCATGAGCTACGTAGACGGTGGACGAAAGAAGTACCAACTGTCACCTTGCAGCAAAGGCCAGATAAGGGCATTACTCAGGTGATTCCGACTGCAACAAACTAGAGGTGGTTTTGCCGCAGACATGATCTCACATAGGTATCCTCACGAGAATGAACAAATAAGACTCTATATTCAAGCTATTTGCATGAGAATTTATGCAAGATATTATTCAGAGTAAGAGATGATACGAAATGGAAAGCTACAGACAAGTAACTCGACAATAACACCGATGTTTGGGCCAGTTGGTAATGATCCATATTAAAACCCATTCGCAGCACGAATAAAACAACGACAGGAAGAAAACACACACGACAGGACGAATGCTGCAAATTGCGAGATTGCTGCCTTTTCCTTCTTTCACCTGATCGTGGTGTTCTTTTGCTCTCTGAATAAAACAGCGTCCAGTTTGACTTATGTACACACGGTTACAGGTGAGTGGAATGCTGTACACTATCTTAGTAGTGCACCGAGTGAACCAAAGGTGGTGCTTGATCGAACAAATCGGCTTTTCTTTTCTCACCATCGTAGCACAAATTTTTTAAAGCTTACTCGGCGCAGAAAAGACCATGTTTACATCATATCTTTTGGCAACTTTCTTAAGATTGTGAGATATGAAGGTACGGAATTACTTGAGTGACCTGCCTCTAATCTTGCTTATCTTTCTTTTTAATACCCTTTTTCTTCTGAAGCAGGCTCTCTGCAACTGTAGATAAAGTATCAGGAGGAAAGCCAGACATACGCAATCGCTCTGCTTGCATTTTGACACTTTCGGACATTAGATACGTACACGATTTTTCTAAGGCGGAATTGAGGCAATTCATGGCAATTGCTCTTTTGATTATTTTAGAATGAGCGCTACTATAGGGGAGCATTCGTCCTGTCGTGTGTGTTTTCTTCCTGTCGTTGTTTTATTCGTGCTGCGAATGGGCTTAATATGTAACTCGAGCGCGCTTTTAAGAGCCCTTTCACCGCAATTATACTTCCATTCCCTCCAGTGAGCAGACCTTTTACTTTGGTGCAGCCTCTCTGCGCTCCAAGTGATTGTGAACTGTAGCGTACGATAGCTTGCGATGTACTGGCCGCTTCACTGGCCTAAGGCCGGCGCCTGGAGCCCAGAGAAGGACTCGTTCCAGGAAAGCCGGCACAGAGGACCTCATAGCTAGGCCTGGAGAGAACCCGATGCAGCCACATCGGCCGACCACGGCAACAACTTTTCGAATGCCTTTCTCTCCCTTTTCTCGAGTCCTTCATTTTACCCTCGGACTCATCAACAAGCGACCGGTTCAGTTGCTAGCGCCCACTTGCAAAATATGCCCTTCATATACGCAGAAATTGCAGACAAGTTCATTTTAATACGATAACGTTGAAGGACATACGCCGAAAATACGGCGTCGGTATGGCAAACGAAAAAATCACAGGAATGGCGCTGGAATATGCTATCTGGGAGCTGACATGGCCGAGTAGTGCTTCTTCGATGATATGTGCGACCTTACGAGAGCACATGATATCAGAAAGTTGCGAGGGGCTGTGAACATTTGAGGTGGGAAGGTGCATTCGTAAATAACGTTACAGTGCTTTAGGACGCCGAGTCAAGCTCGCTAATCCCTTTGCTACACAGGAAAGGTCATACGGCTTAGTTAAAGTGAGGCTTTATATATCGTATGTTAGCCTACGCTGTAGCTTAGCCTTAAAGGCGAAGCTAAAGGGTCCATAATATTGTTTTTAACCGGAACTGAACGCAATTCTTTTCATGTCGTAATATTCTCTATTGTAAAAACATATCTACAGGTCTCACCTCGAGAGGCTTGCACTTTTTTTGCTTTTCAACGTCAAAAACGTTGCCCATTGGTTATCTATGGTAGCCATAACTACTCAGTGCGTGCGAAGATCAAACACTGACAGATAGTCGGAAGGTTGGGCCCTTAGCGACAATATTTTTGTGACTATATTTTAAAGCATTTTCACGTCGCCTCGTCTTAAATATTTCCGACCAAAAAATGTCGACTGGTTGCAGAAACAACAATTCAAATATTGAATTACTTTCTTCTAGAACTTGCCTGTTACCAAGGAACCCGCTGGTTCGAACAGACATTTCCAAACTCTCTGTTTGGTTCATTTGGCGCAGTTTGGAACTCCAACTATAATATGTACGATAGAACAAAGTAAAAGCAATGACGCTGGTTTGAAATTATGCCAAAAGAAAAATTTCTAATGTAGCGACTGGCTCGACTAGCTGAACAGCAGAATATAGGTCACCGCTCGCCAAAAAGTGTTCAGCAGCATGAGAGTGCGTAAAAAAGAAAAAGAAAAAAGAACGTTTTCAAAACTTCTCGCAAAATTCTATGCAGCCATTATTTCCCCGATTTACTGCTATCAAGTATGCCTTACGGCCTCGCAGTCTGAAGCTAATTAAGAGACTCCGTGCTCAAAACAACAGATGCAGCCAATCAGCTTGTCAATTAAAAGGCCACAGTCATTGTGCTTAGCTACCTCTTCGCATACAAATTTGCTCCCCATTTTTTCCAAGCAAACCTCCGCTTTGGGCCTCATGAAGAAACTGCTTGTATTCATATTTTTGTGTGTGTGTGCTGCTTCTATGTGATGCTAAGATGCGAGTTTTAATACTTTTGAAGGAGATTTTGACACCATTCCCGGCCTCACCAATTTCCATGACGGTAGTTCACGTGAACCATTTTCTCCTCACTTTTTCCACATCTTCTAGAACATTTTTGAACGAATTGACAAGAAAACTACAAGCCGGCCAAACCAGAACCTAGGAATATGTGCGTTGTAGTGGTGCAGATATACGAATTTTGAAAACAATTATTGTTTGTACCGTTTTCCCGGTGATTATCTAAAGTGTCAGCTTACCTTCATTTTTGTAAAGTAAGAATGGCTTCCCTTTTTCGCAAATCAATCTAAACCTTCCTTCATGGCTTAAAAACCTTTGCGCCTGTCTTTTACAGTTTCTCATTTCAACAACTAAGCGTCCTTTAAATTCAAATTCAGATATTCGTAGAACATCTGAATAATAATAAGGGTACATATTTTCTCACTTGATTCTTAAACAATGAAAAAGAGGGCACACTGAATCCTCGTCTTCGTTCGCAATTTTTGAAGATTTATTCCGTAAACACTCAAAGCCTTCGGGTATTGATGAAATAGACCACATGAAAATGTACTTGGTTTCAGCTCATCTTTCTATGGCGGAATAGTTCTTATAATCTTGAAAGCGACCTTCTTTTTAAAATATTTTGAAAACATTACTTTGACTGTCCCTGGAGACATGAGAAGGGCGGGAAATTGCCCAATGAAATGTATGTTTTTTTTTAATCAAAAGCTACACCGCTTGGGATAACACCTTTGTTCATTAAGGCACATAACTGTGAAAAGAAATGCTTGGTTTTTTTCTCCTTTCCAGTCAAGTGCCGGAAGATTGCCTGCGGGAGAAATCTGACAAAGATTACATGACGAGGCACAAAAAACTTCCCGGGCAAATGACCACCGAAGAGGAATACTGCAAAATCTTATTCAAAGGTCGGGGCAGAGGAATGCCAGTCATGGTGCGTTCATCCAGAGCCCCCATCTCATCATCATCATCATCATCATCATCATCATCATCAGCCTGACTATACCCACTGCAGGGCGAAGGCCGCTCCCTTATTTCTCCAATTAGCCTGGTTCTGTGCTAGCTGCATCCACTTGACCCCTGCGAACTTCTTAACCTCATCCGCCCACCTAACATTCTGCCGCCCCCTGCTACGCTTTCCTTCCCTTGGAATTCAGTTTGTTACCCTAAGCGACCATCGGTAATGGTGACAGATAAAGAGATAAAGAAAGATAAAGTGCTGCCTTTTAAAGTACTGTCTTTTAAAGACAGTACTTTATCTCTCACCGTCATGCTTCTGCAGGTTCAACGCTGAATGGTCAACCCGGATAATCGCGCGTGCTTTTAGTCTAGAAAATCTGAAGCACTAAGCAAGAACTGTGCGCATTTTACTCTTGTAAGGGTTTCAAAGAGTAAAGAACATTTGCAGGGCGTAGATCCAAATTGTTATGGTAATCATTTGAAAATCATCCATAATGCTGTGCAAAATAACAGAACGCAAAGGCACGAAACCCTGGGAATGCTTCCAAGTGTGGTTAGGCACGCAGAACGTCATAAATATGAGCCGTCGAGTTCCAAGGCAGAAAGCATGCAGGCCTGCTGCGCGTCTCTTTGCTAAGCGACTGTTATCACGAAATGCTTTTGGCTTGGAGGCCCCAGCGTAATTGATTTTTGAGAATGCCTGCTTTGGGAACGTAGGAAAAGCAAGCGCAAAACAGGATTTTCTGGTCGAATGATTGCTCTCAAGATATGCAGCATCTTCACATATATCCGCGTGATAAGGACAGCTACCGATTAATCCTTTCCTATTTTCTGGCATGCAACAATCTTTGAACGATTAATTATTCATGCACAGCTGAACTTGGGCTACGAGGACTGCAAATTTTTAGCAGCGTCGCGGTGGCTCAGGGGTATGGCGCTCAACTGCTGCGGGATGCGGATCGAACGCCGGACACAGCGGCCGCTTTTCTATGCAGGCCAACAATGAGGCATTCGTGTATTGAGCGATTTCAGCACCCCATGCGGCCGAAATTTTCAAAGCCCCCCACTACAGCATTACTCAGAGCCTGAGTCGCTTTCGGACGTTATATAAACGACACCAAACCAAGCCAATCCAAATGTTTGATCGTTTTCTTACAACGGCAGATTTTTCTGCCAAGTAAGGTAGCGACAAGAAACCCTGTAAAAAATAGCCCCCTCGCGCAATGGAGAGCGAGGGAGGGAGTAAAGCGCAAAGCCAGTCGAAGGGCGGCCAACGGTTGTTCGTCCAGCCAACTCGCACCTTCTGCGGTGTGCCATAGTCGCCGCTCATATATCTTAAACTGTGCTCCTAACGCAGGCACATTTTATGCGACTTGTCCATTAGGTTTCTATCATGTGAAAAGACTTACTTCATATGGTTAAACATCTGGCCTTCCGCGTTCTAAACAGGAAAGTTTGTCAGGCTTTTTCTTCTTCACTCATCATCCTGACATGAAAAACCTCTGCTTTTCTTCATTCAGAACCAAGCATCGCTTAAAAACTGCAAGATGCAGTGCTGCCTGAGGACTTACTACGGCCCTGGAAAATGTGACCAGGAACGCGTGCTAGAAGGCATGGCCTGCGGAAATGGCCTCGTAAGTACAATCAACAAAGCACCATTCTTTACTACACTTCCAAAAATGCCAGTCACTAGAGCACTACAGCTATACCACTACAAAATTACATGCGAACAAGTTTTAACCTATCAGAAATCGTCTTACTCCAAGTAACAGAGGCATGCTTTGTGAAAGTAAATGTAGAACAGAAATTTCTATTCTGTTCCTATTCGCTTCGAATACTCAGCAGTAACATCATAACTTGAAAACAAATATGCGTATTAAAGCTATATAAAGTGACCACAGTAAAGATTCAATTTAGAATTACTCATTTCTTCTCATGCATTCGCATTATGAAATGAAGCGAGCTAAAGAAACTGCTTTTGAGGCTCATCATTATTAACGTGTTTGCATGTAATACAAGTAGGGTCATCCCTATATTTCAACTGCGTCCAAGTTGTCCGTACTATATACTGTACACGCCCGTGAATAACGTGGCTCGCGCGCTGGTTTACACGTCATAGCGATATGCGCACCATGGCATACTCACAATGAAACAACATTCCATGAAGTGATGCTCAATCGTAGCATCACATATTCTGCAGAAAAGAGGGGCTGAAGAACTATTATACCCTTTTCAACTTGTGAACATAACAACTTAAATATATAAATGTGAAATCATCATGGTCGTAATGATTGTGGTAAAGAAAGGAAAACGCGCGAGGCCTACGTGATGTCATCTCACTCACAGAAAGGAGCACGAAATACAAGACGTCTTTCTTCATTGGCTTAGCGTCTGGAGCGCTTCACAGGCGGCGTATACATTTATCGCCCCACGCTGACTGCTCTGAGAGTGGGAAGTTCTGGAATATTATTCATATGCAAAATTATGCTTTATAAGGATAGGACTAGGAAAGCATTATTTCAAAAGGCATACTCCTCAGCTAAATGCACCTCGTAGATGCGGACTTAGTCTCATAGCGACCATTTAGGCCACTGAATTTTCATTCAGGCCCCAAAAAGTGACTAAGTATTTACCACTTCATCTCTTTGATTTCTCCTACCTGTCTCCTTACTATCCCTTTATTTCCGCCGCCCCAGTTCAGGTGCTTCACCTCATTTCGATAGCAGATACCGGGGCAGGCAAAAAATATTTTCCTTCCTTTATTATTTTATTTTATCATATTATATTAAAGAACCACTTACTACTACTACTACTACCACTATTTTTCTCGGGCATGCAAAACAGGTGGACATATCATCCATTGCCAATAGATCCACTGCTGCTGTACGCTCTAAACAATTGTTTTTTTTTTCTTTTTTTTTTTGTTTTTTCATTGTGTACTAGACTACTGGCCATAGTCTACCGATCTTAGCAATCCAATGCACTTCTCTTCTTTTTATTTTTCAGACTTGCCGGAAGGGTATTTGCGCTAACCACACTTTGCCGGAGTAAAAACAATCCGCCAACGACACAAGCGTCGGATTGATCATGCGCGAAAAGATTACTCAGAATCATTCTTCATAATACTCTGGGCAGTGCAGCAAACAGAACGCCGCCCTGTCAAATAAAATCTGTTCAAGACTATCCGTGCTGCGATGTTTATGTATTTGGGATCCTAAAATTTCGTTATGAACAAATGCCGTAGAGCTTTTTCCGTCATCGTGCAATAATTATCATGTAATTTATTAACTACATAGGCATAAAACCGCATCTTCATCAAAGGACGATCAGAGTGAACTCACGAGAAAACAGGTATTACGCAAACCAGGGGATAGCAAACCTCCTTTGACAGAATGCGGTGTCGTTACGTCGCATAGCTTGTCAGCGAGTGGGCGTTCGGTAATGTCACCTGGCTACCGGCTATCATCTTCCATAGCCATGTCCGTGACTTTTGTGCTATGCTTCTCAAGGTCAATTCAGACGTACCTTGGCTATGAACATTCGTTTGAGTACAGATTTCGCTTTAAAAATATAGAACCGCGCTATGCGCCAACCCCGGCTTCTTTCCATATTCAGGAAATAGAATACATATCATTCCGTACTGCCCCTAAAAGAAAGAACATTGCTCTCAATGCTCATTTCTCGGCGCAGGATGGCCGCGTATGCCGTGTATACACAGTCGATCGCACTAGTCTAGTGTACGTTATGGAGGTCCCGCGAGTCTGAGAAAATGAAGTTGCCGTACAAAGCAGGTAATGACTTGTACTGAACATACTTGAGCTACATGGCAGCCGAAGGTGCTGCATTATAACCTCGCATTCACGAATTCCTTGCCTAAAACAAATCCCCAACGATATGTTTCACTTTATCTGCTCCGGAGTACACCGCCTGATTGCTCTAGAAAAGTGTGAAGCGCTCTGTATAGTCCCCCATCGTCTGTTTTCTTTTTTGTTTTGTTTTTACAGAAGTTTTCCCATGCAACAAAGAAACAAAATTCCCCAGTGCCACAATTGGCTAGCGCACGGTACATACACGACAGTGCTTCGTGAGCTATGCCGGGGTTGTGAGTTTCAGCCTCGATTGGGGAATATCATTTTATAATTCTATTTTTATGAACGCACATTGCTACCTATCACTATCGTACATCGAGAAGGGCTGCAGCCGTCAAAGGATACAGCTTATCACTGTGTTTCTAGATACATATCTCCAAATATTTCCTGAACGGTGAAAGTTGCCATATTTTAGCGGTTTAGTTCTTTGAGTTATCAGCCCCATGGGACAGATCATCGCAGCGCAGCTGGGCTTCCCCAGTGGCGCAATTGATTAGCGCACGGTACTTGTACGACAGTGCTTCGTGAGCTATGCTGGGGTTGTGAGTTCGAGCCTCACCTGGGGAATGTATTTTTGTAGTTATTTTTATGCACCTGCATTGCTACCTGTCACTAACACATATTCGAGAGGGGCTACAGCCATCAAGGGATACAACTTATCACTGTGATTCTAGGTACATATCTCCAAATATCTCCTGAACGGTGAAAGTTGCCATATTTTAGCGGTTTAGTTCTTTGAGTTATCAGCCCCATGGGACAGATCATCGCAGCGCAGTTGTGCTTCCCCAGTGGCGCGATTCTGCTTCCGGCCACGCCAGTGAACGGACGCAGGATGCAGGGCTCCTCAGGAGCGGCTTCAGCGGCCATGTCAGGCCGCGGTAACAGGACTGCTGACCAGGACAACACTTACCAGGTCGTTTTGCCTGCACTTCCAACAGGTCGGTTTGTTTTGAATACCGTTTTTTTGCATGCCGATATCAGGGCCCGCCCGTACCGGGTGGAAGATTTCCGGGATGCTCTAGCACAACACTCGCTAATCCCCGCTGTTATCGCTATGGGGGCGTATCAGATGAGCCACGTCTGGGCCGTCACTCTCAAGGATACTGAAGCCGTCAACAAGATTGTCAGTGTAGGTGAGCTGTCTGTGAAAAACGGTTGCTGCTTGGCGATTGACCCGGCAAACCAGGACGTGCGACTCAAACTTCACTGGCTACTACACAACGTGCCAGACGAAGATGTTCGTGCTGCATTTGCGCCGTACGGAAAGGTGTCAGAAGTTTCTCGGGAGCACTGGAGTGTTAAAGGTATGCTAGAAAAGGGCTCTACAACTAGACTAGTCACACTGAAGCTGAAAGCTGGCATGAAGCTTGACGACCTGCCGCATCAGTTGAATGTTAGCGGGGAGCTCGCGCTCGTCATTGTGCCAGGCAGACCCCCGTTGTGCCTACGCTAACGGAGTACGGGTCACATCCGCAAAGAGTGCCGGGTTCCTCGCTGCGGAACTTGTCGACAGTTCGGGCATGAAGACAGCCAATGTGCACGAACCTACGCTAGCATTGCCAGACCTGGGACCAGCGAAGACTCGTCCGAGTTAATTATGAACTAGGCGGATGCGGAGGAGGCTGCTGACATTAGAGGTCAGTCAACGAAACAGGACGCGCCTTCCATGACAGTTTTAAAGAAGAATAAGGTGACGGTCTCAGATGAAAAGAATGAAACTCTGCATGTCTTGAACGTTCCATCCCAGGACCCTGAAAGCGCGTCAAAGGAAGCGTCAGAGGACGTAATCAAATTCTCTGATGCTGAGGACCATCTCAGTACTGAGCCTTCCTGTACTGATGCCATGGAGGTTGGGCCGGAGACAGCAGCCTTAATTGCCGCGAAACGTCCGCACGAGGAAAGCGTCGAGGAGACTCAGCTGCCAGGCGGTGTTTGTGGTGAGCCGCCGCCGAAAACTGCGGGCATCCGAAGTGCAACTTTGCGACCGAAGCCGAACTTCTCGGCCGACACGCGGCAGGCGGGGAAACCGCCTCCGTAGTTTTGTAGTGTCCTGAACGATTTGTGGGTCGGCTGCCTACCGACCAGCGTCAGGAACATTCTGCAACCAAGAGGGGCGTGTGTGAAAGAAAAAAAAAATGGAAGACGGTGCTTGGACTTGGTTTGAATGCAGCCCGATGTTCTGCTGGGAGGACATTACATGCACACATACGCCGCTGTTCTTCAGAAGCGGAGGCCACGCAACCATGAAGGTAGGCACCATGCGGGTACGGGCGTCTCTTTCTAATACATGACTCTTAAGCTTAATTCGCCGTTACACGTAGCTACTTTGAATGTCAGAGGGCTGGGAGCGAGAAGGCGACAATGCCAGCTCAGTCGCCTCCTTTTGGATAATGATATAGATATAACAGCTGTGCAATAGTCAAAGACTGAGGGCCAAGAAAGCACTGACCGTATGGTGGCTTCCTTTCAAGCAAACTTTATGTGTGTGTATGCCACTCTGTTGGTGTATCGGGTGGATGCCTTTTATTTATACGTAACACGCTGGGAGTAAGCGTAGAGTCCGTTTTTGACTGTCCAAGTGGTCGGATTTTGGTTAGTGATTTTACCTACTGTAATTTATGCTGGCGTGTTGTGTGTCTGTATGCTCCCAATTCAAAATGCGAACGTGAATCGTTTTCTGAGTCTATTGAATTGTGGTTGAAGACTGACAAAATCGTGCTTGTAGTTGGTGACTACAACTGTGTCTGCTCAGCTGTGGACCGAGCGGCGAAGTGTAAACCTCGAACAAACAGAAGCTCCGACCTGTTGAATGCACTTGTGCATGAGTATGGCCTTGAGAATGTTGGCAGTGTGTTCTCCACTGGAAACCAGCCAGAGTTCACGCACATTCAGCGAGATAGCCATGTTAGATTGGACAGGGTATATACCTCGGTTGATCTTGTTTCCCTATGTACTGCATATGAGGTCAAGCCTGTGTCTTTCAGTGATCATTGTCTCGTGAGTGCAGTGTTTGGTAGGAAAGGAAAGATATCGCGCTTTAACTGGCACCTATGGAAACTGAATGCCAAGCTTCTCGCCGATGAAGAGTTCTTTATGGAAGTTAAGACCGAGTTTGAAAATCGTCTTGCTATGCGACCAGCAAGTTTTGCAGCGGAATGGGACAGCTTCAAAGAGTGGGTCAAATTGAAATCCATAGAAAAGAGCAGTAAGGTTCGGCATAAAGAGAAAGAAAAAGAACTGAATGAACAACTCCAGTTTCTTTTGACCATGGTAAGTTCAGTGCCAGGGCATTTCGCCAGTAAAATACGAGAGATAAAAAGTGAGTTGGAAACAATCGACAGTGAAAGATACACAGCGGCTGTTATACGTGCAAGGGCTGAAAAACTTTGGGCTGGAGAAGTACCGACAAAACGAGCGCTAGCAGACGAGAAAAGATACGCCTGCCAGAAAGAAATAAGGAGTATAAGATATGTCGGCCATATCACTGAAGATGCTAAAGATATTCAGCGTGCGGTAACAGAGCACTTCGAAGAACTGCTTAGCGCTAAGCTTGAGACTGTAGGCGGCTTTCGAACAGATTTTCTTAGACTGATGCCTGCACTGGATGACGAAAGTAAAGCGCGCCTAGAAACACCGGTAACGTTGCAGGAGATACAATCTGCAATAGATGACCTGACACGTGGGAAGGCCCCTGGGCCGGATGGTCTAAGCACCGCATTCTTTAAAACTTTTCAGCAGTATGCGGCTCAGTTTATGCTCTGTGTAATCACTGAAGCTTATGAACGTAATACTGTTCCACTGTCTTTCTCTACATCGCACATTGTTCTAATACCCAAGAAAGATGATCCGGAGAAACGACAGTTGGTGGGGTCATATCGACCGATAAGCCTCACCAATGTTGACTACAAGGTGTACATGAAGGTTTTAGCAAAAAGACTGCAAAGCGTAATAAAGAAATTGGTTGGGTCTCATCAAACGTGTGGCATCAAGGGTCGATCCATTGCCACGAATATACATGTCGCAAGAACCGTACTAGAATGTGTTGATGCACTCGGGGGTCAGATAGCCATGATGCAATTAGATATGGCGAAAGCCTTTGACCGTGTTTCTCACGAAATTCTTTTTTCCATTTTGGAGCATTCTAACCTTGGTGAAGTCATAGTGGAGGGTGTTAAAATGGCTTATGCGAACTACACGACCCGTTTTATAGTGAATGGTGAACTGACTGACAGCACCGCACTACGTTCATCGGTAAGGCAGGGCTGCCCGCTCTCACCCCTGCTTTTTGCACTGTATTTATAGCCACTTTGCTTGGCTATCATTGATAGCGATCGCATTTTAGGATTCAAGCTGCAATCAGCACACGTGAAAATGCTAGCATACGCTGATGACATTGCAGTCTTTTGTGCAACCAGAAAGAGTATCTGCAAGGTCACGGGTGTCGTTCAAACATTTTGTGATCAAACCGGATGTAAGATCAATTGGGAGAAAAGCTCTGGGTTTTGGCACGGCGATTGGGACGTGGCACCTGATTTCTTCTGAGAGCTGTGATGGTCTGCTCTCCCAATGCGTTATCTAGGAGTGCCTTTAGATTGTTATCGAGATCCCAACGTTCACTGGATGGAAGAAACATCCAGAGCGAAAGAAAAAGCGGATGCGTGGCAAGGAAGGCAACTCAATGTTTTCGCGCGCTTCTATTTGCAATGTTTTTCTTATTTCGAGGCTGTGGTACCTCATCAATGTGTTGTGTGTCTCACGAACCTCAATTCAGAAAATGCACCGGGTTTTTGCTGTTTTTATTTGGGCATCCAGATGGGAAAAAACCGCCCGGACGAATTTGTTTATTTCTGTTAAAAGGGGCGGGCTTGGTCTTGCACATCTGTTCCTGCGTCAGGTGGTTTCGCGATTTATATTCATGCGTGATCAAAAAGATACCTTTCTAAGAACTGTGATGCAAGTGCGATTGCAGTGGTGACTCCCTGAATGGATTGTGTCATGTGAAAACATGCCTGGTACTCTGACTGGATACCTGCGCGAGGTTGTTTTTTCGTGCAAGTTGCTTGAAGTGCGGTTCTCTTTTAATTACCTTTATAATGTTTCCAGAAAAAACTATATAAAGATCTCATTGACGTGATGCTGCCCGTGCCTTTCTACCGGGCATTACACTGCGGAGGCCCAGGACAGGACGTTTCGAAAAGAGTTAAGATGCCTGTGAGGCCATCTGCTGAAACGTTCCTTTTCAAACTTCACTCTAATACGCTCCCTGTTAAAACCTGGCTGAATGATAAAGGTATCTTCATCCCATGGACAACAAATTGCCTCTTGTGCAAAAAACCGGAAACTATTGAGCACGTTTTCTTACAGTATTGGGATGCTGTCTTTCTATGGGACGTCTTCCAAAGGACAATTAAAAAGGAACTCCCCTTAACTCCGTACGGAATCAGATTCCTACCAGTGCAGAACGATGATGCACCGTATGATTTAATTATGCTCCTTGGCCTCCATAGTTTGCGGAAAACACGAATCCAGGTGCGTCATGCAGATATACACACAATTTGCGCGTCAAAACTTTATTGAAAGTGCGGAGTATATACGCGAAACGTTCAGGTTGCAGCAGGATCCACCACAATGGCATTGTCTATTTGATGAGTTGGTGCACCTGAAAAGATTTTAGCCGCGTACGCGTTAGCTCAAGTGTAGTTGACGTGTTTTATCATGTGTATTTTGTTTAAGAAATAAAGAAAAAAAAAAGCTGTGCTTCCCCAGCGGCGCAATTGGTTAGCGCATGGTACTTATACGACAGTGCTTCGTGAGCTATGCCGGGGTTGTGAGTTCGAGCCTCAGCTGGGGAATGTCTTTTTGTAGTTATTTTTATGCACATCCATTGCTACCTTTTAGTATCGTACATCGAGAGGTGCTACAGCTGTCAAAGGATACAACTTATCACTGTGATCCTAGATATAGATACATATCTCCAAATATTACCTGAACAGTGAAAGTTGACATATTTTAGTGGTTTAGTTCTTTGAGTTATCAGCCCCATGGGACAGATCATCGCAGCGCATCTGTGCTTTCCCAGTGGCGCAATTGGTTAGCGCACGGTACTTATACGACAGTGCTTCGTGAGCCATGCCGGGGTTGTGAGTTCGAGCCTCACCTGGGGAATGTCTTCTTGTAGTTATTTTTATGAACATCCATTGCCACCTATCACTAACTCACATCGAGAGGGGCTACAGCTGTCAAAGGATACAACTTATCACTGTAATCCTAGATATAGATACATATATCCAAATATTACCTGAACAGTGAAAGTTGACATTTTTTAGTGGTTTAGTTCTTTGAGTCCTCAGCCCCATGGGACAGATCATCGCAGCGCATCTGTGCTTTCCCAATGGCGCAATTGGTTAGCGCACGGTACTTATACGACAGTGCTTCGTGAGCCATGCCGGGGTTGTGAGTTCGAGCCTCACCTGGGGAATGTCTTTTTGTAGTTATTTTTATGAACATCCAATGCTGCTTATCACTAACTCACATCGAGAGGGGCTACAGCCGTCAACGGATACAACTTACCACTGTGATCCTAGATATAGATACATATCTCCAAATATTTTCTGTACAGTGAAAGTTGACATATTTTAGTGGCTTCGTTTTTTGAGTTATCAGCCCCTTGGGACAGATCATCGCAGAGCATCTGTGCTTCCCCAGTGGCGCAATTGGTTAGCGCACGGTACTTATACGACAGTGCTTCGTGAGCCATGCCGGGGTTGTGAGTTCGAGCCTCACCTGGGGAATGTCTTTTTGTAGTTATTTTTATGAACATCCATTTCTACCTATCACTAACTCACATCGAGAAGGGCTACAGCTGTCAAAGGATACAACTTATTACTGTGATCCTAGATATAGATACATATCTCCAAATATTTCCTGTACAGTGAAAGTTGACATATTTTAGCGGCTTAGTTCTTTGAGTTATCAGCCCCTTGGGACAGATCATCGCAGCGCATCTGCGCTTCCCCAGTGGCGCAAATGGTTAGCGCACGGTGCTTATACGACAGTGCTTCGTGAGCTATGCCGGGGTTGTGAGTTCGAGCCTCACCTGGGGAATGTCTTTTTGTAGTTATTTTTATGAACATCCATTGCTACCTATCACTAACTCACATCGAGAGGGGCTACAGCCGTCAAAGGATACAACTCATCACTGTGATCCTAGATATAGATACATATCTCCAAATATTTCCTGTACAGTGAAAGTTGGCATATTTTAGCGGCTTAGTTCTTTGAGTTATCAGCCCCTTGGGACAGATCATCGCAGCGCATCTGTGCTTCCCCAGTGGCGCAATTGGTTAGCGCACGGTACTTATACGACAGTGCTTTGTGAGCCATGCCGGGGTTGTGAGTTCGAGCCTCACCTGGGGAATGTCTTTTTGTAGTTATTTTTATGAACATCCATTGCTACCTATCACTAACTCACATCGAGAGGGGCTACAGCTGTCAAAGGATACAACTTATCACTGTGATCCTCGATATAGATACATATCTCCAAACATTTCCTGTACAGTGAAAGTTGACGTATTTTAGCGGCTTAGTTCTTTTAGTTATCAGCCCCTTGGGACAGATCATCGCAGCGCAGCTGTGCTTCCCCAGTGGCGCAGTTGGTTAGCGCACGGTACTTATACGACAGTGCTTCGTGAGCCATGCCGGGGTTGTGAGTTCGAGCCTCACCTGGGGAATGTCTTTTTGTAGTTATTTTTATGAACATCCATTGCTACCTATCACTAACTCACATCGAGAGGGGCTACAGCTGTCAAAGGATACAACTTATCACTGTGATCCTAGATATAGATACATATCTGCAAATATTTCCTGTACAGTGAAAGTTGACGTATTTTAGCGGCTCAGTTCTTTTAGTTATCAGCCCCTTGGGACAGATCATCGCAGCGCAGCTGTGCTTCCCCAGTGGCGCAATTGGTTAGCGCACGGTACTTATACGACAGTGCTTCGTGAGCCATGCCGGGGTTGTGAGTTCGAGCCTCACCTGGGGAATGTCTTTTTGTAGTTATTTTTATGGACATCCATTGCTACCTATCACTAACTCACATCGAGTGGGGCTACAGCTGTCAAAGGATACAACTTATCACTGTGCTCCTAGATATCGATACATATCTCCAAATATTTCCTGTACAGTGAAAGTTGACGTATTTTAGCGGCTTAGTTCTTTGAGTTATCAGCCCCTTGGGACAGATCATCGCAGCGCATCTGTGCTTCCCCAGTGGCGCAATTGGTTAGCGCACGGTACTTATACGACAGTGCTTCGTGAGCCATGCCGGGGTTGTGAGTTCGAGCCTCACCTGGGGAATGTCTTTTTGTAATTATTTTTATGAACATCCATTGCTACCTATCACTAACTCACATCGAGAGGGGCTACAGCTGTCAAAGGATACAACTTATCACTGTGATCCTAGATATAGATACATATCTCCAAATATTTCCTGTACAGTGAAAGTTGACGTATTTTAGCGGCTTAGTTCTTTTAGTTATCAGCCCCTTGGGACAGATCATCGCAGCGCAGGTGTGCTTCCCCAGTGGCGCAATTGGTTAGCGCACGGTACTTATACGACAGTGTTTCGCGAGCTATGCCGGGGTTGTGAGTTCGAGCCTCACCTGGGGAATGTCTTTTTTTAATTCTATTTTTATGAAAGCACATTTTGCAAGCTCGTTGAATAAGATTTCCTACACTGGATAATGACGTAATTCCACGTGTAATGTCACTAAGTAATGTCAACTTCATGAACAATAATAATTATACAACCGACGTCTGTACAGAGTCAATCACACTTGTCATGACTGCTCGAGCGATGTGCTTCGTATTAAATTAGGTGGAATCCCGACGAGCACTAAGAATCAGTGCCTACCCTGTAATTCCTCTTCACTTTCTCTGCACAGTTCCGCTCACACTCTCTGGACAATTGGGATCGGCTCTGTACTTGATGCAGCATAAATGCTGTAGATGCTGTTATCTACGTGTGAAGTGCGAAAAGAATAATCCAACTATACCATTCAAACACACATTCCCATACTCGTTAAATCTAACCGCACCGCCAGTTCAGGAAATTTAAAAAATAGGCTGGCCATTGATTTTGATAGCAGCTTCATGATACGATATTGCCCCTAAATTAAAAGGTGTCTAAGTCGATTAGTTAATTTTGTTAAGCAATGGTCGTATCACCAATCTCTGTCATGTTCGCGATGTCCGCCTTGTCTGAAACCACATAATAGAAACCGCGCAAACGTATCTGCCGTAGTTTTAAAACATGTATTTGTAATAGCATAAAAAAAAACTTTTTTTATTGTGTTATGTTAAAACAGCGCTAGAAACACGGGCAGGTAGCAAGACAAACACACCTTGTCCTTTTTTCTAGCGCTGTTTTAACATAATGTTCAACCAACTCGCCCAGCAATCTACTTTACTATCCTTTATAACTTGACGTAGAACGATTGCTTCACCGTTGCACTTAGATTTATATCCGCAAATGGTCAATAAGTTAGTTCAAGTGTCGTGCACTCCCGTGCTGCGCGTAACTTGTTTGCTGTCATAGTTATGACTCTCATGGGCGTGCTAAAGAATGTACCGATATGAGTCATTTAGCCATCACTTGATTTCCACAATAACGGGCCTTTAGGTCAGCGTTAAGGAGAGCTTTGACACTGCTTAAGATCATGTAGTGTATCCATATGAATGAAAATCTTCCTGTTTTCGAGCGTTGATTAGTACTAGCCGCGACGTCCGTCCCGGTGACGTTGGCAGCATATCAGACAGATTGATCAATGTTGCCAGTACATTCGCATCGTGTCGAATTAGGCTTCGCTTTTTCGCAACCATAGAGTTTCTTACTCTTACCTAGAGGGAAAGCTGTGCTGCCTCTAGGTATGGGAGTTTACATGTGGTTTCCTGACGACCGGTTCAGCCACCATGGGCGCTCTAAGCATCATGGGCCGGAAAGCTACCGAGTGCAGATCTACAACTTTTGGACAGAACTAAGGCAAAGATAAACGTTGTTCTACCGTAAATAACGTCCTAACATTCAATATTGTGACTATATATTGCAAAAAGAGAGAGAAACGTACAGTATGTTAGTACGAGATCTATTCAATATAAGCGATGGCTCTTTCTCCTATTGGCTTAGTTTTCTGCAGCACAAATACCAATACTTCGCGCCTAATAGGCACACTTTAAGAGGGAAAAAATGTTTTGGAAATATTTATGGTTGTGCAGTTACTCAAGGAAGTTTTTAGTGCCATTTAGGGAAACAGAAACCTTTTATTGGCGACGTCTGCTTTTGCACCTCCGCTATATGGCTTTTGCGGTTTATGTACGCACCTCGAGATGATGATGATGATGAAAAAGAAACATCACAGTAACGCCACTCCGCGCACCCGAGAAAAACCGACTGTCCCGCACCAAGCAGCAAACCGGCCCATGATCCTTAGCGCGCCCATGGTGGCTGAAGTGCAGCACCTTCAGCTTTCCCTCTAATTAAGAGTGTAAGAAATCTATGCTCGCAACCAACACCTCATACTGGCCCCCACAGGGGTGTGAATACTTGTAAAATATATCTTGAACCCGTGTGGTATGTCGCCCTTTCTTCGCGTGCGGCGTTGCTTTTCTTTTTTTCTACTTGAAACGAAGCACCTGACATATGTTCACTCAATTGGCCTTCTTAGTTCTTACGCCTGATATTGTAAGCAGTGTGGCCACATGCACCAGAAAAGTAAGAAGAGAATATAAGAAAGCTACTTCGAATGAGATCACTTCATTCATGACTAAAGTGATACCATACGTTTACCTTTTGTTGTATTGGCTTTCACACAATTTTCTTAAGAAATAATTCTCTCTTTTTTGCCATATCTCTCTCTTTCTTGGAAGCATTATAAGGTCTTGTGACCTGGAATCTAAATGTCATATCGTTTTGATGTTTTGACCTAGCATTTCAGGTTGTCTTAATGTTACCAGAGAAGAAAAGAAGGTTAATCAGACCCCAATGAACATTTCCCAGGATGCAAGATGCAATCTCAGCACAACTTGCACATTAGGACAATAGCTATCGCCATCACTATCTGCGCAGTACGGTGCGAAATCGTCTAGTGAACTCAGTAGCAACGGTTGAAGTGTCATGTACTCCCGTGCTGCGCGTAACTTGTGTGCTGTCATAGTTATGACTCTCATGGGCATGCTAAAGAATATACCGATATAAAAAAAAAAACTCAGTAGCACATGCTCTCTCGACTTCTGGTGGGTGGAGCAACTGCTATATGAACGCACTCTTATTCTAATGAAAAGAAAAGAACATTTAGGAGGTGCTTCCGGCGGCATTTCTCCTCTCTTTCACTCACACAAATGCATGCAGGCACGCACACACACGAACATCGATAACTATAATATAGATAAATCGCATCCATATTGCATCGATAAATAAATACGTCCGAAAATTGCCTTTAAATTTTCTTACATTTCTGTACCGTTTCATCCCTGTATTGTGTTCGCACTTTCGTAATATTTTTGTTTATATTCTTCCTTTTGTTTTTTTTTTTCAGTATTCACATACTTCTGTATTGTGTCCCCGCCCTGGTCAAGTCTTGTAGAAAGATAGCCTTATCGATAAATAAATACACAAGCAACACCACACCACATATCTGGTGGTGGTATGGTACAGTGGTGGTGGGGGTTTATTTAAAAATAAGGATATGTCAATAGAGACAATTGGTGCCTGAAGCACCCTAGCTGCGGCCGGTGGCGAGAAAGGAAAGGGACAGTGAGAGGTAGCGATGGGAAGTGTAGAGGAGAGCGATAGCAGGGAATTACGGGGGGTGTGTTGTGTTGTGGCTGTAGGAAGAAGGAAAAGAAAATGCACGGGCCTGCTACTGGCTCTGTAGCTGAGCCACCTCCGCTGCCTCGTGCAGATAGAAGAGAATATAGAGAAGAAAGAAAAGCAAGAGGGAAAGAAAGACGCGAGCCGCAACAACAGCCATCGTCCACCCCCAGCGGTGGCGTGTGCAATGACGGCCTACAACAGATAAAAATTCGGTGCCAGGCCAGCCCCCGCCGCAAGCAGCGGTGACCCACCTGCACCAGCCCCATCAGCCGAGCGCACGCAGCATTGCGTCGCACACATATCACGCGCACGACACACTGCACAAGCTGACGGGTGGAACGCCCGGAAGCACACATATTTGAGCTTGGTCACACTTCTCCTTCTTTACACAGAAATATTAAATAGAGGACATGTAGTGTGAAGAGAGGATAACCGATGGTCGCTTAGGGTAACAAATTCGATTCCAAGGAAAGGAATGCGTACCAGGAGGCGGCAAAAAGTTAGGTGGGCGGATGAGTTTAAGAAGTTCGCAGGGGTCAAGTGGATGCAGATAGCACAGAACCGGGTTAATAGGAGAAATATGGGAGAGGCCTTCGCCCTGTAGTGGGTAAAGTCAGGCTGATGATGATGATGAATAAATAGAGGTAGCGAACGCACTACCACTCCTTCAGCGACACAAAGGCTTCAGTAACGCCGCCAGGCGTTTTTGGCCCGTATTAAAACTCAGTTAATGATGACTTGCGGCATGTACGGCGGCAGGGCGACAGTAATGAGAGTCGCTTTTATGTCCATATTGATGCACGCTCAATTACCTACAGTAGTTCGGCGAAGTAATAGGCTGTGAAATCAACAATGTAAGCTTTGATATACACAACACGCATAGAGCGATAATATCTATAAGCATGTTTGACTCAAAATTGTCTAAGCTTATGAAATATTAATTCTCTTTCACATCACACGGTAATGCACCTCACTTTGCTTTAATGGCTCTAAAATGGCGACCTCAGCCCCAAAATACTATTCACATTCCTAATGCCGCCTACAACAAACGCTGTAGACATCGCATTGCAACATGCTGTAACATTAGATAGGCCACAAGGGAAAAAAACCGTGTCTTCCTCTTCCCTCTTCTATCGCACAGTGCTTGCCCTTAGCAGGTGCTGGATGGAGGCGAAACGAAGAGGCGTCGTGTGCTGTGCGATGTCAGCGCACGTTAAAGATCCCCAGGTGGTCGAAATTACTCCGTAGCCCTCCACTACGGCTCCTCTTTCTCTCTATCCACTTTCACTCCCATCTTCCTCCCTTCCCTTACGGCGCGGTTGCGGTGTCCACATAAATCAAGTGAGACAGTTACCTCGCCTTTCCCTTCCTATAAATAAATCAATCAGTAGCAGGTGCTGGAAGTCTGGCCTGCTGGCTGCGCAGCATTCATTGTCGCTGGAGTGCAAATGGAGCCTAGTAATGCACCTAGGTACCCCGTTACAGCTAAGACCGGTGCTATAAGAAAAAAAAATTGTGGCTTTTGGCACTCACTGCGCAATGCGGCAAACTCAGAGAAAGCACGGTCAAACTTCATGCAACAGTTGTGCCAACACTATTTATTATACCTAGTTACTGCCGCTTATATGGCAGCACACATACTGCGTAAATTATGCTTATATTTAGTATTTGAAAAGATGTCGATCATCGCGGTGCGTACACCCCTGATGAGACTGGGGCAGGTAGGTCACCGCCGCTTGCGACGGGGGCTAGCCTGCCACCGAATTTTTATCTGTTTAGGCCGTCATTGCACCCGCCACCGCTTCGGTGGTGGACGACGGCTGTTGTTGAGGCGCGCGTCTTTCTTCCCCTCTTCCTTTTCTTTCTTCTCTATTTTCTCTTCTCTTTGCACGAGGAAGTGGAGGTGGGCCCCGCCGGGGTGGTGCAGAGGTAAGACGCCCGACTACTGTGCCGGAGTACCAGGGTTCGAACCCGACCTCGGCGGCTGCGTTTCGATGGAGGCGAAACGAAGAGGCGTCCGTGTGCTGTGCGATGTCAGCGCACGTTAAAGATCCCCAGGTGGTCGAAATTACTCCGTAGCCCTCCACTACGGCTCCTCTTTCTCTCTTTACACCTTCACTCCTACCTTCCTCCCTCCCCTTACGGCGCCGTTGCGGTGTCCACAGAAAACAAGTGAGACAGTTACCGCGCCTTTCCCTTCCTGTAAATAAATCAGTTAAATCGGAGGTGGCTCAGCTACAGAGCCAGTAGCAGGCCCGTGCATTTTCTTTTC
Organism: Amblyomma maculatum; assembly: GCF_055883805.1. Taxonomy (NCBI): domain Eukaryota; kingdom Metazoa; phylum Arthropoda; class Arachnida; order Ixodida; family Ixodidae; genus Amblyomma; species Amblyomma maculatum. Next base: position 30,626,384 of record NC_139354.1, on the reverse strand, counting down.
CTTCTTCCTACAACCACAACAACAAGAACAGCGCATGTGATATTACTCCACCGACCACAAGAAAGTGTTCACGGCGTTGAGAACCGAACGACTTGCGAAGCAACTGCGGGAACGGCGATGGCTCGATGGTAAGTGAATTTCAGACATCATGGATATGCCATGAAGCAACGTTAATTAATATAACCACTTGACAATATTCGGCTGCAACTGCTACAGGTTGCAAGTGCCCACTCCAACCGCAGAGGATGGAATATACACCCCTTTTAATCAGGTCCGCAAATCGAAAATGAAGGAAAACCAATAATGGAAAACAAGCAAATACTATATCCAAAGCTAAACAAAGACCTACAACCTGACCTAGGATAACAAAGCTGAGCAAGGATTGTCAATCTATGGAATATGAACAGAGCAAACGGAGGTTAAACAAAGCTAAGCTCTAGGCAAACATGCTAACGCACCGTAGTCATATTTGTTCGATGAAATAAAATTAGAGGTCATTTTTCTTTTTGGCTTCGGCAATGTTTGCACCTTGTTTCTTGTTTCGTTTGCCGTTTCGTTTGCCGGGGAAACGATCCTATGTTTTTAATATACAGAGATGGGACTCGTTAATAAAGACGACAAGCCACAGAATTCTTCCTTAAAGCAATTGCTTCGATACAGCCGTACGCGGCCATGACCACAACTATCCCTTACAGGAGGATCCTTGGCACTATGGACCACAAGCTAATTCTTTCTCAAGTTTATTCTGCTTCGCACAGTTGCTGAGGGTATCACACATCCAGCACCTATTTCACGGCCTAATATGAGCATGAAAAGTGCACATGCGAGAGCTGGTATCTAAGAACGTTGGCCCTAGTTCGGTTTGGTTCTGTTTATGGAGTTTAACGTCGCAAAGCGACTCAGGCTATGATAGACGCCGTAGTGTAGGACTCTGGAAAATTCGACCACCTGGGGTTCTTTAACGTGCACTAACATCGCCCAGCATACGGGCTCCTGGCTTTTCGCCTTCATTGAAAAGCGGCATCCGTGGCCTGGATTCGATCCAGCATCCTTGGGCGCAGCAGAACGCCGCAATCACTGCCCCACCACGGCTGGGCGCGAGCCTTAGGAACGTGCGCGCTTTTTTGTTAGCAGCCCGAATAGCTTGGTGCCTGCAATACTGCTCTTGGAGAAAAGATCTGGGAGAAAATTTGGAGCAACGTTTTTCAGGAAATGTAGCCTTTTTTTGTCATTGCTGAAGCTTATACGCACCCTTGTTAAAGAACGAGCGTGACAATTTCCCCAAAAGATTTGTTTTTCTCTTCGCCTCAGAAAGGATATTTAACCCATCTGTTGCAGCAATTCGTCGCAGGGCAGAACTGTTTTGAGAAGTATGGCTAAGCAGGACAAGAGGTTAACATTTCACTCATTGATGATGGTCCTCTTCCGGATGATGGAAATTGTTTCGAGGGTTCGATCTTTTCGAACCTTTATTAATTCTCAGATCAACCAAGTGTGTATACCACCAAGCACATTGAACGTCGCTGACCACTCTTTGGTTATTTTTTTCCTAGTCTTCGTTGAAGATGTGATTTGATGTACTGGACAGCATTTGCAAATTTCAGCCCCGGTACTGTCTTACCTAGTGTATTGCAATGTCAGTGCTCTGTAAATAAAGTTCAATCCCTTTCAATTTGAGGCGCTATACGAATGAGCATGAGATGGGATGCAATATTGGCAGGCTTGGCTTTGCCTCTAGTAACCCCTAAAAACTAAGTGTAACAAAAAATGCAACAAAGACATAGAAGCTACAAGGCGTTCCAGAGTGTGGCGCATGTGTGTGTGTGTGTCATCCACGTTGAGTGGCGAGTGCAGTTGCTTGGCGGTACCCTGGCGAGGCGAAGAGGGGGACATTTTAATGCAAGTACTAAGTTTGACAGATCATGCTAGAGGGCAGCCAGAAGTACGAACCGTGTAGTTAGCGGCACATCGAGACTAGGCAGACCGCTGCATTAATATTAACCGCATTTACTATGTACCATGTACCGCTCCACTCGAGCTCTGAATATAAGTGCGCTCGACTATATACACCGGCCTTTGTCAAAAGTTTAGAGCCCAGGGAGTCTACTTCTGAGCCATACTATGTGGCTCGTAATGCATTCCCAGGTTTGCAAACTTTCTGAAGGCAAGAAGATTTTATTGCGAAAGCAATACTACTCGCACTTTCAAACTTCGCGTGACCCAGCCGCAGTTACGCCTTACCCACGTGACGCTGTGACGTCACATTCCACGTGGGCTGTCAGGAGCTGCCAACTTGGGTCTCTCGTTTCACCTGAGAGGGTTATGTCAGAATCAGCCTGCTAGGACCCTGGCATTCACGTTACCCCTATAGGCCACTAAGGCCCGTTCATACGGCTTGGTTAAAGCGGGGCTTTATATGTGGGTTGAGGAAGAAGAAAAAGAGAAGAAGAACGCCCGGTCACCCGCAGCTAATGCTTTCGCTCAATATTTGGCCGCTCGGTCACCCGCAGCTAATGCTTTCGCTCAATATTTGGCTCAGCAGCGTTGAACCCTTGTAATTTTTTCTTCCTGTCCTCTCCAATGACTAGGACTTCCACAACTGTTAAAAAAGTCATACTGTACGGCTTAGAAGCAAAGTCTCCGGGCTCTAAACTTTTGACAATGGCTGTACGTGCCGTTTCCCGCTGAGCCAGTCGCACCAACACGCACAGGATGTTAAAGAAAATTGTGACAGGTTGAAAAACTCTCGCTAACATGTATTACTTTGAGAAAATCGGGACCATTGTGGAAACTAAATCATCATCGCCCCAACTATCAACGTGTTGCGGCGACGGGGCCAATGGTTGCGCAATGTTAGGAAACACAGCTGTGCTGTGGTAGGGCAACTGGCGTCCTTACGACGCTATCGAGCGGGAAAAGGAAAACGGGCCTTGGTGCCGGCGCTCGGCGACGGGCGAGCAGAGAGATCGACGGAAGCAGAGGAGGAACGGCGGCTGCGTGAATACGGTGCTCTGCTTGTGTTTACATTGCGCCATTATGACATCACGTACGAGAGCTGTCATTGGAGCCGCTCGAAGCGCGAGAGGGAACGCTTCCTCTGCTCCGACTACTCATCCGTCACTCTTCCCCCATTCTCCTGCCACTCTCGCCTTACACCAAAACACTTGGAACGGAAGAACGCGCGCTCTCGCCTTCTAGCAGAAAGCAGCGGATGCTGTCTGTACATCTTAAATGAGAGGATATTTTGCAAAGAGGGCAGCGAACGTATTGAAGGACTCTGGTGCTGCTCGCGAAATAAGCGTGCCGAGTCGACCGGGTTTTTGCAGGGCCTCTAGTAACATTCTTGTAGCAGTCTGATAGAAGCCACGACATCAGGTACGAAAATGTCGGGTGGGCGGTAGTTATTTGCGGCTGAAGTCCGGGCTGCTAACTGAGGTTAACTAACGCTTTTAGCACGCTTACCTATCTCTTTATTTATTGCAAGCGGACCGACACAGAGAAACCGGCCGCCATTTTCCCGTCTTGGTTGTCTGGGTAAGTTTGATCATCGAGACTTCTTTTGGTGTTAAGGTTTCGCTATTTCCTGAACTCAGCGCTTTCAAACCATCCGCTTGGGGTGTCACTGTCCTGTAGAGACTGCAAGTGGTTTGCACGCACTTGTTCCCATCTTGGAGGCCTTAGTGTCAAAGGCTATGAGGGATATGCCAGGGAATTTCTGAATGGTACGCTAACTTCACAATCGTTTGAAAATTGAAGCTTTTGGACCCTGATAAAAGATGCAGGAGCGTTTCACCTTGTTGATATTATTATGGCAGTTACATGGTCATTCTGTCATGCGCAGACCGTAATCGCACGCAGTAGCCATGCGGTATTTTTTTTTCCTGATCTGACATCACTCAATTTCCGATTCTTCAGTTGTGCATACTTCTCCATCCAGATTTATACACCCAGATTTGTGTCTACTGTCTGATTGCGTATACATGTACATAAGAACACAATTAACTTGCTATGCGGCGTGCGTAGCTACATCATTCACTGATGATGAAATGTGGTGCTGCTGTACTTTGTGGTTTTTTAGATAGACAGAGCACAGTCGAAGCGGCTAAGATGACCATAAAGCAGGGTCATATTCTTGGACAGGTATAACCACAGTTCATCTCCTCACAGCAACTTCATTTTGGTTTTTAAGTAAAATTCGAAGCGAGAGTGCAAGGCGTAGTCGAGTACAGCCTATTGTGCCCGCACATGTCGCTGCTACCATAACTACCAAACATGCAAGGAACGGTAAATGTTTACCGTGTGGCTGGTAGCATTCGTGTATAGCACGACATTCCTTCATTTCAGCCAGATGTGGGATTCAGCAAGTTTTTGTGTTGCATATTATCAACAACGGACCGCGCATATTATAAACAATGCGCCGTCAGCATTATCCATCTAGAGCAAATGATTAGTCCATTGCTTCAGTACTAGGTAGCATTATTTAAGCTGCTTTGTTTACAAACGGTCTGCGCGTTTAGAACATTTGCTTGTAGTACGGCGGTGTAGTTCAAACTGCATGATCAGTTGTTGTCCCTTGATATCCAAGTAGAAAATGGAAGACGGCCGAGCTCTCGTCTCAGTGTTGCGCATTTCTGCAAATTGCATCGAGCGGCTCGCGATAGTGACTTCCTACGCCCTTGAAGCAGCCGCGTTAGCTACGCTAGCTGTTCGGAGCAACGGGGACTTGTTAGCACGACCCCTTCGGTTTGCTGCTGCTTATTTGGAGCCAGACTTCTTGTTCTTGCATGTTTCTTCACTTGCTCTTCCGATCATTTTTTTTCCTCATTTCTTATTTCGTCGATGTTGAGATTTTTAATGAAATAACAGATGACACATGCCCGCACAGGGGAATCGACTAAGATTTGGGGTGCAGAGAGTTTTGTAGATGTATATTTACGTGTCTAAAATGAAAATATTTAAGAGGAAGAGAAAATTAAATCTTAGGTGAAACAGTAAAATAAAAGCAAGAACCATAACGAAAGCGGGAGACTGACGCTTTGTGATGTGTGCCTAAAGCGGCGGCCAAAAGCTAAATCTCTGTGATGGCAAGCTACTCTCTCTTCGTTTTGAAAAGTTGTGAGAGCACATGGCATTGCGGCCTTGCCTGCGTCTATTTCCAATAAAAATAAAACGAGCCCGGTTTTGCAGAAGTACGCATCAAAAGGAACCAAAACCACTCGAGACAGCCTTTTATTGCGAAAGCAATACTATGCCAGGTTTCGAGCCTTCAGCGTAGCATGTTCCGGTAGTTACGCTTTACACCACGTGACTACTGACGTCATATCAGCGCGAGAGCTGGGCTACCAAGTCGGCTCTTCAACGTAATGTGCGTTCAAGTTTCGGGCTACAGATGGCAAGAACGCTAAAGATGAGACTTCTGCTGGAAAGGTGCATTATCTCACACTTTCTCAGAGAAGTGTACGTATGGATGGTTCGCCATCGCTCCTGTCGCGTGGCGTTTCTTGGCACGCGTTCAAGAATGGGATTGCAGATAACAGGAACGCTCCTGAAGGGCTCACGTGGGGATATTTAACGTTCGCTGGCATTGTACAACGCAGGTTAAAGATACCCATGTGGTCGAAATTAGGTACGCTGTGATCTAGCAGGTGGTAGGGTGCCTCGATGCGCGCGCCCCCCTCCGCCGCTCCGGAGGGTGGGGAAATTCTTTTATAGGGTCAGTATCGCCTCTACGCCTCCTTTTCTGAGCCCGCGCAAGTTTGTCCCGCTTTTGAGGCGGCTGTCGCGTTGCGTTCCTTGGCGCGCGTTCAAGTTTGGGATTGGAGATGGCAGGAACGCTAGACAAGATTAGACTTTTGGAGGAAAGGTGCATTATCTCACACTTCCTCCGAGAAGTGTGCGTTTGGATGGTACGCCATCGCTCCTGTCGCGTGGCGTTCCTTGGCACGCGTTCAAGATTGGGATTGCAGATAACAGGAACGCTCCTGAAACGCTATGAGAAGGGTGGGCCAAAGTATGGCGGAGTTGTCTTCACCCTTCGAGGGCGCGAGGGCATGCGCATCGAGGCACCCTAACAGGTGATGTTTCCTTGGGAGCAGTACTCGAGCGCCGTAATCACTGTGCCACCCCTGCGGGGTAAGTCACTGATCCGTTCCGTTAATCCTTTTCCCTATTATCTTACACATATTCTTTAGCATACAGGCGTGCTGAGCTGCCACATTTTATGAAAAACTACCCATCCTAAATATTAAGTTCTGCTTGAGCTAAGCCGTACTAATTTCCTGTGTGGCAGAGGGGTGGAGAGTTTTTCTCTGAATTCATGGGTATCGGGTCCGATTGACACATCATCCTCCGTGAAGAGCTTCAGCCAAATCAGCCAAGTCATGTGGTCTCGTTACGTCATCAAGTCGCAGACCAATGAATGCACGGCCATTTCACCTGCTACAGTAATGGTCGCCATTGTTTGCTCAATGCGCTGAAGCCGGTTTCTCTTTAGGAGGCAGCCTTAATGTTATCCCGTTATTATAATGATGATGCATTCTTAAATTTATCAGCATCATTCATGACTACATCTGGCATCAGGCTGTTTCACCCTGACTGTATTTCTGGGGTGAGTGTATTAGTGGTGACAAATATTTTTGTTTTCAAAAGCCAAAACATGCACCTTCATTCATGCGGAATAGGAGAAATTTGGGAGCTCTCGTCTGAAGGGTAAGATTTAATCCCCCCCCTCCCTCCAGAAGAATTCCTGAAAAATGTAGGACCTTATAGGGCGTCACGGAATAGGAACTTTGCGCAAGAGACCTGTGCGGAATGAGCACATATTGGTGTAAGGATCAACACCGTATAAAGCTGCTTAGAAAAAAATATATATTTTTCGCGTCCTTTATGGCTGAATTCTTCAGTAGACGTTATCATTTTCAGCTATATAATGTAATAAAATATACTGAGATCACCCACAATACATAAACTTTGCTATTTTTTCGTAGGTGAACTTCCAAAGTTGCCGTGAGGACTGCGGACAGTCTTGCAGGTTTGTTCATATTTGTCGTTGAAGACAAATAGCTGTCTATGAAAACTTCAGGAAACCGGCAAATAAAAGCCAAAACAATAGCCTTTGCCACTATCCTGGCTTTTTTCGCTCTACAAAACGCACCTCGTATGATATTCATCCCCATGTTTGCATTTACGCCAAAACTATCTTAGAAGGGAATATGCACTTAAAGCTCAAAACAATTAAGGTGACAAAAACGGAGCGCCTTGTTTCTTGTAATTATATTTGCTTAAGCTGGGTGCCATAGGATAGCTTGCTATCGACTAAACTAACGTCCGGAAAGCAAGTGTGGTGGGATACCATAAGGTACGTTTTTACAAGGTTTCCACGATACACCAGTGGTGAGGAGAAGCTGCTTTTTTATGCCTCGCTCTGCTTTGCATGTACAGGGTCATCCACTTCTAGCTGTAACACGGCTATTGCTTTCAAAGCAGCATTGCTTTCGATGCTAGCGCATATCGAAGCAAAGCGATATAAGCACAGAGGAACCCGGAGGTGGCGCTTCGTATGGTCTGCTGCTTAGCCTCATTGCGCAGTGGGTTCAGCCGCAATGACGCTTTTGTCGATCGCGTTATAACTAGAAGTGGACGACCCTGTACATTTGAAGCCGGAACAAATACAGTGCGAGGAGCAAGTGCGCGCAATGACTTTCAGTCCAGGTTTTAATATCAGCACTATACTTGTGCATGAACGCATTGTTTAATTTAACTCAAGGGATGCATACCGTAAATCATCCTGGATAATATCTTGTTGACGTCATGGCACGCTTTTGACGCAGGCACGAGATGGCGAGCGTAGTTAGAGGCGGCCGGCAGGTGCAGGTCCTGAAAACGGACGGCCATGTTTTCGAGTTGGACGTGCACGCCTTGGGACAGATTCTCTTGAAAGACCACGTGAAGGACAAACCTGTTGTTGTGGTCGCTGTAGCTGGAGCCTACCGCAAAGGCAAATCCCTCCTACTGAGTTTCCTTCTGCGCTACTTGCAAAACAATGGCGGCAAAGACTGGTTGGGCGACCCCAACGCGCCATTGGAAGGCTTCGAGTGGAGATGTGGCAGCGACCCGCATACAACGGGCATCCTTGTTTGGGACGAGGTTTTTATGGTAAGCCAATTTACAGCAGTCATTCAGAGCAAGCGTCGTCTGATCGATGCTCGCGCAGGTCAAAACGGCCCAAGGAAGAGAACTGGCGGTGCTTTTAATGGACACTCAGGGAGCATTCGACTGCAAGACAGCGGCCAAAGTACGCAATGCCATTTTTGCCTTAAGCACACTGCTCAGCTCGGTGCTGGTGTACAACGTCTCACAGAACATCCAGGAAGACGACCTCGAGCATCTTCAGCTTTTCACGGAGTACAGCCGCCTGGCACAGTTTGTGAGTATACTGTGGAAGCATTCACGCGCGAGCAGGTTCCGTGGGGCTGTTGTCAATGAAAATTTAACACTTTTGCAGGATACGAGTGCGGAACCTTTCCAGAAACTACTGTTTTTGGTGAGAGACTGGGCATACAAGTACGAAACAGCATACGGCGCAGAAGGTGGTCAGGTGATCTTGGAAAGACGCCTGGAAGTCACAAAGGACCAAGATGCTGGCCTGCGACTGCTGCGTGAGCGATTACAAAGTTGCTTCGCAAAGATTACTTGCTTCCTCATGCCGCACCCAGGAAAGGAGGTAACCATCCCATCAAAGGCTACGCGCAGTTACGCGGCATGTGTTTTATAAATTTTCACGTGAGACTGGCCCTTCCGAGTGCCGACTAATGTGTCGAACTCGGCCGGCTACTTACGGTAATCGCGGCTTCCTGTCTATAAAACTTAGCCCCAAAAGCAATGCTAAAACTACCGAAAACCGTTGTTCCAGAAGATTTCCCAAAAATTAGTTCATTTGCAAACCATAACAATATTTGGCGACAGAGTTGGGGACGAGGTACGCCGCGTAATGCCTAGTTTTGATTTTTCTGCTATTTCACTGGCTGTACTTTAGTGGTTCGGAGAGAGTACCTCTTTGATACCCATCTACATTCTTTAAGAGAGCAGCTGACGTGCATTACAGTCAAGATACGCAGGGGTTTTTTTTTTTTTCCTTTCTCCTTGCTGACTGCAATGGGCGTGGTTTGTGAGGTGAAGCTGGAAACCTCAAAGAAATTACCCATTTTTACAGTCCGGCAGGTGTACAGCCTTTGTCAAAAGTTTAGAGTCCAGAGGGCCTGCTTTTAAGCTGTATATTAAGGCTTCTTTTACAATCGTGGAAGGGCTAAACGTTCGACAACATGCTTGGTGTCATCTCACAGTGCGCTAACGCAAGAAGACTGGCTAAAATTGTGACGTCAAACCCTGCCATGTTTTGTTTTGGGATGCACTGCAGCCTTCTCCGTGTCCTTGCCACAGGCCGTGTCCTAGGCGAAAGAAAAGGGCACGCCTTATTTCGTTTCTAATATTGATAGGGATTAAATACAGATATTAGTCCTTCTCACCCTGTTCATGCTGCTGTTGATGCATATCGGATGACATCGCCTGAAATCAACCCTAAAACTTCAGGACAATTAATTTGACTCAAACTTCATTTGTAGTTATTGTCGGGTATGAGAAATAAGTTACGTCTGCACTGCTTAAGTCCGCAGTCGCCGAGGGCACCATAGCGTTCGAGACTGGGCAGTATCATCATCGTGCACCAAACAGTTCACATACACAGAGACGTGAATAAAGAGATGGGCCTATCACGAGGAACTAAAGGGTCACGTTGCTGTGCAGGCCGCGACATCGCCGACGTTCAGAGGCTGTATTTCAGAAATTGACAAGGAGTTCACTGAACAGCTTTTGGTGCTTGCCCCATCACTTTTGGCGCCAGAGAACCTTCTTGTCAAAGAGATCAACGGCCAGAAAATAACTTGCCAGCAGCTGATGGCCTACTTTGAGGTAAGCTAGTAGGCCTTGTCTTAGCACAAATTACAGTTCATTGCTACCGCAGGCCTACGTCGACTTCCTAAAGACGTGTACTATTCTCGGACCACAGTCTGCTTATGAGGTTAGTCATTCCTACTACTTTCAAAAGCCTGTAATAAAACAATTTTCGCTCTCCACCCTAGGCGACCGTTAGAGCCACTAACCTTGCGGCTATGTACATGGCCAGGGACTTATACCTCACGAAGCTGCTCAAGGTAAGACGTCGCGAGAGAAAAGCGGTTATGCGTACACTGACTGCTGTCGGCCGAACGCAGGTGTGGGACAATCTTGACTGGGTCAAACGCGATACAATGGAGAGCCACCACTACCGACTGAAGGAGGAAGCCAAAGATCTCTTTGAAAACACACGCAAGCTGGGCGGCCCGCAGTACTCTCAGCGCTACATGGACAAGCTCACAGGGGTAGGTGGCTTTAGCAGGTAGCCGGTCCGTTCATTGAATCGCTTGTACTGAGCCGTCACTCGTCGTGAGTTCATGAAAAGTTGACATTGCTATTTCGCTGGTTGCACAAATTCACGTCCTTTTCCGGCAACTTCGCGAAGGAGTGCTTTAAAAGTGTAGAACTGCCACTGGTATTGTAAGTAAGCAAGAAATGGCAAATTATTTGGACATGGCTTTCATGGCGTGGCATGAGTGCATCATATAAAACGAAAGAGGTTTCCGGCAAAAGAAATCAAGGGTTTATACCGGCAAAGGAGGGGGAGGGGGGAAGGCAAAGGGGACAGAAACCACGAAACGGTGTTGCAAGAACGTAAGGAGGAGGAGGGGGAGGGTGAGGCGTAGGTCCACAAAATTTGGCCATCAGGAGGTCGGCAATGCTTGAGTTCCGTGTTTCTCAACCGAAGCGACTGATCATTATGTCGCTGTTTGCTAGCCGCTCCGAACGCGAGTCGGCGACTGGAATGTCAGGGCACCTGGTACCGTGGGTCTATTTACTCTTTCATCTTGCTGGCCAGAGCGGCGAGCAGATTCGTTGGTGTGTAAGGTTGTTCTGTTCCTTTTCTCTATACTTTAGTTTTATCCTTCAGAAAATGGTAGGAGAAAATGGTATTGGGAAAGCAATACTACGACAGCCAAAGCGAGACCTTAGGTGGCCGCAGCTACGCCGTGAAGAGGCGTAGTTACGCCCTTATAAAAAACAAAATCAGCCTGCCATGACATTTGAATTAACGTTACCCCTATGCCACGGGCAGGAGCTGCCATCTCGCTTCGCTCCTTTCATATGAGAGGGTGATATCAGAATCAGCCTACCAGAACCGTTTGCATTCTCGTTACCCCTACGACACGCAGGCACGTTCATACGGCTTGGTTGAAGCATGACTTTATATGTGGGCTGGTAGCTTACGCTCTCGCGTCATACCCTTAAAGGATGAGCTTAAGTGTTCCGAATACTGTAGCATCTTACACTGATAGGGCGTGATAGGGGAATAATGTAGCAAGCAAAAGAAGCTTCCGCCATTGCTTTCGCAATTCAACTAGGGTTAACCAGAGCTAAACCACAACAAATCTTTTGTTGGTCGAGGTGTTGTGAGAGTGTCTTCTAGTGGCTGAGAAATAAGTTTTAGCGGGAACAGGTCAAGATTGCCGTACGTGAATGAGAGCGAAGGGATTTTAGTACACGGCAGCCGTGCAGGCTGGTAGCGTGGGAATGGTGGCGGCTCGGGGCTTGCGGTTACCAAAATGTAGTAGATTGGAACAGACGTTTTGAGCGTAAATGGTAGAACCCTCTGCACCGAGTGACCTTAAGCTATTTTTACGCATTCTAGACTCTTTTAATTCGGTGTAATACATTTATTGCAACATTAGAAGACAACATCGGAAGAAAGTATTGAGCGGAAGCTATTGATCAACGGACGACATGCTACCATGTCCTGCAACTTTCAGTCGTAAAGTGCACCATTGTTCATCCTGAGACCCATCCTGAGGGCAAAGCCTTTCCGCTGAATGAAAATCGACAAGGCAGAAGGTTTTCAGGACTATGACTTTCTTTGGTAAATTCACTTCGAGCAAAAATAATTTGTTGAGAGATGCAAAAAACATATTCCTGGGTAATTTTCGAGGCATGCAGTTTGATGAGGAAAAAGATACAAGATGGCCACTTCAGCATGCTTAAAAACTGCACAATCTGACCTTTTGATGAGCCACAAACCCGAGTGGGCTACACTCCCCCCCTCCCCCCCCCCCCCCCCCCCTTCTGCCCAATGTACCACGGTTGCGCTCTGTATATCGCACTAAGCTAATGTAATCTTCCCGACGGCGCCACCGAGCAAACGCTCTTCTAAGGAATGCTTGGGGAAAGATTACTTCTAAGGCTATTCCTTGTTAATTGAGAGGCATCCAGTGAACGGGGGGCAGCAGCTGGCGTTTAAACCGACGGACAACTGGTACGCAGAGCTCGTGCGCGTGTATCAGCAACTGCGGGAGTGGCAGGCACTACGTGAGCCACGAAAATTAACAGTTCTTCGAAATGTGCGCGTCTCAGAACACATCTGCAAGGCGCCGATGAATATGTGTTTCCTTGCATTTCAGGAAATAGAAGCCATTTTTCAGAACTACTCCGAGTACTTCAAGGATAACAAGAAACGCTTCGTCGATTCGGTGGCGTTCAAGGCCGCGCATGCCGTCGTCACCACCGGTGTGGTTGGCGCTGCCGTCACCCTGGCAGTTGTGGAGCTGCCAGTGATTGCTGCCGTGTGCGGGGCGGTTGGAGCTGCGTCACTGACCGGCTACGTCTTCCACACAGTCAACACTTACGTGCGTAAACGGAAGGTCGGTAGCTTAATCCTCCTGCGCATATGCGTTTGCACAGAAAACTGTGAGCCTGCTTAATCCTGCTTGGAAATCGGGACATATTATCCGATCACTTTCCTAAATGTCTGAAATATATTTTGTCCCTTACCGCAGCGGTGGCTTAAGTGACTAATATTTAGGACTCTTCCAGCGAGGATGTGTGCTAAAGTCTGGCAGCGGACGTAACGTTACGATGAGTAAGAAATGTAAAGGCGCTTGACTGTCGTGCGATGCGATATACTACACTACACTACACTACACCACACCACACTACACTACACTACACTACACTACACTACACTACACTACACTACACTACACTACACTACACTACACTACACCACACTACACTACACTACACTACACTACACTACACTACACTACACTACACTACACTACACTACACTACAGACGGTGTTATTAATGAATGCGGAGTCCTCACAATGACATCGCGTAGCATGGGCGTACTCATCTAGGTGTCAAGGAAGAACAAAATTTTCATCATATATTTGGTTTGTGTAGAACGGTACCTTAGGACGTATGAGGAAAAAGGCTGTCTTAGAACTAGTGTTTCCGGGCACCAAAAACGAGGCGTATCACGGTAACTAATAATGCGATTAGCTACCAAAGCTTTTAACACTGTCTTGGTGAGGATTCCTTAAGTGTGGCCTACGAAGACGCTTGTACAAAGTAATGACATTGCCATGAGGGTCGTCAGGCTGCTTCTTAACCCTCAGTAATGCTTACACATTTTGCGATCACTATAGAAAATAGCGGATTACTGTGAATTATCCATAATATTTTGCGTACGTATCCTTCAATTATCGAATTTTCATGGCAAAAAGTGCGTGTAATCTATAGGCTTCCGTGTCATTCTCTTGTCAGAGCATGGCGCAGAATTTTACTAGCGGTTTCATTTTGTTTAACATCTAATTATCGCAATTTTATCGTATGAAGAAGCCTGCCAGAACTATACGGACTAACTATATTAATGGTGTACGTTAAGAATACAGCGAAGCGAGACTTCTAGAAAACAAATTACAAGATTACCAATCGCATTGATATAGTTTGTTCATTCATACATCTGGAGCCGAATGCCACAATTGAATTATTTCATCGAATAATATCGCATTGAAATGGACCATAGATACGCAATAAATGCAATTATAAAGAGATTAAAAATTGAACAAGGACAATAACACGAAATTACAAAATATTGTTCAATAAACAACGCCATGCAACATTAATAAAAAGAGAAATATCTCCAAATATTGTTACTCAATCCCAGGAGCCAAAAATATGAACCCTCTGGAAGCCGCCACGTAATGTGCAGCACACGTTTACTAATTGTTCTGTCCATGAAGCAAGGGGACCCGCATTTCTCTGTAAAAACTATTATCCTAATGCACTTCCCAGTTTGGTTCTGCATTTCAGCAGGGTTTTTCATGTTAAATTGCATTCCAGGAGAAGTCTAAAAGGGAGAATCGGTCACCTCTAGCAACAACAGCCGAAGAAGCCTGTGACAGCGTACCACAAGAAGTGAGTGCACAGCTTTCTAAACCGCGATTTCAAGTGATGCAGCAACGCACGCAGGCTTCGAGTGGACACCAGCTGGCTGCCGACGCCGAGATGTCCAGACGTGCTGATGAGTCTCAAACACCACTGTTATCCGAAGATTGCTGTGCCTTCAATGCTCTGGTTAGTGGTTTGCCTCCTTCGTTTTTTCTTTCCTCATTGCAGCGGTGCAGTTTACCAAAAGCGAATGTGAATAGAATAGCACGACAGAGAAGTTAATTGACTTGAATTATATGGAATCGATCTAAAGCATTTGTTGGGCCAGTTGGTGTTTTTGATGATCCATAACTACAGCGCTAACGACAGGACAAAGATCTCCTGTTCTGTCCTGTCCTCCTTCATCTCTGTCCTGTCGTTTGCGCTGTAGTTATGGATGGAATCGATTCTCCCATGACTCACAGTTTATGACTGGAGTTTGCACCTTAGCCCTTTTATTCTGTTTCAGCCTGGCGGACTTTTACGGCGTTTATTGAAGAATTAAATGTTTGGCCTCTTTCTTCATGTGTCGGTTCCTTTGAAATGTTTGCTGCATTTTTGGAGTAGAGCGGCGCAGAGCTCACGTTTTATAAACATCCCTTTTTGTGAACTAGAACAGCTTGTGAAGTTGGCTCGACTTGCGAACTGAGCCTTCCACCCCCCTCCTGTCAGCCTTCGTTCAGTGCTCTTTCATAAATGAAGGGCAGTCATATTTAGAATAGGCGCTGCAGTTTTAAAAACCATCGCCGCCAAAAAGATTGCGATGATATTTTCTTTTTCAAATTATAGGACCCCACTGCAGGGGAAAAACTGAAATATATGTTAATTTCCAGAGCACTTACTAGGCAAAAATCACGTTATCCAAGAAATAAAACACATAAAATCATAAGGGTTTCAACATAGAGAGAATTCGCTTTGACGAATGAAACGAGGCTTTCATGTCCAGTAGTCTTCATGTAGGAAGAGCTCTATTAAGCTGTGGTAGTACATACAAGTGCATTTGTTGCTCCTGACACCCTTGTAACTCTTCCACTCACTGACTCAACTGTGAAAGCAGCAAAAACATCACATTGCCAAAGCATTTGCTTCGAATAAAGTAAAAAAGGGACCATGGCCGGAATCCAGGAGACACCAGAAGAAATACAGCAGGACTAATCATGCAATGATCACGTCTTTGGCGGGGTGTGGCAGCAGTAGAAATGCTGCTCGAGACGTCGTGGTGGCTTGCATATGGCTTCTCTTGATTATTACGCTGGTTTAGAGTTGAATATTATGCTTAAAAACGCTGTTATTTCGTTCACATGTAAGGCGCAAACTGCTTAACCAGATCAGATCTCTGATGTAGTGGGCGTGCTTTAATTTGCGAGCTAAAAGGGTCACTGCAATGAGCTAAGCTTGATGACTTAGTGGAGGCTCTCGGTCACCCCTCGGCCTCTATATGAAGCACTGAACAATATGCTGAACTGCCTAATCCAACGATCCCGCTGCCTCCCCCCGCCCCTTGCTTGTTCTCTTTTGAAGGTATTTTGTGACTGATATTTTACTCGTAGTGAAGTGTATATGAAAAACTGATGTTTTCTTACTTCAAATATGAATGAAAATAGTGCCGCGGTGTAGTTTTACGGATGACGTTATAGGATAGCTCCAGCTGTCAAAGGCACAGCCAGGGAACAATCTTTCAGTGCTAAGACTGCGTCATGGATCTTGAACCAGGTTAATTGTCTCGTGATGCAGAATTTCTTCGAAAACTTTATCTGAATCGAAAATATATGAACAGTCACCTGGCCTATTTCCCGGCTCCTTCCTTGCTACCGATCCCCTCTGTACGTCTCCTCGTATGCTCTGTGACAGACTGTTCCCCGAATATAAAAATATATATAAAGTAAAACCAATTGTTTTTACTTGCATTCGCAGGAAGCCGATGTGCTATATGAGAACTTCGCCAACGAAAACCTCGGGAAATAGGAACCGCGAGCACGTCTCCTGGATTTGCCTTCTCTGTGATGCGTGCCCAACTGCACACCCACAAGTGACCTCATGCATGGCTGGAACACCAAACATCGAATGACCATAAAAGTGTACACGGAGTGGAAAATACATCTTGCTTTGAAATCGCACTTCACGTCTATAAGGCAGGCTGTTATGATTGGTGGCACGTTTTATACCATACACCATAAACCGGCTTGAAGCAGAATGTGGGAAGGATGTTCTTTTTTTTTTTTTCTTCTTCTTTCGAGGTGGACGTGGAAGAGACTTTTTTTATTTGAGGAAGAGAAATACTTTGCTTTGAGACGAATAAATCGCTGGTTCTTTATGTAGCTTGCGTGCTTCCAGTCGTTTATTGTTTGTTTGTTTTAATTTGCCAAGTTCACTTCGTAAGTCATCGAGACACACCATCTCAGCATCGCGGTTTCAGCCATGCGTATTCCGGATTGGCTCACTCCTTTGTTCAGAACGGATTTGCTGCATTTTTATCCGAGAACTCATAGTCTGTCTTCGTTAAACTGCGAAATTGAACCGCTGTGTTGCTTTGTCGCAATGTTGTTTGTTTGCTTCTCGAGTCGCAGGGGAAGTTGATCAACAAAACAATAGGACGCTTGCCAAGTGGGCTTGTTTCGATTAAATACAAGCTACTGAACAGAAAAACACATTTCATACTAAACCTACAGCTGCAGCGAGAACAAAAGTAAAGGTGTCGCCGAGCCAAATCACATTCTCGAAGGCACAGCTCCATGAAGTGCGAGAGAAGCTCAATAATGTGCATTCCGATCAGATGTATTAATTGTTAAGTGTGTTTCCAAACAGCATGCGCAATATTATCATAACGAAAAGACTACGGTAAAAAGACTGCCTGCCATGGAGGAAGGAAACAACTTAGGAGAGGCCCTTGCCATTCCCAATGGATTGGAGAAAGTGTGGCGGAAGTGACGTCGAAATTTACGGTTGGCCAAGTCGGGCCATTAGCAACGGCGACGCTGTTGCTATGAAAACTCGGGCCACTAGCAACAGCGTTGCTAAGGGCCCTAGGTACGTGAGCGTCGCGGAGAAAGGGTAAAGGAGGAGGAGAGACGTTGCAGCGTCCGGTCGCGGCGCGGACGCGCCGGCTTCAAAAAAATATGACGTCAGGGCCTCTCCTAAGCTTTCCTTCCTCTATGCGGCCTGCACTTTGGGAGGCAAAGCAATCCTGCGAATGGTGGCGCCCTAGGCAGCCAGTTTATTTTCTGTACGTTTCGGTTTCGGCTCTTCGCGCTCACACCTATAGACATCGCATTCCCATGTGACTTCATGTTTGATGTGGCTTGATTTACATGTGCGGATAATCAGGGGAAGTCCAAGTTATTTTGGGATGAAGTCCATGCCTCAACAGGCACCTTGCTACTGAAAAAGCTGGTAGGAATTTAACATGGAATCAGGTGTGCTGGGTTGAGCACGATAAACCTGCACAAGACAGGTGCAGCTGTCGTAAAGCATGATCCTATATTAGTCGCCGTCCTCGGATTTTTGAGAAATAACGAGGGGAGAAAAAAGAGCTGTATAATTCTGCGTGAGTGCTTTTAAAAAAAATAAACAAGAACGAGCAGTAGGAAGAACTTACTGCACACAGCAGGACTAGAACCTCAGCAGTACGCTATAAAACTTTTTATTTGAATACCGCAGTGCAGAATGAAACCAGAACCTCACCGCGAGGTCCACAAAACAGTTCCCTTACGGGGCAAGAGGTCAACAGAGGCCCGAGGAAGGTTAGAAGCTTCAACAGATGTCACAGTGTGAATGGGGGTATTTCAACTAACGTTACTGTATTTCATGACCATAATGACTTTTACCGTATTATTTCTGATAATGCTACACCGTTAAAGTGGAAATGAACTGCAGGATTTGCATCTTATTCTCATAGCAACTGTTTTCCTCATGGTAATTTCTCTTTGTAGTTGATCGCGCGAACAACTTTCCACAAACCCTATTTCAACAGCTTTTGGTGCGAATAATTTAAAATGTTGTAATAAACAGCTCATCCGCGGCTTTCCCACCAATGTCGGGAAAAAATATTTTTCAATCTGCAGAAGGAAGGATTTTAAGCACCGAGAAAGGTATTGTAAGAATACGAGGTGTGACACAAAAAAAAAAAAAAAAAAGCTAGACTGGTCCAATAAATTATTGCACCTACAAAATCAGTACTCTGTGTCATTATCACCTTCAAAGTAGTCGCCTTCAGCATTCACACACTTCTGCATCCGGTGCTGCCATTGCTGGTAACAGTTACGGAACGAGGTTTTTGGAAGACCCTTCAGGAGATTCAACGTTTTTGCCTCTTCAACTGAGGTAAAATGGGTTCCCTTTAAGCAAGGTTTAACTTTAGGAAAAAAAAATAATCTCGCATGGAGCCAAATCAGGTGAATAAGGATGATGCTCTATCACAGTATGCTGGTCAGAAACTGCTTGGCAGATAGGACCGTGTGAGCGGGTGCATTGTCCTGGTGCTACAGCCATTCATCACTCCACAACTGAGACCTTTTTCTTTCCTAATTTTTTCACGAAGTTTTTTTAGTGCATGAATAAAGGAGGTGTGTTTTTCTCTCATTTATATGTATGAATTCAAATGTATCGGTAATTTTATAAACATTTTCCGGAAACATTACAGACGACACTCTGTTCTCCCGGGCTTGCTTACCTGAAAAAGAAAATGGTCTATTCTTTCAGGATTTTCCCCCCTGGTTTTCGATCGCTGACACCTCAAAAATAGGAAAGATATAGGCAGAGACAAAAGACAATTTTCTTGCTTGGGCTAGTGCGGCAAGATGAGAGATTTTCTGAAAGACTCACATAAGCACCTCAGAATGCGCTTTGCTTGCTTACATGAAAATTCCCATTCTGTCAGCAATGGAGCGCAACGTTTTCTATGCCTTAGTCTGTGAAAGCCGGCTGCAGCATATTTTGTATTTTAATTTACATCAGCCATAAACTTGCACTTGATTTCTATATGCCGGCGTGCTCTGCTTTGAGCGCTACAGCAAGGGACGAATGATGAACAAACCCTTTAGGCTGTTGATGCAGCATAGCTCATAATCAAAAGATAGATCCGCCCACATAAAAAAATATATATAAGCGTTATTTTCTATACGTTCTCTACCTTCGCCTGGCAGAGAAAAAAAATCTAGCTTTCTCAGATGTTTTGGAATGAAGTGTATTTAAATTCACTAGCATTGCATGCTGCCCAACTTTTTACTACAAGTTGTGTACTTGTTGTGGCAGCTGTTTAACTAGTTCGGACTTAACATTTGCTGGTAAAGACTTAAAAGAGAAAATATTGAAGAAGCTTGAAGCATAGCAACCCCACAATTGGGGACTGGAATTAAATGTCAATAAATTTTTTTTGTTTTCCAAAAGCAAACAAAAACATGAATGCATGCTCATCACCGAAATATTTGTCATAAAATTATTGTTGCCTGCCCATGCTGCTCTTCAAGGAAATAATTTTTGACCGAAAGCTGTATAAGCGCGGGTATAACTCTCATGACCCGCCATCGAATATTTTTGCAAAGTCGGCTTCACATCACGCGTTTGAAGACTTGATCCTATGCAGTATTCTGGGAAGATTCTCCGTGCTATTATGGGTGTATTATCAAATCAAACTGCGACCAGACCGAATGTATTTCAATTTAGAAATAAGTGGAAGTTTGCCGCTTAAGGGGCCATTCTTTTACGCTGTCTCTCAATTCAGAAGACACATGATATAAGGAAAGACGCTGCTTGTCATTGGACCGCATAGGACCAACGGCGCAGCTAGAAATTGCGAAGCGTCGAGCAATGCGGCGCCGGGAGGCAGCGGCAAAAACGGCGGGAGATCGACGCTGCTTGTGTTTGCATCGAAATATTCTTACGTCACGTACGCGCTCGGCGATTGGATGCGCGCGTAGAGCGGGGAATCCCCTCCTTGGTCTGCAAGATCTCGTCTTACCGGACGCCGACTCTTCTGTCACCCTCGCCTCGCATTGAAAGGCCTACAGAGGAAGGCGATGCCCTCTTGCTTTCTTGAGAGAGAGTAGGCAAGAGGGCAAGGGGAGGTATTGAAGCAAACCGTGCAACCTTCTCCCAAAGTGCGAGAGAAGATGTAGAGGAGAACAAGGACTGCAGGGGGTTCCTTTCGCTCCGACGGCAGAGCACTGCTTCCTGCCAGAGATGCAAGCGAGCCGTGTTCGAGACATGTGAGCGCACGGGTACCATCTGACAACAGTAACACGTCGCTTTTTGTTTGGGCGCGCTGTGATAGTGCTTTGTTGGCGGTACACACGTGCGCTGCTGGAATTGGTGCAAGAGACACGTTCGCAAGACAAGAACCCAAAGAGGTGAGGGTAAGCTCTGCTAAAAAGATTTTTTTTTGTTGTTGTCATACTTTTCTTTTGATCGTATATGGCACCGTACATATTTTCACTAAAGGGGCGTTCCACTTGCATATGTCTGCACGGCCATATCAGCCGTCGATTGTCTGCTCTTAATGGCTGCTTACAACACAATGATTGGGTTGATGATATCTCGTAACTGCCGTAATCTGTGGGGTGTGAAATTTAGCCCTCCTAAAAAAATTGTACTCATGCGTATTCCCGTCAAGAATCTCAGTTTGCTTATCAATCAGAGGGGACGACCTTATGAGCGTTGGTTGAAAACATTGGCTTTGTATGTAAGGTTTTTTGTAAGTCTGATCCAAAACCCACGGTGATCACCCTTTTAACAGGGTTTGAGCCACACCGTCATCATCATCATCATCATCATCGTCATCATCAACCTTATGGGGTCGCCAAGCTTTCTTCAACGTTATACGATGGTTCCCTTTAGTGTGTAGCTATAAATGTAGCTTAAGAATCCTTTTTTTATTTGCCATTGAAGGCTACAGTTGCGCAGCAATTGGACAGCCTTCAATGTGGGTCTGCTGTTGCAGATGACGATGTGTTTCTGTCGAATGCTTTTTTTTTTTTTCTTGTCGACAAAGTGGCTGGATTGATTTATTGCTAACTTCATCAGGTTAGTTTAAAGCCTCTTGAGGTGACGATGTGTTTCTGTCGAATCCATTTATCTTTTCTTCTCGACACAGTGGCTGGATTGATTTATTGCTAACTTCATCAGGTTAGGTTGAAGCCTCTTGATGATGTCCCCCTCTGTCTGAAAGACATAGTTTCAAATACTTGGACGTAACAAATGCCCACTACTTCAGCTGGTCCTCCCGTATTGACGCGACCTACTTTTCTTCTCGCAGCAATATCTGACAAATTAGGCCCATGCTCCTGCGCAAAGCCTCCTGCATGCGACTTGTTAATCCGCTATACGCTAATGCATGCCTGAGAAGCTTTGATCATTTCACTAAGGAAAAGAAATTGACAAGCTTCAGCAGGTACAAAGATCAGCGGTACGCCTCATATAGGCCCATAATTTCTTCGACTTACATACTTTCCCATCTTATTTCCCCGTCACTAATAAACCCTTCAGCCTACTTGGAATTTTTTTTTATCTGGTATGACGAGGTCATCACCGCAAGGTAAAGAGAAGGTCCCCTTACTTCTTCTTTATTAACTGTCACCTCTCATCGTTATAGTAGACCGTGTTCATTAAAAACAGAGATATTCACAATTATCTACGCAACTCTGACACTCTGATAAAGAGCTTTCGCGGGGCCAGGATAGAGCCAGTACATCCTCACATCGCGGCACCAATTCGCCCTCCCCACCGATTGCCTCTCGAAGCCGCTCCACTCTCCTCCATAGAGATCCTTCTCACCAGTTCCTTGGCCGTGTCCCCCACTCTGCTCATCGCCGTTTTTTGGGTGCCATTAGTTCGTCAGCACACGGCCGGGCCTACAGCACACAAACGTCACTACTCGGAATGACAGTGTTCAGGGCACCACAACCGCACGCACGACAGCATCATAGTTTATCTCCATTGGTCGCCCTCGCTCATTTTTTTTTTTCTAAGAAAATATTCTAATGAAATAACTCCCCCTCCGTGTCACTTATGTCGTTGTGTTTACATCCGATAATATGTTCTGCAATTGAATCAGGTTTTCAAAACTACGTGATGGCGAGATTTTTTTTACAAATCAACAAGCGCGAATTTGAAGTCAAGGAAGCGGTGGGAAAGCCCACTTTAGTCTACAAAAACCACCTACCAGCCATCTCTCCTGTAGCTAAACCGTAGTTGCTACGGCTGAGTCTCTTTACTGGCACACCGTATCTCTCCAAGCAAGACGCTCGCTGGTTCTCCGCGAGGGATGTACGCAAGGCTGAAACTCTTCGATAACGATTCTCGCTCGAGAGTACAAGACTGCTGGCATCACCAACGCGATGCTTAACCCTAAAAAATATTAAAGCAAAATAGCTACTGCTTAGGCAAGACTCTCCGAACAGACCATGTGATCCTCTTCCTGTTCCGGAGCAGCCGCCTGCTACCGCTTATCTCAGATTAAGCTGAAACTTGAAGCTCTCCGTACGTCCTGAGCGGCGCTGAAGGCGTGAAACTAGCAGGGTTAGCGCCCACGTGAATTAGCAAGCTAGCTCCCCACGACCTAGTGCAAGTGGAGGCAATTTTGTTCTCTTTTTGATGACCACATAGCGAACGTATCCCGCGACTGATACTTCAACAAACAGCACATAAAAAGAACATAATATTTATGTATTTATTTCTGAAACAAGACGCTAAAGAAGGGCTTGGCGTTTTTTTTTTTTTTTTTCGAGAAACGTGCGCTTGTGAAGAAGTAGACAGAGCAAGTTGTTTTCGACAGATGAATTTCCAGATCGCGATTATAAGTACGTATAAATCACGGAAAATGCAAACTTAGAGCGTCTAAAAACACTTGGACCGATTTGCGCACAGATAAGTGAAAGGAATTGGTGCAGTGGCAAATACTGCCAGGGTCATAAAGTGGTGGCAATGTGCGCTATTTGGTATAAGTGTCTGTGTGATGTTTCTTGAGACATGGCTGGGTATCTTGCAGTATTGATTATCCGCCCAGCTCGAGTGAGTTTTAGGATGATGAGGAGTTCTGAAGGAGGCAATTGTGATGAAGAGAAAGATGGAGACGACTAAGAATCGGGTCGTAGGTATTATGCTCTATGACATTACAGAAAGTTGCCGGGCCAGTTGATACATCATTTTTAACAGAAACAGCGCGCTAAAAAAGGACAGAGAAAGAATACAACACACAGACGCAGCGCTGACTAACAACTGAAGGTTTATTGCATTGCTCGCAAGAAATACCAGAAGCATGAAAACTAAAAAAGTGAAGGCGAGGTGGAGTCCCTCTTGTCACTTCTTGCCGTCCTGGGTTTGCAAGATAACCAATCTCTTTTCTTGTCAGTGCCATCAATGGTGTGCTAACGCATGTCGCTCCTTTCTTTTCTATGATGTAGGCTTCATAAAGTTCACGCTTGTGTTGGTTGTTGCATCGCCTCAGAATCTGGCATTGTCCAAGGTGTGGGATGCATTTGCAAGCAGATACGTGC
Source organism: Amblyomma maculatum (assembly GCF_055883805.1). Taxonomy (NCBI): domain Eukaryota; kingdom Metazoa; phylum Arthropoda; class Arachnida; order Ixodida; family Ixodidae; genus Amblyomma; species Amblyomma maculatum. Next base: position 30,602,542 of record NC_139354.1, on the reverse strand, counting down.
TTCGCCAGCGTGCTTCCGTATCCCGAGCTGATAGTAGCGGCGTGCTCCCTTAGGCGGTCGTTGCTCCATGATGCACGTTGCTCCATGATGCATATGCTCCATGTTGCTCCATGATAGAGGCGCTGCTCCATGATTATGCAAAAAATGCTCCATGATTATGCAAAAATATATATTGCCAAATGTTTTGCTATTAGATGGCCCCAGTTCAGTACATCTACCACGAATTATATTTATTTATTTGCAAATACTGGTCTCTCACATACGGGACACAGCAGCAGCAGTTTCACCGAGCGTTACTCGATTACATCTGCAAAAGTTTTCGTGTTCCCAGTAGCCTTCTCAGGAGTGATTCCTCTAATTATGCAATGAAATGCACTCCCAACGTGCGCTGAGTCGAACGTCTAGAGGCGCATACGTGTACTGAAATGTGTAATACATAGACAGCTATGCGAGCGTGGCACCTCCTTGCGAGTGAGCCAGGCACACCGCGCCAGCGCGAATCTCAGGTTTCCCACCTCTGCGTATACCGCCTTCTCGTATGCTCCGAGATGCTCCCCCTGCGGTCCCTGTACGAAAGCAAACTACGTGGAGACAGCAGTGTTGGTTCATTGTCCACACAGAGCCAAGAGCGCGTTAGGATTCGGTCGCCCTGATGACAGCTGCCCCACTGCATCACTTCCTTATAGTACGCTGCTGGCTAATAGAAGAGCGTGTTCAAAAACTGCTGAAAGCGCCTCAAATATGTCGAAATCAGAACCCCTCGTCAAGCTGCAACTTTGGGCGCCAGGCTGCATGCGTTACTATTAAGAGGGCGGGAATGTTAAGAGGGAAAGGTAATGTTCAACAGCCTCGAGAAGGAACAACAGTTTACGTTAGGTAGCGAAGTACTGGAAGTCAGTTCAGTTCAGTTCAGGCGTTCAGTCGTGTCCGACTCTTCGTGACCCTATGGACCATGTCACGCCACGCTTTCCGGTCTCTCACTATCTTCTTAACATCACATAGCTTCATCTGCAATGCCTCGAGAATGCCATCTAACCATCGCGTTCGCTGCAAGTAGTAAGTAGTAGGCGAATATGTCTACTTAGGACAGGTAGTAACCGCAGGTCAGGACCATGAGAAGGAAATAACAAGAAGAATAAGATTGAGATGGACCGCATTTGGCAAGCACTCGCAGATTATGTCTAGCAGCTTACCGGCATCGCTCAAGAGGAAAGTATACAACAGTTGCATCTTGCCTGTACTCACCTTAGGGGCTGAAACGTGGAGGCTAACCAAGAGGGTTCTACTAAAGTTGAGGACAACCCAGAGGGCTGTGGAACGAAAAATGGTAGGGATAACATTAAGAGATATGAAGCGTGCAGAGTAGGTCAGAGAAATAACTCAAGTTACCCACAATCTTGTGGAAATTGAGAAGAAATGGGCATGGGCAGGACATGTAGTGCGAAGAGTGGATAACCGATGGTCGCTGAGGGTAACAAACTGGATTCCAAGAGAAGGAAAGCGTAGCAGGGGGCGGCAGAAAGTTAAGTGGGCAGATGAGAGCAAGAAGTTCGCAGGGGTCAAGTGAATGCAGCTAGCACAGAACCGGGTTAAGTGGAGAAATATGGGAGAGGCCTTCGCCCTGCAGTGGGTATAATCAGGATGATGGTGATGATGATTATGATGATGATGATGATGAATTAGAGTCAGGATCAAGATCGAGGATCAAGAAAGAACTACTTGAGGTCACATTTTGTCTTCCGAATTCTGAGGGGAAACTTGGCAGTTTTCTGATTAAAACCAATCACACTTGTTTACGAAACCCGCCCACGATAAGGTGGTGCCTTCACACTCTTGCCGATTCTCCCATCACGACATTGGTCAGTTGATGTATCAGCACTCCTTGAAATGGGAATTCTTTATTGTCGACGAAGGGGATCTATGCTCGTCCGCGGTCAGTTCGCTGTCAGCCTTGCGTGAACTTGAGCGTCCAAACGACCGCGTCTCCGCCGACTGTCGATTTATGAGCCTCCGGTTCCCCGGTTCTGTTGCCCCACTTTTTTGACGTAGTCGCCGTTTTCCAAGGCAAATGTGTACGAGCAGTTCCTCTTGACCGCTAAGAAGCGGGCGGCGCGGCATTTGCGCGACCGTAAAAGGGGCGCGCCGGCCGCTTCTGGACCGCAGGGGGATGTGCTGGCGGCGTCTGGGCCTCAAAGGAAGGGGCAAAGGGCCGTCGCCGGGAACACGTGTGCGCGACCCAAGCACTTCTCCTAACGGGATGCCGACGAGTAGATACGCACACACTCTCTGTGCTGCAGTAACCGGCCGCTGTTCCCATAATTTAGTCGATTTGGCGCCAATTGTCCAAATTCCAGACACGTCGAGCCCAACAAAATTAATCTAGATGGGTTCTATTTTTTTTTTCAAGGCGTGCACATTTTATCAGTCCCCAAGAACTATAGCAAAGATTTCTGTTCAAACAGAGGCGTAAAGCGAAAGATTAAGAGCCTCATTCACATTTATAGTATGTCTATACAACCTTGTGTTCAGAAGGCGTCATAATCACTGCATGATGGAACTGGTGTTAGTTTTTTCCCTTTACTCAGCTTATAATTCTTTTCGGGAAAAACGCGCGTATGTTCTCAAGATTCGCGTTTTTGCAGGAGATGGCGAACACAGTCGGCGGCGGGCGAGCGGTGCAAATTTTGAAGAAGGGCCGCAAGTTAGAGCTGGACGTGGCCGCCTTAGGAACCATCCTTCTCAATAACAACGTGAAGGACAAGCCTGTCGTGGTGGTGTCAGTTGCTGGGGCATTTCGCAAAGGAAAGTCCTTCCTGCTGAGTTTCTTTATCCGTTATCTGCACAACTTAGGCCGACACGACGTCGACTGGTTAGGCGACCCCAACGCGCCTCTACTAGGCTTTGGATGGCGCAACGGTAGCGAACGGCACACAGAGGGTATCCTTGTGTGGAGCGAGGTTTTTACGGTAAGGCGATCATTACTTAGAGCAAAAGAACGTGCTTTATAAATGATGCGTATGCAGGTCGTGACATCAGCAGGCCAACAGCTGGCTGTGGTACTGATGGATACCCAAGGAACGTTTGACTGTGAGACCGGGACCAGTGTATACAGCGTAATATTCGCATTGAGCACCATGGTTAGCTCAGTGACAATATACAACGTGTCACAGAACATCCAAGAAGACGACCTTCAGCACTTGCAGCTCTTTGTTGAGTACGGCCAGCTGGCTCTAGAGGTATTTATATTGCCCGACATCAGAAAAAAAGGGGAGGCTGCGCAAGGTAAATACTATTGCTTTTTTTTGCAAACTTTTTACAGGAAATGACTAGGCAGCCCTTCCAGAAGCTACTGTTCTTGGTTCGAGACTGGCAGTACCCGTACGACGCTACCTACGGCGCTCAAGGGGGCCGCGAAATTCTTGAGAAACGCCTGAAGATTACAGCGCAGCAGGACGACGACCTGCGGCTGCTCCGGCAGAGAATACGAAGTTGCTTCAAGACGCTCGATTGCTTCCTCATGCCTTACCCGGGGGAAAAGGTAAACTGAATTTCTGCTGGGGTAAAAAGAAGGCACCATGCAGGTTTTGTCATGTGTGAATCTGGATTAACTTCCATCTTAGAGTTGTTTTCCGAGCAAGTAAGCCTCGTTAAGGGAGACCATCCTGTCAAAAACTGGTTTGTTAGAGCAATGCACACAACTCTTCGAGCCCGAAATGGTCAGGAGCGAGTGCTGTTGTGTCCATCACACTCTTTCCAAGCACATTTTTTATTTACCCTAGCCATCGAAAAGGTACCCCTGGTTTCAGCAGCAGGGGATGAGAGACGCATCTTCTTTCCCTCACTGCTGCAAAAACATTTTGCCCTTGACCTTGAGCTTAACAGCAATGTACGATTTCTTTAAAACCTCAACCACACGCGATCTGTTGGAAGGCTTTACCGCTCTCTTAATACTGCTGAGTACGCTATAAGAATGAAATATGGCGCAATCAGAGTATATTCTCGAGGAGTTGAGTTTTCAACTGCTTATAGTTACTTATTAAGCAACTAGTTCTAGTATATGAACCCTCACGGCAGTAATAACATATCACCGGGAACGGCTAGAAGCTCATCCATCTGTTCGATATCAGCCGAGGCATTAACCGAAATGCATATCATGAAACATGAGCTGAAAGTCGCGCGAGTCCAGGGTCGCTGTATTTAGCTCCATGAAAGTATAAATACTACAAGGAAGCTTCCCGAGTGTGGTTTATCATATCAAATATAGTATATGGCTGCGAGATAGGTTTGCCGCGAGGTGTTAATAATGCCGTCCGCTGAAAACATGGTGACACAACATTTTAGAGTTGATAGGTTTCGAGTTGACATTAATCTCATATGGGTACACTCTAGCCACACTTCCAGTTACCTTAACACGAATAAAGCGTTTTTATACCATTTCGAGGAATTATAATATAACTGGCACGGGAATTACATCGAAGACATGGGGAATATTCAAGGCCTGTGTTCATAAGCTGATTGTTTTCCGCTAAAAGGAAACCTTGTATCACTGGTAAGAAAGGCGCCTCTTATAAAGAAAGGTTCAACAACAAACCAATAAACTGAGAGGACATCACATGAAAGCAGCGGTACAATGCCTAACAAGCAGAAACAGACAAAAAAAACCACAAGACGCGCGTCCTACTTTTGAACCAGTTCTTCGGCACACCCCACGATGCACCCTTCATATAAGCGGGTGTTATTTCTCTTCGTCGTTTTGTAGGTTTTTATCACATCACAGCAGCCATTCAAAACTTTTCGGGGTGACAAACTCTGCTTTTGAGGATATATGACACCATAGCGTAAGCTACCCGCCCATGTATAAAGCCCCGCTTTAAACCAAGCCGTACGAGCATACCTGTATAGCCTAGCGGGTAATATGAATGCAACGGGCCTGGTAGGCTGATTTCGATATCACCCTCCCATATTAAAGAAGAGACCAGAGTTGGAAGCTCCTGCCAAACGAACTCTCAGGCAACCATACGTCCATTTAGTGCTCGGCGATATTAGCTGCTAGCGCTAAGCTCGTGATTTCTTACAACACCAACGCCAGATTTTCGGTAAACAGGGTGTTTAACGCTGTGTCGTCAAAACGCAGAGGTCGTTATGCGTCAGGTAAAAACACTTTCCTTGCGCAACACATGGAAACTTCGGAAGGAACATGTAGCCGTTTGCATGATAAAGGACACCTGTACAGCTACTTTTCACTCATTAATTAACTGGATTGTTTTAAAGAAAATGCTTAATAAACACTTTAAATGAAATTCTATCGACCACCACCGCCATTGCAATGGCGGCATGCTCGATAACTACACCTGCGGCAACAAGTCCCAGCTGTAGCCACCGCAAACAACGGCATTCCCAGCTCCGAACGGCCAGGACCAGGCCATCGCACCCTGCGCGCGAGCCATTTGCACATGGGGTGTAACTGGTGAACTTTCACGTGGCGGTAATTTACTCGACTTTCATTCGTATCAAGATTATGATGCAACCGGTTGTCACTGATGGTTCCGGATGCTGTCATATGTTTCAAGTGGCACGTAGCACACGTCTCGAAGTCAAGCACACGCGCTACAGAGTTTCCAACCAACGATACATGCACATTTGTTAGTATGTTTGTCTCGGACTCTCGTTCTACAACTGTGAGGCACTCGTTCGTTCCGGATGTGGTCTTGTGAATTCCGTTGCACATAGCATGCAACTTCGAGGCTAGCTCGTAACAGACACTCCAATTGACTGCGTATAAGTAATGGTGAAACATTCATGCTTTCGTATTCACAGCATCTGAACAGTTTTAAGTGCGCTTCGTAATCTTTTTTTTTTTAATATATGATGGCACACTGTCTTTCCTACAGTGTTCATAAGTTACATGCTGGTGGTATTGTAAGATTGTAAGGGTGTGAACAATCAAGTTTTGGTCCAATCTAATCAAGTCTCGTTTGCATACCGACAGTTATGAATATGTTCTCTCATGTTTTATGAAACGAACATTTTTGTGGAAGCGTACACTACATATGCTTCCTATCTTGCAGGTGGCAACTTCCGAATTCTTTGATGGCCGTCTCTCGGACATCAATGAGGTGTTTAAACGACAGCTCCGACAGCTTGTCCGGTTGGTTCTGTCGCCGAACAACCTTATTGTAAAAGAAATCCATGGCCAGAAGATAACTTGCCGTGATCTGATGGCGTACTTTACGGTGAGCTTTTTCACCTGCCTCTATAGCCATGCGTTACTCTCCCCCGAAAAACTAGAGAGAATTCTCCGTTAAAACAGAATTTATCTGGGGTTTTTAACGGTTAAGCTATTTTGGCAACAACAATTGCTGTAGTAACATCAAAATTTTGTGCAGTAAAAACAGACAAATGCTGCAGAACTACAGGTTACAGAGAAATACTAAAGAAAATAGCTCAGTACTACAGTTCAGTTCAGTTTACAATAGAACTACAGAATATTTCGCAGTATTTTACATGATTCTCTAGCTTTTAAATGTGGGTACTGTGATGTTAAATGTTTCTTATTACTATTAATACTCTATTTGCAGACCTACGTGCGTGCATTCAAGTCGGGGCGAGTACCCCAGCTGCGTTCTGTATATGAGGTCAGTCACCATTATTTCCTTTTAGAAGCTCACAGTTAACAATTTCCTTACAGGCAACTTTGAAAGGAAGCAACAAGGCGGCAAAGGATGAAGCCAGAGACTTCTACATAAGAGAGATGATGCAGGTGAGAATCCGCCCCTGGAAAAGTCGCTCAAGTATTTACCATGCAGGGCCTCACGCAGGCCTGCAATGAGGGAGCCTGTGAAGACAGGGAGAAAGCAAAGGGTCACCACTGTAGGCTGTTCGAGGCAGCAAAACGACTATTTAAAGAAGCCCCCAAAATGGGCGGAGAAGAATACTCCAGGCGCTACATGGACAAGCTCACCAGGGTATGTTACCCCTTTAAGTTCAAAACAATAAAAAAACTAGAGCTCAAATATGCGTCGAATTTGTGCCATTTTTACTGAAGGGTTTGCTGATGTGTTACACCAACTAGACCATAACAACTCTCATCGACATTGTTTGTTCATTAATTAGTGTTAATGGCTGCAAACCAATGTGTTGCTTTATTTTTGTTGGACAAAGCTAATCACAATGATGTCAAATGCTCAGAATTTGAAGACGGATGTTTTGGGCGTCCCTTAGGAGCATCTGTATCTAGCCTAACAACCTGGCCCACAGTACTTCATGCTATGCAGCTGATAATCCGATAGCAGATCTCGGTGATGTCCGAAAGTATGATAATACGCATTGACATTTCACCGAACCTCTTACGATGCTAGCATACTACGGCTGCAGTGGTTGTTATGGGGGTGAGCTTAGTTTAGGCTATAGTCTGTGGGCCGTATGAACATGTAGGTGATTCCTATTACCCACCTCAAGACAGATTTTATTTTACATTTCGCTTTTTATGCCTGAAAGGCTTTAAGGTGCTAGCTTCAGAACAAAAAATGCCTTCTCTGTTGGCAATCTTGTTCTTGCCCGAGATAGCACTATAATATACATCATGATTCATTCTTGAATCACACCCATGACCCAGGAGTCGGAAATGGCGGTGGTCGCTTGAGACATTATTACAAGTATAATTAGTCATTATATATATATATATATATATATATATATATATATATATATATATATATATATATATATATATATATATATATATATATATATATATATATACCGGGTGTCCCAGCTAACTTGAACCAAGGGGTACAAATTAATATATTTTAGGTAGGTCAGTGAAACCAATTGCATTCAACTGCCAGCCTCCTTGCGCACTACAGCAATTTTTTGTTTTGCAATTACTTAATTAGCTAATCATGTTAATTTATCTAATTTATTAAATACGGACTTTAGACCAAACATGTAAATTGGAAAGTTGTAGAGCACCTTCAGAAACCCCCATTTCATTAATTGCGATAAAGAAAGTCTCACGTGTATATTTTTTTCCGGGCTCAGAAGAAAGCCCGCGAAATACAAATAATACCACGTGACTAGCGCATTTGTGCGCCGCGATTGTGGTGCTCTTTGTCGTGGTTTGAGCGAACGAAATCAGCTGCGGCCGTGTGTTCTTGGCCCCGTTAAAGGCAGGCCGATGTGCCTGCGATGGCTTCTTCGCCCGCGTCAGACAGCCGGCCCACGTGACGGTGCAGTAGCAGCGAGAGCGGCGAGCCGACACCACCAACATTCTAACCAAGGCCTCCTTCTCTCCCATTAGCCAACGTCACGACAAACGAATGAGCGATATGGTATCAGCCACTGAATCTGCGCATAAAGGATTGGGTAAAGGGGCGAGATGACATCATGTGACTCGACTAAAATTAGCGCTGCACCTTCATTTGCCGGTTCTTTATCGCCATCCCCTGTCGTGATGTAGGCTGCTGCGGCAGGCCTGCGCAGGCCTGGCCAAAATCGCGGTGGCGACGGGTGAGCTCGAGCTCGCTCGAACCATCGCCAACATTTCTGCCTGCCGCTGCAACGGGACCATTGGGTCACGGCCGCAGCTTATGTCGTTCGCTCAAACCACGACTGAGAGCACCACAATCGCGGCGCACAAATGCGCTAGTCACGTGGTACTTTTGTATTTCGCGGGCTTTCTTCTGAGCCCGGAAAAAAAGATACGCGTGAGATTTTCTTTATCGCAGTTAATGGAATGGGGGTTTCTGAAGGTGCTCTACAACTTTCCAATTCACATGTTTGGTCTAAAGTCGATATTTAATAAATTAGAAAAATAACATAATTATCTAATTAAGTAAATGCAAAACAAAAAATTGCCTGTAGTGCGCAAACAGGCTGGCAGTTGTATGCAATTGGTTTCACTGACCTACCTTAAATATATTATTTTGTAACTCTTGGTTCAAGTTAGCTGGGACACCCGGTATATGTGTATATATATATATATATATATACACACACTCGGCAGAACTCTGGTGGTGTCATACAATTTCTCGTTGCATTCTGCATACGTATCTTGATCATGTTGTAGGCTAGCTCGCGAAGGGGTTTGAACCGGCGACATACGCTTTAGGGGCCTTCAAACCGATGTTTCGGTGACTTCACATCCCTACCCGGCGCGTGAAACGCGACAGTTTACATGATACACGCAAGCGCACCCACCGAATACAACACCGTCAAAAAGGATTGCAAAGCGAAAGCCTTTCTTACCTTATGAGGGTCGTGACAAGGTTCTGTGAACGGATGCTGCGAATGTAATGTGTGAACGAATGTGACATCGTACCTTGGGATAAATGTCCCTAGATCTGAAAAAGGCCTTCATCTTAGGTACAAATGTTCTAGACCTTAGGGAAATAGAGTGCGCCTGGGGACAGTTTGTCCCTAGTTAGTAATCACACTATGGCTAATACACCAAAATAGATAAGTTAGGGACATGACGTTATGCCACCTAAAAAAAGCAGACCTCGTTCCTCGGAGACGTGCCTCATATATGGTACATTATGGTCAGTGACCTCTATCAACGGGACCGATATGTAAGATGTGGTCGAGCTGAAGTTGGGACGCAGCCCCCAAGAAAAATAGGAAGGTTTTCGCTTCATTGCAGTTTAGGGTACTCAAGTACGCCCCTGGAATATTTTAATACATCTCGGAAGCATCACTAAAAGCTACTTCACCTGGGGCGTTCTCATTCCTCCACGTAAGCAGCCTTAAGTGTATGTGGCATTATTAATTTTTTTTTTTTGCTTTATTTGCGGTTATTGGAATTCATGGCTGCGGTGCTCATTAAAGCCGTCCATAACTTGTGCTCTTCCATCGTGCAGGAAATCGAAGAAATTTATCGGGACTTGACCAAGGTCATCGGGAAAAAGAAGCGCATCGTCGACACGGTGGCGTTCAATGCCGCGCACGCTGTCGTCACCACCGGTCTAGTAGCGGCGGCCACTACCCTAGTAGTTGTGGAACTGCCCGCCATTGCGGCCGTGTGTGGTGCAATCGGAGCTGCGTCACTGACCGGGTACATCTACAACACTGTCAAGACCTTCAAGCGCAAACAAAAGGTGGGGCGTCGCGTCAATTCACAGCTGCGCAATTTTTTGAAGTACATTATTACAAACCATCTTGTTGCATTCTAGTTTCCAGGATATTTGAAGCAGTCCACAATGATTTGAATGCGAATATTTTGCGCGTGGACGTTTATAGCAAACTTCTCGCTCAGCGTTTAGAACTATAATACTCCCACAGTTAACACAGATGTACACAAACCGTGAAGCGATGTATAGAAATCTTGTTCGACCTATCCCATTCAGAAATGTTCACATAACGGTTTCTCCGCAGTTCTTTATTGTTTCGTGGGCTCCATTTACGGTACTCTCAAGGGGGCCATGTCTTTTTGGCAATAGTTTACATTTTGTCTCTTCATAATTAGCATACATGTGCATAAATAGTCTTTATCCACCAGGTGCCACCGCCATCGGTTGTCGTTCAGCGCCATCTTATGGCTGCTTTTGCGTTCATGCGGAAATTCGTAGCAGGCGATGAGTCTGACGCTGGACAGCCGAGTGGATAGCAGACCTTCTGAAGTTGCAAGGGGCTTTCTGCAGCTCCGAAACGTTGATTTCTTTCTCTTAACGTGTTCCAAGCTTCAAAAGGCGAAAACTATTGCACAAAGTGGGTTATCGCTGATAAAGCCGTTCTAGAAAAAAATCGAAGAAGTCACACGCGATTCATGGTCAAAATATAGTTGCATTTTTAATTATTAGAGCGTTTAATTAATGATGCGTTGATATCTTTGCAAGCGTGCTAGTTAGAAGCCAGTGATATACCAATGTATTGCCATTTTATTCCCACGACAGGTCACGAATCAGTACTACTATAGCTGTGAGTGCCGTTTTAAGGGTAGCCGCAATGTTAGTCACACTGTGCTAGTTGTCCTGTGCATTTGAGACTGCAGCTTTAGCTGACAGGCGGAGCTGATGAAAAGAAGTGAAAATTAGGTGCCGCTTTCGTGCTTCGATGTTCGAATTTCTTTGTCGCAGCGCTTGTGGGTGGTTGTAAAACCGCGCCGACAAGAAATTCGAACACCAGATCGTGTAGGTGCCGTGTTGCTCGTATTAACTTTTATCGTGAAAGTCCGAGTCGCAATTCAAATTCCACCCTTAAGTAAAGTTAATCCAAAAATGACGTATCATCAGTTGCCAAATGATCATAGTTTTCTACCATTTCTGCTTTCAAAACCGACTGAGGCCATGAGCTCAGTAAGCAAACCGCTCGTGTTTGTTTGCTGTGTGTGAGAGGCATTGTTTGCTTGTTAAGTGTGTGTGAGAGGCATTGGTGTTGGTAATGGGATTACGTTTCATGGGTGTGTTAGGTGTCATTTCACTAACATGCTTACGCGGAAACAAAAGATAAATGCAGTCAGCTTTTTTGCTCCCGATTACTGTGAAGAGGCCCTATAGCTCTCTGAACAGAAATGGGAACTAAAATATGGTCGTAATGTGATGAAAGGGAGAGTACACAACAATGTTCCAATGATGCAAATTCACTGAGGGGATCCTGTGATTTATAATCTCGTTCACGTTCTTGAGAGTATCTTAATGGTTTAATCTGTGGGCAATCTTTTATTTAGTGCCGAAAATGGCTTTTGGTATTTTGCACATCACTGCGTGCTGGTACAAGGATCAGTTCAGTTCAGTTCAGGCGTTCAGTCGTGTCCGACTCTTCGTGACCCTATGGACCATGTCACGCCACGCTTTCCGGTCTCTCACTATCTTCTTAACATCACATAGCTTCATCTGCAATGCCTCGAGAATGCCATCTAACCATCGCGTTCGCTGCCTACTCCTTCTCCGGCGACCCTCAACCTTTCCCAACATCAAATCTTTCTCCAGCGACTCCTCTCTTCTCATCAGATGACCAAAGTAGCTGAGCTTTACTTTAGAATTTGACCCTTCAATGAGCAGTCAGGGTTTATGGTCGACAATATCGACTGATTTGATCTTCTGGCAGTCCAAGGAACTCTCAAGAGTCTTCGCCAGCACCACAATTCAAACGCGTCAATTCTTCGGCGGTCAGCCTTTTTCACAGTCCAACTCTCGCATCCATACATCACAACTGGAAAGACCGGTACAAGGATATCACTGCATTATCTGCTGAGTGCACGTAAATACTTGTGCGACGACAAAATGCTAATAAAGGATTTATCAATTCACTCCCTCACGAGTTCCTGTATTTAATGTTGCACACCGTAAAACGCAAGTTTTCGTTGAACGATTAACACGAGAAAACTTCCGACCTACAAGTTGAAACGAGCAACGGAGTGACGGAGTTGCCCATTTCATTTATCTCTCAAACAAACACAAGTGGAACTCAACAAGAACGAAGAATTGAATACATTATACAATATTAACAATGGTACATTAAATGGTATTACCAATGGTAGTTTTGAAAAGACTGGTGTCAATAATGACAGCGAGGGAGGCTGGAAGGTGGTTCCAGTTAGGACAAGTCTTTGGTATGAAAGAATTAAAATGTAGATTCGTCCGGCAGTTCGGTATGGCAACCTTGAACTTGTGGCCGGTGCGGGATGAAATATATGATGTTGGCTGAAACAGAGAAGATCTAAAAGTAGAATTGAAATGAAAAAATCTCATGAAATAAGCAGAGGCGGGATGTTTTTCGGTGCAGAGACAGATCAGGTATATTAAGGTTTGACTTCATTATGGAGACGCTGACAGTACGCTGATAGTTTGGTACTATGAAACGTGCAGAACGATTTTGGATGGCTTCAACATTGTTAACGAGTGTATTGATGTGCGGATCCCAGATTGATGACGCATACTCGAGTTTCGGTAGGACCAGGGTTTTATAAAGCATCAACTTTATATTAGTAGGCCTTTGCCTTTTTTCACTCGAAATACACGGCCAAATGGGCCTGATTTTTTTTGTTTTTATTTGGTTTAAGCTTGCTAATGCTTAGCAGGTGAAGGCTGTTTCTATTTCCAGTTTGTTTTTTATTTATTTTTTTTAATTTAGCTGAGATTGAGACCATCTATCTAGGACAGTCTAGTGGGTTCGTAACAGCAGCAGGGTTGACCTTGAGTAGACTGGTACACGCCAGTAATTCTCGTTCCGCTCGTGATCCTTCTACACTCGCGACTACTTCGGTTGACTTTCCTGTTGCCTCAGCAGGTAAGAACGCAGCTCAACATATTCAAGCGCGCCATCTATCCATACTGTCCCGATACTTCCGAGGAGCAGGTATCGGACCACTAGGTGTGCTCATCTGCTGTAAGTCATAGTCCGCAGGCGATCTTCATATGCAAGCTTATACCATGCCTCGCGTGCTTCGAATGAGAACCAGCCGAGATTATGCCGTTTCTCACAATTCATTGGTTGAGCTGGGCGCTGCTCTAGCTGGTCCGACTTCGTGCACTGTTGCGGCGCAGTCAAGCTTGGGACATTCCACTGCTGTCATTAGTGTTGTGAGGTCACCGGTGCCATCCAGTTGCACGGTCACAACAGGTACCGTCTGTTGCAGAAGTTTGCGGCCCAACGCGCCGGGCAGAGGAGCAGTATCGCTCCCGAGAGGCGGCGCTGCGCCCGCCGGCGCTGCCTGGTGACGCAGCTATAAAGAGTGCGGAGACTTGTTCTCTTCCCCTCATCCCGCGGCTGATAGCAAAGATGTGCGATATTTACCGCGGGATGAGAAGAAGAGAACAAGCCTCCTCACTCTTTATAGCTACGTCACCAGGCAGCGCCGGCGGGCGCAGCGCCGCCTCTCGGGAGCGATACTGCTCCTCTGCCCGGCGCGTTGGGCCGCGAACTTCTGCAACAGACAGTACATCCGACTGCTTTCTATATCAGTGTTGTGTTCCACGGTCAGAGGTCTTAGCTCTTCTCATCCATTTCGTGAGCCTGCCTCAACTTTAGTAAGAGGTCTTAGCTCTTCTCATTCATTTCGTGAGCCTGCCTCAACTTTAGATGCACATGCATATATCTTACGAACTCCAAGACAGTGTTTAAGTGCGAAAGCGTAAGCACTGACTAATAGTGACTATAGATCAATTGAGAACAATGTGCATTCAGTAATAGGTCTTCGAAAAATTGCGACACGTCTTGTCTTCGTTCTTTTCTTCCTAAAGTACTGGAGTAAAATTACACATTCGCCATGAGGGGGCATCAGTCCTAACTGGCCAAGAGCGCACATCCGACTTTTTTATTTTTATTTTCACTTCGTAAGGTTATTGCAGCAATAATTTCCATGCATCTTACACTTCGGTGCCATCATAGTGGCCGTATTTTTACTGACTTCCATTCCAGAGAGCGGAAGAAGGAAGTGAAGCACTTCTTTCGGCAGCCGCTGAGGACAGCGACAGCAGCCTCACCATGCAAGTAAGTGCAGTAGGTGTGCGCTGCTGTATTCGGTATGGTGATCGAACTGTGCTCTTAGGTCCCTTTGGAAGCCAATTCTACTGAAAACACCCCAACTGAGGCCGATAATCCTGCAGGTCTTCAACTGGCCACGGCTTCTGCTACGAGCGAAGAGGTTGGTGTGACGACGACGCTCTTGAATTGCCCAACAGGAAGACTTCTGGTTAAATGAACTGTAATACCGCTATCTACACGCCGTCTCTTCCAGTGACGTTAATTAAACATATTTTTGGTGACCCGCTTAGCCAAAAGCATTACAGAGTGAATGTGAGAATAACTGGATTATAATCATCGAGAGAAGGTCCGGCATAGCGTGTCCTCCATGCGAAGCATTACGTAGACAAGACGGCTGGTTGTGAACTTGGCAGGCCTTCTTCAATATCCAGGTTGTCTCCTTAGTTGGTAAGCCGAAAATGCTTCAACAAAATGGAAGTGAAACGTATAAGAAGTGAGGTATTGGAGTCTTTACAAATGCATTAACTGGCATTGCGGGAAGTTCACCATCCCTTCCCTCGTATATTCCAAAAAAAGCATCTTTGCATTCTTTCATTTGGACAGTCATCAGCAGTGTACTAAACCGTAAGAATGAGCGTTTACGTGTCTCTACTTTGACGCCTGTCGTAATTCAATGCCTTGTATAACTTCTGTGCTTTGCAATTTGTTTTCAGTACGTAATATGGAATAGGTGATTTGCTCTAGCCTAAGAGTGGTCGCTTTCCACCAGTGTCGCCTGGAGCGAGAAGAGGAGGAAAAAACTTTATTTAATTAAAATAAGGTAAACACTCCCATGAGGACCCCTTAGTCCAGGAGCCATCTGGCTGTTCCTTCTAGCTTAGCACGCTCCACCAGCTGTAACTGATGGGCGGGTTGCGTGGAATCCATCGCTCTAGACCTTCTGTCTTTCGGCAATTTGGAGGTCGTTCGTAAGGATCTCACGGGTGGCAACAGCGGCAGAGGTGTCACGATTAGCTAATTATTTCTCGTTGATCGACAGCAAAAACTCTCCATCTTCTTGCTGTCAGTGGTTGTTGGGTTGATTTATATGCGTCCTATAACCCTTGAACTTTCCTACATTTCTTCGCTGATTATCCTAACGAGTGCCTCGAACCTCTCATGCTTCGTGTCATAGGTAACGTGAGAGGATAACCACAGAGCTCCCACAGCTTCTGTTAGATCTTCTCAGACGATCACGTGGTTACCACGTGAAACTCGCGGCCACACAGGACGTTCCACCTCAGCCACCACAGTCGAGGGGTTCGGTAGTGAACAATCCCAAGAATCGGTTACATGCAACCCAAATGCCTAAAACGTCTAGAAGATTAAATAGCGTAGCCTTAACTCTGGCAACCTTGATGTCATAGGTACCATGTGTTTTGTGTGTTGTTTTTTTTAATTTATTTGTTATAGAACTGTTTGGCGCCGCCGCGTCGCGAGGCGCGGGCGACCCGTTGCAAAGGGTACAGCCACCATCACCATTACCATCATGCGAGAGGTACCACACAGCTCCTACCCTCGCGTTAGATCCCCTTCCACTTGACACCCGCGTTAAGAAGGACATTCGTGTCCGCAGCTATCTAATTGGATAGCGCTGGCAAACACTCTCAAGGACTGGTTACGTGCAACATGAATACCTAAGAAAGTGGAAGTTCGAACAGACATTGCCACAGCTCAGTCGGAAGATCAGCAAGCGCGAAATAGGGAGGTTATGGGTTC
Source organism: Amblyomma maculatum (assembly GCF_055883805.1). Classification (NCBI taxonomy): domain Eukaryota; kingdom Metazoa; phylum Arthropoda; class Arachnida; order Ixodida; family Ixodidae; genus Amblyomma; species Amblyomma maculatum. Next base: position 30,586,363 of record NC_139354.1, on the reverse strand, counting down.
TGATTCCACGTGCAGAGTGTGTATTCTTTTTTTCTTTTTTTCCTTTCTAATCGAATTTATCTTGGTTACGCGGTTATTTCACATTGGTCAAAACCGAAAATATTCTATGTGCTTTCTTATGGATGAGTGATTGTTGGGTCTCTTTATGTGTCTTGGGCCAAATTACTGAAATTAAACCTGAAACAGCTATTTGTCCTCTGTAGACTACTTCACCAAATGGTCAGTGACAATGCGTGCTTGAAAGTTCCTCCTTCACGAAAGCAAGAATGCATGCATATGGTTTTGGCTTGCAGGTATTAGCAGAAGCTGGCAATCATTCGGCTCTCGCCAGAGCTAAGCAGATGTACACCGTCAGCATGGAAGAGGTGAGTCAAGGCTTGGCGTAAAAGAAACGTGATTGCTTAACCTTTGTGGGTGTCTTGCGCAGCTGTGTGACCATGCCTCGCCAAGCACCGACCCTCGCATATTGGAGAACCATCACTACCGGTTACGCCAGACCGCGCAGGAGCTGTTTTCAAGCACTTGTGGGGCGGCCGGCGTTGCGGTGTTGCCTCACTTCCTGGCGAGGCTCTCAAAGGTGCTTTAGTTTCCAGTTGGAAATTCATGCTTAGCTAATAGAGATATTTAGCTTACCGTGATCCGCGACCCGCCACCGTGACTCTAGCGCGCATGGGCGGGGCGCTCAAGCTGATTGGTTCCGACGCGGCAGGTCTGTGTGCAGACATCAAGTATGTGGCGCCATCTATCGGCGTCAAGGGGAGTCTGGGCATGCACAGTGGAACGCGCGGTGGTGGATCACGGTAGCGGATCGTGGATCACGGTAAGCTAAAACTCTCTAATGTATACAGCCAAGCTGTTGGAAATTCTCTTGCCGAGAATACCACGCACTTTGGGCCGAAAACATTTGCACCAGGGCGCGCAGGTTTTCATTCTAAGCAACAATCAAGGTGCTGTACATAAATGAAGTACGTTTTCATCCTTTTAGTTGTACTGCGATGAACAAAAGGTTTTACTCATTTTTTTCATGAGCTTTTGATGCGGCCTGCTGCCGCCATATTCAGTCTCATGAACACGCAAAAAACGTAAGTATGCTATTGCACGATGAGCACAATTATCGCGAGTGGAAGTTCTTTAACCATTTTGGAGGAGATCCGCATCACTTATCAAAATTTTCCCTTTAGGTTATGCCTATACATTAGAAAATCATCTCCCATATTCTTATCGAGGTTCATTTTGGAGGAGATCCGCATCACTTATCAAAATTATCCCTTCAGGTTATGCCTATACATTAGAAAATCATCTCCCATATTCTTATCGAGGTTCTATCTTGCATCAAACAATGCACTCCACGAACTCGAGCTGTCGTATACATAAAATAACATTGTTTAAGAGGTTTTATTTAATCGCAGATTGCATTCATCAAATCTTCAGAGCTTTTCTACTGACCTGCAAACGATCTCATTCTTATAAAACATCACTTTAATTGAACCTTTTCGTACTTGGCACATCTTTTAAGAGTACGTTGAAAACTCAGAGTACATGTCTGTCACTTGATGCCTAATTTAAAATAGACAAATAGCCGGGGCATCTCGAGGACTAATTTATAATTTATTAACTGACGCCCAAATACGAAGCAATACAAAGGGGTTAAAAGGCGTACGTTTTCAACCAGGGGAGAGGCGCGCATGCGCAAAGCGGCCTTGTGAAAAAGGCGCATTGCATGCCAAACACATTTAAACGTAGCTGCCTTCATTTATTGTCGCGGCCAAGGTTTGTTTTTTGTTAGTCTGCACTCATATTTTAGCCGACCTAAGGATTCTTGAAAGGGTACTATTTTAAAAAGCCTGTGTTTTCAATGGCTATTAATAATTACTTGACATCATGTACGCACAAAGAACGCCTGAACTGCTCGTTGCTTCCCTATTTCACTATCCCCAATAGCTTGAACTAAACACATTATGTTCCTTTCAATTCGCAGGAGATCGACGAACTGTTCGAGAATTTCGTCAACCAAACCCGGGGCAAGTAGGTCGCTGGCCAGCACTGTAAACACTGCGACCATGCGATGTTAATTTCTTCTTCACTTCAAAAGGTCTCTAAATTACAAAATTGCATGTAAATAAATGGTTTCATGATTTCAGACGTCTCTTCTTGAGTCCAATTCAAACATAGACGTTGATGTCCTGCAAGAGTGACTAAGCATCGAAGCTTAGATTGAAGAACGAACTCCTGACTTGCAGCCGCGGTCATGGATCTTATTAGCGGCCCGCTTCGGTCATGCGTGTTGGGAAATGCAAAGGAAGGGACTCCGACAGTTGGCACGAGCTCATCAAATAATCTCAAGCCAGCGAAGTACCACAAAAGCGCCGAAGCAGAACTGGGCCACTTTTGGACGTGGAGATCGTGAGTGCAGACGTGAACACTTTCGTATTTAGAGTGTTTAGTAGTGTCCCGCAGCGGAAATGACGTGCAACCTTAACATGTCTGCTTAGCCTTAGAACGAACGTGTAATGAACACACGTCTCTCATAGTATCGAGCCAACAACGCTCAATTCCGGGCACTATAGTACCGATATATAAAAGGAGACAACTGAGACTGATTTAGTGAAAAAAAAGTTCATGAACACCATCTCAACAGACAACAGTTAGCATAATCTTGATACAATCGATGCGTTTGTTTCGGTAAACCATAAATTATTACTGATGAAATCGCGGACTATGATGAAATACTGGGCGTTCCTTCGTTATCATTTACCTTTTGCTAGGACTCATTCTCGTGCTTATCGTACACTGCTTAGAGCCACCGCCATCATACAGCTACGCGATATTAACGCTGTCAATTTGTATCGGTCAATATGTCAACCCTTACAGTAGATTTGCGAGTAACCACAAGAATTGCTCGCTGCAGCGGCAGACGACAATCTATTGTTTTCTGGCATTGGCGGCTTAAAAGCTACGTCGTGACTATGGCAGCCTGTCAAGAGAAATACGTCCAGGCTCGTACCCATATCGTGCCTTTGAATTGACTAAGAAACAGCTCACAATGCCGAATGTCAAACAAGACGATTTTACAGCCGATTTAGGAATTTTATTGCTCTATTTAGCTGAAAACAAAGGAAAGTACGCCATTTTCTATTGCGTATTATGAATTATAGAATATAAGATCACCATGGTTCGTCACACTGTACAAAACATTTGTGGAAAAAATTCCATGGTGAATTCAAGTCTTTTCTGTTCTCATTTGTTTTCTCTTTTATTTTTCTATGAAATATTGAAAATATTTTTTGTTAGTGCGTTTTGTGTAATTCAACAGAATTTTATGTTTCCTAGTTTTTGTTAAAAGCGGGCAAGCCCATGAGGTGACCATATACAGCCTTTGTAAAAAACTCTTACCCTAAGGGTCTGCAGTACATATAAGAAATTTCCACCAGCAATCCATATACAACACATTCTTTTTCGCGCCGGCAAGGGAAGCGGGTTCCACCAGAGCGTCAAAGGAATTGGAAACCGCGCCCTAGGACACAACTGGGACGAAGGTGGCGGACATCGCCAGAACGACGATATCTTCAGACAGAAAATGCTTGGGCAGCCCAGGCAGCGCTGAACACAGAAGAACGAAGTGTGCGAGAAAGAAGAAACTCGCCATCTTTCAGTGAATGCACAAGGTTAAGGTGAAGTCATCCCTGTAAATAAAACTAACAATATATATACATTGAGAGAAAGCCAAACAGAAAAGCAATGAGGGCCCAGCGATCGACTTCCCTGCACCTTCCACAAACGAGAACGTCATTTCATCCTCATCGTTCTCCACCCGTAACAATATTGCATTTAGTCATTTATTTTTGTCTCAACGTTGCAAATTAGCTGTGACAGACACAGCAATGAATCATTCTGAATCATTTTTGTAAGCGTAGAGGTCCTGATGCGCTGTGGCACGGGGCAACACACCGACGTTTTTCGCAATCACCTTCACTATAACGCATATTACACAAAAAGACAATAAAGTTCAATAAGCAAACAACGTATTCCAAGTACATTTTAGTGAAATGGAAAAAATGTAAAGAGCGTGCAGAACTGCCTCATTAAATCACAGTGAGTGTTTCTGGGCTCCATTCGTTTATTGGAATGATTCAATCGAAAGCGCACGTTATTTTCCTTCCTGTGCACACAGTTTCTTCCATGCAGTCCCGGCTATGCGTGTCGGCATGAAATGTGAACAGCAGATCGAACGCGCGCGTATCGCACGCACAACGGCTGTATCGAGAAAGTTATTATTATAGTTCACTGCGCTTTAGCAGTATGAAAATATTTTTTGTGGGGGCCCCTCTTAGCTGCACTTGACCATGCAATCACGCTCAGTCCTTGCATGAGCATTGCAAGGTGCATCCTCAGCATATTGCGTATAAGCACTTACTGGCGCGTTGAGACAAATCGGGTGAAGAGTACCCACGAATTATGCCGAGTAACTGTGCAGTAGCCTCCGCCTGCATACTGCCTATGCTCTCTAAACTTGAAAGCCAATGCCGCACAGTTTATGGCAAGAAATTTTTGATGTGTTTCGTGCCAAAGTAGACCTTTTTGTTTTTCTTGGGGGTGGGGGAGAGGAGGGGCTTCATAACTTGCGTTCTCCGGCTCTAACAATAATTCGTAATGGGACCAGCATAAACCTAATTCTCATCAGTATTGTTTTCATTCAATCACGTGGAAATAAATGTATCGACTAAGTTCGGCATCAAATTACAATTAAGCATCCATGGTTTTCAGGTATCAAAGCATAGCGCCATGCGGGCCGTAAACATGACACAGAAATAAGAGTACACGCGAAGCGTCTTGAACACGCCCCTTTGTATTTCGCGAATGCTTTTATATTTTTTCTGTTTAAATTTGTGGTTGGGGAAACGAAGGCGCAGTGTCTCGATTCTAAGTGGACACCTCGAGTTGGCAGATGAGCTTATCTCGTCGGCTTGAGTCGCAATCACAAGCTAGCCTCCATCTGGACTGGAAAAAAAAAAAAGTTTTATAATGGGGAGCAAAATGGTATGACACCACACTGAATGCTGCACGAAGTATTCGATCCCGCATACTTCGGCACAGTAGTCGAGCGCCCAGACCACTCCGCAACCACGACGCGGTACCAGTTGTTTGCAGCACTACAAAAGGTAAGGACGACCTGAGAAATAATCAGGATCGCACGTACCAGATGATTGAGCTCGTGCTATACAGCACCTCGCTCGGTAATAGCGATAGACAGGAGCACAATCATGTAGTGTGAGCCATCCTGACGATAACATAGGTCGTCCTTACCTTTAGTAGTACTGCGGACAACTTTTGAAACGAACCGAGTACAGTTTTCATAGTCCAGAATCGAAAGACGTTCGCGATAGAGGTGTTCGAGAAAAGAATCACGTGAAAGACCCTTTCTGTTAAACTCAAAACAAACATTTTATCTTGATTTCAAGGAAAAGTACATATATGGCACAAATTGAAAACACCTGTTTTATAAGTAAAGAATATTCTGATATCATTACTTCAAGAATATTTAAGTACCCAAAAAAGAAAATCTTTGTTTTTGTTGTGTTATTTAAGGCACTTTTTTTGCAGCGCATCGTGTATTACATATGCGAACAAATTCCGTTCATAGAGAAAAGTTCCCGTTAAAGAAAGTTCATCTCCAAACTTTTTGGGTATGAAAGCTAGGAACGAATTATTTAAAGAGAGAGACTACCTCACAGGCACGAAAGACAATTCATAAGTGCTGCTCATTAATTTGAAACCTGTTCGCACTAACTAATAGGGTAATATGAGAGACGCAAACGCTGCCGCGAGTTATCCACTTAATGCGCCTCGCAAACGCAAGCTCTTAGCCGGATGGGATCCTAAGCGCACACAAACTCGGGGCACGCATAATACTGATCTAAGAACAAAGCATGTCAATAGATCAGGCATGCAAATTTACCACGCAAATATATAGTACATGCTAAGGAAGAAGCAAAGATTTAATTCAGTTTTTTTCTTGTCATAAACTTCTGGTAGGCCGCTTGAAGTAAAACCAGGTTGGCAAGGCCGATGCCTGTGGGCTGTTCTGGCCCTGATGCTCAGATGAGGTTCCAAACTCAAACTCAATAACAAAAAGGCAAAATGCCAAAGTTGTGTTGGTCTGTGGCGTCTTGCACTGGCAGAGCCAAATTGCTTTTTTGGCGCTAACACTTGAGCTTCCACTCTCCGAAAGGCCGATGACATTTAGTTGTCGCGGTCACCAGCTGTTTGACTTGATTCACAGTTAAGCACCTCACGGGTGCGAGTCGCTTTCGAACTAAGTCCGACGCGTCCAGGTCAATTGCGATGTCCACTGCATGAGACATCGGTGCCTAACGAACAGCCTCACACTCGTCCAGCGTACCATCCTATTCAGACACTAAATTATCACCTTGTCACAGTCACTTTCATTAAGCATTGGGAAAAACAAACCTATGCTGAACAGCCTACAACTCGCTATGTTTTCTGTTCTGTTTAAACATTAACTTTTATAGCCCTGATTCTTTATTTAACCAACGACAACAGCAACCTGTAACCTCAAACGACGTTTTACTCTTCGCGGTTTAATCTATGACAATTTCCCGCTGGATGACTGCCGCATCGTACTGCGCGGTGCTGTTTTTTCATCTTGCGGTTGTTTTCGCGTGCTTTTTATTCGCTGCGCTGTTCTGTCCGTGAGCTGTTTTATTGCTGCGCGTTTTTTTTTTTTTATTCAGGTGTGCTGTTTTGTTGCCATGCTGTTGTAATTCAATGATCTGTCTTTAGCTGCCGAGCTGGCATCAGAGTAGCGTTTCACGAAGCCCACCTCGTCTTCTCCTTACACCTGTGAATGAAGATGGACACGCACTTTCCTGACAAGCCGACACCTCGTCTCCTCCTCAAGGATATTTTCTTCATGAAGTACCACCTTGAGGTATTCTCCTTAAGTGCCCGAGTGGGACCTTTAAAGCATCGCAAGGTCAAACTATACGACTTCGTAGTTTTGTGGCAGTTTAGCTAGACCGTGTGCATTGGTGCTTCAAAATAAAAATAAAACCAAAACCTCGAAGCAGAGCACATTCGAATTACCCGCCCGTTTTTAACCCGCACACTCAGTAGCCGAGTGTTTTAAAAACCACAGAGCCTTCGCGACGACTGCTTCAGCTCGTTATATCTGTGCAAGTGTACTACAGTTCAGCTGGGCCTACGGACATTTTCGGGATATTTGCTGCCCAGATGAACAGTGCCGCTTAGAACGTCGGCGTGCTTTTTTACCGCATATCTGATTCGGTATGGTTATGTATTTAGTTGCTCGCAAACCAAGGAATAATTGCGGATGCAAGCGGCACCTGCCAGGCTGGATACCGTAGATGATCCAAACACGCAGCAACACTGATATGACACCTCATGACACATAATTCCCGGCGCAAAGGTTGTCGCCGCACAAGGCTATCACTCAACTCGCCAAAACCGATAGAACAAGCGCTATTAGAAAGATTTAGCATACCGTGATCCGCGATCCGCCATCGTGACCCTCTACCTCTGGTGGGCGAGGCGAATAAGCTGATTGGTTCCAATGTGGCAGGTCTATGTGCCGACATGCAGTATGTGGCGCCATCTATCGGCATCAAAGTGATCTGGGCGTGCGCAGTGGAAGACGCGTGGCGGATCACGGTGTGCTAAATATCTGTATTATGCCGCAATGCAGTCGCAGCACCCGGAACGCCCGCCGGCAGTGACGGCAAAGTTTGCGGCCCGGCTCTTTGTTCAAAAACAGTTGCTTTGCTATGCTCGCCCTGTGTAGTTCTTTCTTTGTGTGTTCTCCCTTACACAGTTTTATGTTTTCAAAATAACGCCACCATAGCAGTGTACGAGGTTCATACACGAATCTGCATGCCTGTCAGGGCTTCGCTGCTTGAGGACACAATGCTGGACACTTTAAACGTGCTTTTTCGTAAAGGAGCAGCCCTCGGTATGAAATGGGACATGTCTCAACGGAACAATGCACAAAAATCTAAATAAGACTGCGTTCTTTAACGACTTAATAAAAATTCTTTTTGCTTCTTTCCCAACTCAGAAGTTCTACTCTGGCAGAGATGACAGAATCAACCACGCGGTCGGTAGCAGGACTATTATCGTGCTGAACTGTTGACAACGCGATGTCTGCTTTTGTAAAGTGTTAATTTCACGCGATTTTAAAGCACTGAGGTTTTGGAATATATAGCACACTAATGCGTTCTAGACAAGCACGGATTTGGGTACGCAATTATAGGAAACCAAAGGCTTATTCATGAGCTTGAAAGACGAAACATTAGTCCTAAAGTTAGTTCAGTCAGGCATAATGAAAAGCATTGCCTTTAGCGAGCGTCGTTGAAACGAGTAAAAAAAATCTTTCCTGTTAAAGACAAAAAATGCTCCTGTAGAGTGCTAAAAGCAATACTAGGTAGAACGAGAGGAAGAAGATGGCTTACACGATATGAAAGAGCACTGAACAAGGGTAGAGGAGGAGAAGCCTCAGTTCGCAGGTCGAGCCAACGTTTCGACAAGTCCACTTGTCGAAGCGTTGGCTCGACCTGCGAACTGAGGCTTCCTCCCCCTCACCCCTCCCCCTTTCTACCCTTGTTCAGTGCGCTTTCATAAAAGCAATACTAGATTATCATAAGTTGAGAACACGCATGCACCTCCTCCAAAATATTTTAAGTTAAGCTAATCTTTAAAAAACGCTCAAATGGCATTCTGGAGCAACTTGCACGAGTTCTGGCTTATCGTTAATGAAATATGTCGAGTTTTGCTGCTTAAGAGGCCTCTGTTATACGCGCTCCCCATCCATTTCGAAATACATCAGGAAAGACGCTGCATGGCGCATCCGACCGAGCTGTAGCGACGATGCAGGAAATTGCACAACGTCGAGGAGTGCGGCGCCGGGCGAAGGAAGCGGCAAGAGCGGCCGGAGCTTGACGCTATACTTGCATCCAAATATTCTTACGTCACGTACGCGCTCGGCGACTGGATGAGCACGCAGAGCGGGGAGCCCCTCCTTCGTCAGGAAGGTCTCATCCATAACCGGACGCTGATTTTTGAGTCACTCTCGCCTCACCCCGAAAGGCTTACAAGACGACGCCCTCTTGCTTTCTTGATACTGGGCAAGGCAGCAAAAGGAGGCATTGAAGAAAAAAATTTAACCTTCGCTCAAAGTGCGAGAGGGAAAGTAGAGGTGGAGAACGCGTGCTGTCTTGTTTCTTACACTCCGACGGCAGAACACTGCTCCCTGCCAGAGATGCAAGTGAGGCACGGTCAAGAGATCTGAGCGCACGGCTGCCATCTGACAATAGTAACGCGTCGCTTTTTGTTTGTGCGTGATGTACTAGCGTTTCTTTAGCGGTACACACGTACGCTGCTGGAATTGGTGCAAGAGACACGTTCACAAGGTAGGATCCCACCGAGGTGAGGGTAAGCTCAGTCCAAAAGACTGTGTTTTTTGTGTCATCATTTCCTTTCCATCGCATATGACACCATGCCCATTCTCACTAAAGGGGAGTTCTACATGCAGATGTTTGCACTGCCGCCTCAGCAGTCGGCTGTCTGCTCTTAACGACTGCTTGAAACAGTGTTGATATTATCTCGTAATTGCCTTTATCTGTAGGTTATGAAACTTATCCCTTCCTAAAAGCGTATTTATCCGCATTCCCGTCAATTATCTCAGTTTGCTTATCAATGAACTGTCAAGATGACGCCGATATCTCACAGAATGGCAACCTCATGAGCAGTTGTTGAAAACATTGGTGTTGTATGAAGCGGTAGCCCACTGTGATCACCCGTTGAACGGGGTTTGGCCCAAACCATCATCATCATCCACCTTCTGAGGATGCCCAGCTTTGTTCAAAGTATTATGATGGTCCCCTTTAGTGTGTAGCTATAAGTGTAGCTTCAGAATCCTTTCTTCATTCGCCACTGAAGGCTACAGTTGCGCAACAAATGAACGGATGATTGCAGGTGACGATGTGTTTCTGTCGAACGTTCTATTTTTGGCGCGGGGAGAGGGGGGGGGGATGTCGAAGGGAATAGTTGGATTTGTTTGTGGGTGCACCTCATCAGGTTAGGTTGAGGCCTCATGAGGATGCCCGCATCTGTCGTAACGTTACTGTTTCGAATCCTTTGACGCAACAAATGCTGACTTACTTCAGCTGGTCCTCCCGTATTGTCAAGATGTTAGATGTCATTGTTATTGGCAAGATGTTATTGGCAGATGGTAGATTTTGACGAAGCACCACAAAAGGATATTAGAAATAGCTATCATAAGAGTCTGTGTTAGCGTTATAAGAGAATGTGTCAAAATCGCTTCAGAGAATGCGCCGCTTAAAACAAACTGACCTACTAATACACACTTCATTGCTAATTATGTCAAGATATGAGCTGCATGATTTAAGAGACAAATGCATGAGCAATTCCTACTCTAAGACTCAAAACGGTGTCACAAAAATGTACATTTGAAGCATTCCTCACAGCCTGATATAATATAGAGCCAGCTTGTTATCATACGTATCCGTAATTATTGAAAGGATGCCCGTTATGTGTAAATTGATAAATAGAGCTGCTAATTGTAACCAATCATATTTAGAATAACTGAAGGCTTTTCAGAGTAGTGTTGCATAACCAAAAGTATTTCAATTAAAACTGATTGCTGGGCTAGTTGGTGCATAGTCACGTAAAGGAAAGGTTAATAGCGCAACAAAAAGACACTCACAAATAGACACACAGCGCCTGTCCTGTGTGTCATTTCTGCCTATTTGTGAGCGTCTTTTTGTTGCGCTATTAACCTTTCCTTTATGTAAAGTATTTAATTTGTTCTGCTTACTTTATTGATTACAATCGTTAGCAAAGGTCTATTTCCTTTTTGATTTTTGGTTTAAGGAAGAAAGTGCCAATAATTGCTTTGAAATAGCAGAAATATTTTCACCAAGCTGCTCTTTATGTAAACCGAATTTCCCACTCGCCTGAAATGATAAGTCGCGCAATAAAAAAATTCTGCCACATGTAGCTGTAGGGGAGAGCCGGGAGGAATGGGACACTTTTCACATATATTTTTAGTTTTTTTTATTTTGAATACAAACAGATGTTTTATAATTTAAAATATAAAGCAAAACTTGTTGCGCAAATTCTGGGAAGCAATGTTTGCTACCTCTTCAAGGGCAGCTCTAAAAGAAACTATTTACAACCACCAAAATCTGTCCCATTCCACCCCCACCTTAGGGTGGAGTGGGACACCACTTGGGAGGAATGGGATATGTGTAATGCTGTAGTGACAACTTCATTAGCGAATATTATAAGCTGATAGCTCGACTTCAAACTTGAAGCTGGACTGCAGGCGCTTCGTTGCCCCGACAGTAGTCGGCACCGGCAGTTTCATAACAATGTCGGTGATTGGTACAGTTGCTCTATCTTCGTGAAGACGAAAGTAAAACTGGGAGCTCTCATCTTTCTTTCGAAGAAACCGGACACTGACGTCCAACTTCTCACAGCTCTCGACTCTGCCCGCGTAATAGACGACAGATTTTTTTTCACAGAAACTGACGAGGACAAATTCATCTTTTTCCACTCTAAAACCTTCATTCGGCCATTCGACCTCAGAAATTTCGTGCCTCTCATCATCGACACTTGACATGTCACTGCCCGAATCGTCAAAGGCAACGGCAACAGTTTCTTCGTCACTCGAATAGCTTATATCCATTTGACGACGCCGTTTCATATTTGGACGAGTAGTGGCAGCAATCTTAGCTGCCTTTGGTGCTCTTTTTTTCAGACTCCGCCGTGCAAATCTCTCCGCAGTTGCTTGTTCACTGGCACGTTTCTCTGGGGTATCTGTAAACAATTTGGTGCTACCCTTCTTCCTTCCTTTTTGCCCTGACTTGCGTGGCGCAGCCTTTGGATAGGGCCTGAGGTCGCTTGGAATAATGCGACTGGAAGAAGGAGCTGACGCCGATGCACCTTCATTGGCCGTGGGCATGAAGACATCTCTGAGGATGTTTCGAGCTGCGTTAGTGTCCGTCTCCGAGTTCAGAACTTTTCCTTGAAGGCTTGATCCATCCATTTCACATATTGCGGTAGCTGGCTGTGGTGACAGCACTCCGCTAGGGGAAGCTTCGGGTCTGTCAGTCACTGAAGACATCATGTAGTCGTCCTCAGTGAAGGGCTCGCTATTGAAAGGCCAAATACCTGTTTTGTGGAAACCCGAGATTATATTCTTTTGTGTTACCGTTGATACGTAGGCTGACCCCACAAGTTCTCCAACGTTGTATATGGAGGTGGCCTTCCCTGGATTATTTATAAGCCAGTCATTGCATGCAGCGTTGTAGCGAGATTTGAATGGTCCATACACAGATACATCAAGTGGCTGCAAGCGGTGGCTACAGTGTGGAGGAAAGGTCAGCAGAATGATGCCACTTTCTTTGGCCTTGTTGATGGTGTTGATGTTGACATGGCTTTCGTGATTGTCAAGGATTAGAAGAATAGGTTCTTCCTTCGAGCACTTTGTGCTGTAATGCCAGTACAAACAGCTCGCCGGACATCCATCCTGACCTGCTTGCCAATCCAAGACTTCCGGCTGGGGCGCGCTCCAGGAAAAAATCTTTAAATCTCATTCGTGGAAAAATGAATACCGGTGGCAGAGCATTTCCTATGGCATTGACAGTGCATAAGACGGTCACCAGTTCACCGCGTTCTGCAAATGTGACCTGGCCAATTTGTTTCTCTCCTCTTGCTGCGATAATCTTCGGCGGATTGTGGGCAGTTGTGAAGCCTGTTTCGTCACAGTTGTAGATGCGGTCTGGAGTTAGCTTGTGTCGGTCGTAGACGCCTTTCAGATTAGAAAGGAAAGCATCGACGTTGTGCTTGTTGAAGCTCGTTGCCCGGCCAAGACTGATGGCTTCCAGCGATCGAAGCGACAGTTCAGGATGACTGTCCATAAAGCCCAGAAAGCAGTCTCTTCCAGCTAACTTGTTGACTTCCCATGATGATGGGCACTTCCGACTTAATGATGTTGCAAACTGGTATGCCAGGGAACGAACTTGCATTCTTGTTAGTCCATGTGCATCTTGCTTGCCTTCAGCAAATATTCTTTCAAAAGTACTTCATCTTCTCCTGTGAAGACCATACCGCAGACTAAGTTGGAGTTGAACAAAATACTGTCTCTCGCACTACAACCCTTGTACTTCTGTACTGCTCGACCAAGGGCTGATTTTGAGATTTTAAGAGCTTCTGCTACGGCCCTTATACTTTCTTTTTCTTCGCAAACTAATCTCACAGCATCCAGCATCAAGCTGTTCGTCGTTCGAACCCTCTCGGGATGCTTTTTCTTGTATACCCTTGGCATCTTCCTGAAAATTCAAATGGAACAATAGCATGCAAATGTAAACAAGCACTCTCACAAAGCTCAAAAATTTCGGCTTTGTCTAATTCGTTGCGTGCATTAAACAGCACTACAGCTGTAGCCAACTAGTTATGCCCTTCTCCAGGGAGGCTCACGTTTCAAATTGCGTCTTTTATTCCCCATTTGGAGTGCCCTAGCGTGAATTTTCATCTAACCAGCATATCTTCAATCTCATGCCATTTTGAGGGCACCGAATAAATATTACCTCAAAACATGAAATAAACAAAAATAACTCTTTTTTAGGCTAATGCGGCTGAGCTTTGCAGCAGAGTCGCTAGCCACAGCACTAGTCGTATTGCCAGGAGGAATGGGACAGCATCCCGTTCTTCCCTCATCTTAACTGTCCCATTCCTCCCAAGCAGCATTGCACCAACAAAGAAACGTTCCGTGGCGAAAGTTCTCTCCTTAGGCCCAAACATTTTACTGCACGAGGCAAGGCACAGATGCACCTTCTTGGACAAAAATTTATATTAGCGACCTACGCGGTCTCTAAATATGATAAAGCTGTGACTGAAATAGCAGAGACTTTTGACACTTGAATTCGGCGATTTCTTATCGAAGCAACTTCCACACGCCACAGAAATCGGCCATTACGCCCAGGCTATCCATATGCTAGTGCCACCTCGAGATTATTTGAAGAACTTTTTTGAACGAGTTTCTAGAAAGATACACCAGGTGTCCCACTCCTCCAACCGTCCCAGACCTCCCGACTCTCCCCTACCACTTCAGTAACCCAAGACACCCCACCTTGGAGAACAAAATCACTTTTCGCTGGAGTGCTCTCCCTGATGGACACTGCGCATCCATAGAGCAAGAAATACCGAGCCAGCAGCTGGTCGCATCATAGCTTTCTGTTAATGCCATCAAATAAAGCTGCATAAATGGTATCTTGTGCAAGCATTGTAGATATAGTCGTTCTTCAAGATGACCAAAAGATTTACCATACACGCTTGGCTGCTGAAATCAGCAATTAAAATTAGATAATGAGTTTTATTAAGTGATAAACTTTGAAAAATGAAGAAATACTGCAAACTAAGCTACACTACCCATGAGCTCTATCTGATTTCAGTGGACTAGGACACTCAGTTATTCTAAAGCTTGATAACACTTAGCTGAGGCACTTTGGTGTATATTATATTGACCGGTCTGGACTGAACCGCGGTGACTAGAAAACAGCTATGCCTGTAACTCGAGTGGGAACAAAAAAAAATTCCTATTATTTATTATCTCAAATATGAATTGCATGCCTGTTTCCAGATTGTTTTCATGTATGATGTGGTCCGTGTAGAGGAAAAGAGGGCAGACATAAGGACGACAATAGATTTGTCATTTGCTAATCCTACACAGGTGACCACAATAGAACTGTCAAGCATCTGTTACGGCTCCAATTGACTAATTCTCTGCTGGAAGAAGGCTTCTCGGTGCAAATGGAATGGGATGCAGTTTTATCTCGATATGCGAGGACTGCTCCAGTTACGTACGGTGAGGCTTCACAACTGAGAACAATTTGTTTGGTAGAATCGAAGTGTTCCAGTATATGCGCAGAGGTCAATAGATCTTTACTTTTACTGAACGCTTGTTCCTCTACACTTGTCCACTTCCATACAGTTTCTTTTGTAAGCAGGAGATTCAAAGGGTGAAGTACTGTCGAGAGGTTATGCAGAAAGCGCATGAAAAAAATAACGAGTCCAAGGTAGCTTTGAAGTTGCTTGATGTCCTTCGGATTCGGAGCATTTACGACCGCTTCTACCTTCTTTGGTACTGCTGCAGAAGTTATTGCGACTTTGAACTCGTCACATATGTGCAGGCGGCCGTCTTGCTTGAGTACAGGAACAATAGGGGCTGCCCAATATGACGTCCTGACGGGCGTAATGACTCCCTCTCGTTGCACTTTTTGTAACTCTTCTGGAACTTTATCTTGAAGCGAGAAAGGAATTGTTCACAGCTTGACAAACTTGGGACTGCATCTGTTTCGACAACAATTTTCGCTTTCGCGCCATTCATTGTTCATACATCTTTGTATCGAGTGAGCAGCTCATCAACACTTGTAAGGGATTCAACAACTCTGACGTCATTTAAGTCAAGTTGTAGCGCTCTGATCCATCATCTCCCGAGAAGGGTCGGACAGTGGTCAGGAGCTATAAACAATGGTAATGCAGCCTCTCTTCGTCCGAACTGGACTGGCACGGTGACCTTGCCCCTAATGGGTGTGTCTTCCGCAGTAGCTTGTCACTATAATCGCTATAATGTCTGAAGGCTCTATTGGGAGATCGAGAAATCTCTCTTGGAATGCGGTTTCACCCAGTACGGGGACGCCGGCCTCCGTGTCCAGCTCCATTTGGAGATATCTGCTTGCAACTTGTACAACTGCTGTAAACGGTGGAACTGTTTCCTCGCTGTTCATTTGCCACGTCTCGAAGACCTGCGGCTTGGTTTCAAAAACATTCTCACTGTTTTCAAGGTTATGCACGGGCTGTTTTTGTTGCCCTTGCTTGCTGTGCTTATTCGACACGTTATTCTGCGTCGCGTCTTTAGTTCTCGTACAGCGGCATGCCCTTGCTAAATGCCCTATTTTGCTGCAAGCGTTGCACCAGGATATGGTATGCTGATGTTCTGTTGCGTAGTGCGGCTCTCAACTGCGCTAACAGTCTATAGTCTGTTTCATCTGCGCTCGCATCGCAGTGTGAGCTGGCTGAGCTTCGGCCATGCCCTGAGTTTGCATCTACAGGCTTGAGCCAGTTCTGACAGTCTCAATCGCAACAAGGATGTTAACTGCTGTCTCGAACGTCAAGTTCTGCTCTTCAAGTAGGCGCCGCTGCAGTGGTGCGTCGTTAATGCCGCAAACGAGTTTATCCCGCAGCATGTCAGATAGAAAGGTGTGGGCTCACAGTTCACCGATAGCTTTTTTAATGATGCCGTGCAATCGTTGACAGATTTATCTGGCTGGTGATCGCAACTCTTAAACTTGAAGCGGCACACCACCATGGAAGGCTTCGGAAGGGAGAAGCTGAAGAGCACGCTGAATACCTCGTCGATGGAGACTTGGTCGGGTGTCTTGGGCGTCATTAGGCTTCACAGCAAGGAGTATGCGTTGAGTCCGCAGCACGTCAGGAACACAGACATTTTCTTTTCCCCGGGAACACCGTTGGCTTCGAAAAACAGCTTCACTCGCTCCAGGCTGCTCCTTCCCCGTGGAACGGCTCCGATACTCCGTAGGTCATGTTACAATTCGCCATCGACATGTGCGACAACCGAAGCGGCCACAACGCAGCATCAGACAAAGCAGCTAACGTTTCGGCCATTTCAGTGCCATCCGGTCGGCCGCCTACGCTTCCTCCCGCGAACATGCTCCAAACCTATCTAAGTCGCACGTGCCTAATGTGTGTGCGTGCGTGTGTGTGCAAACGCTGGCCAAGCCTGGCGCTCAAGGGAGAGAGCGTCGCCCTCGCCCGTCTGCAGGAGGTGAAGGAGACTTGTGATGCCGCGTCTGAGTCATCGCAGCTTGTTCGGACATGAATTCCCTCCCTTTCCCTCTGAACTGACAAGCGTATAAAAAGCAGCGGCAGATTCTGCTGCGGGAGAGACTAGTTGAGCCACGTCGTAGAGACGACGCCTCGCGCCAGCTTTGTGAGCGTGTCAGTTTTCTCTCCGGGTCAGCTTTTCTGCCCATTCCTTCATAATGTTGTATTAGACGTCGTTTTGTTATTCGACGCCTCATCTTTGCCGTAACTGTTCATGACGTCCGCCGAGCCATGGAGCCGCCACGTCAACGCTATACCGATGGGGCCGCGGCCCACATGTAACAACTGGTGGCAGCGGTGCGATACTCAGGCGCAAGCGCGCAAGCCAAACCTAACAGTCGGCATGGTTGCAGAGAATTTAGTGCAATGCCGGAAAAAACTTTCACCTCGTCGCCAGAATTGTTATTGGTTTGTAAGGGACCGAGCCTCAAGAACCCTATGCGTGGGTCACCAAAGTGCCCTGAGAAGGGCGCAGATAGAGGCGTCTAGAAAGCAGACCGCATACATAGCTAGCGGGAGAGAGACTGGCCCTCCTCGCTGCACGCGGGCAGAGCGTCCGCTCTTTACCTTCTCGCATCTTTCCCACGCATACCGGTTCGCATTCCGCAGACAAGACGCTCATGGTAACGGGAAACACATGGGAGGAATTGTCAAAGTAATGTTGGAAATTTATCTGTAATTGCTATTTATTCTACAAACAATTCGCTGATCTTAAGGTTTTATAACTTTAAAACCCTTCATCTCAATCATCTTTCTGGTTTAGGGCACCACACGAAACAAGAAAGGACAAAATTTCGATACAGATTACGCGCAATCGGGCTAAGATAACCGCTTCTACAATGTTTGAGAGTAGTATGCTCAGTCCACCTTCTCCGTCAGCGTCTCTCAAAGCCTCATTCTCTTTGGGACGGTAAACGCCATAAACCAAACCAGACCATCTTTCGTCTGCCTTTATCAAGTTTTCTTTTTCCAGAAAAATGTCGTATTCAGAACCTTCCCACTAACGCTGTTGCACAGTTCATGTCTGTTGAAGCTCTTCTAAATACTTTAAAAGTGCAAATTGCTGCCCAAATAGTGCGTTTTTTTTTCCTTTCAATATATTCGGCATTTGCGCCTTTTTAGCTTTTTATTATTTTACATTGCATCGAGTGCAGCCATTATTTATTCTTTTTTAGATATTGGCGCATGAGAGCACGCATACGATTATTTTCAGTACATCTATTCTGAAACATTTGTTTGTTTTCCCTCCTTTTAAAGCCCTATTTTACGCCAGTAGTATAGTCTATACGAGGCAAAAAGATAACATTGCAAACAAGAAACAAAATTTCTGGCTAGAGTTTATTCACCGTCCCCTATTATATGCAGAGGAGCGAGATGGTGAGACAGAAAGTTGGCGGTAAACAGGCGCAGATCCTCCGAGTTCAAGACCACTGCATCGAACTAGATCAAGACGTGTTGCAGGAAATTCTACTGAATGATCGCATCAAGGACAAGCCAGTGGCTGTGATCTCTTTGGCTGGCGACTTCCGCAAAGGGAAGTCCTTCATGCTGTGCTTCTTCCTTCGTTATCTATACAACTCAGGCAGCCCTGTATGGCTCGGAAGTCCGAGCGACCCTCTTCGAGGCTTCAAGTGGCGCAGTGGCTGTGACCGCCACACTACTGGGATTCTCATCTGGGATGAAGTTTTTCTGGTAAGGCAACCAGTTCTGTAAACAGTATTGAGAACTTAAGACCCCTTAAGAGAGACAAGGTGAAAGCCTTTGCGGCTGATTCTACTGTAATGTTTATATGTCCGAACTCCGTCGATCATACGGCGCTTCTTTCCGTACGAGATTAGTAGAGATTAGAGGTGTGCAGCTCCACACGGCGGCGATGACATGCACTCGTTTGCGGCGCTTGGTCTTAGCAGGCCGCAGATGGCGTGTGCCATGCGCCCTCCTGGAGACCAGGTTCTATAACCGGGTTTGACCTGGTTGAAGGCATCGTCCTTGGGCACCTACGTTGTCATGGAGACAGCAGCAACGCTAGACAGGGAGAACTAAAACATGAGTGTCTGTCATGGCGCAGTCGGTTAAAGCCGTCTGGTGATCGGATTCGTAAGTGCTCTATTTCCAGTGGAGGATAAATTTTGTGTCAAGGAGAACTAAGATATGACTCAAATATCCAGTCTAGCGTATTGCTTAACGCGCTCGTGTGGTAATCAGAGGGGTAGGGGACGATCTTTTTCTTAAAGGTTAAATAGAGTGTTATTCGTTGGTGGGTGATGACATCAATTAATTAGGATTAAGTGTGACACCTTCTGCGTGTGGATGGACGAACGCACATTCATGCGCCAATAACGGCTTTTGCCTTATTATTGCTTGTGTTGCATAATTGCCACTGCTATTGCAGGTCAACACTCCGCAAGAGAAGGAGCTCGCTGTGCTGCTGATGGACACTCAGGGAATCAATGATGACAAGTCCACCCTCAAAGAATCTGCCTCCATCTTCGCCTTGACCGCGATGTTAAGCTCTGTCCTGGTCTACAACCTCTCTCAGAACATTCAAGAGAACGACCTGCAGTATTTACAACTTTTCACAGACTACGGCCGACTGGCACAGCAGGTAACTCCCGGTCCATAGCCGATGCATGCTGCTGCGTGCCTATAATGGTGACTTTTTTGCTATACCCCTCTCATTCTACCCCTACAGCACATTATCGGGGAGCCTTTCCAAAAACTACTTTTTCTTGTGCGTGACTGGTATCACGTTCAGGATGCGGTATTCGGCATTGATGGCGGCCGCAAGCTTCTTGACCAGCGTCTCGAAGTGAAAGAAAACCAGCACCCACAGCTGCAAGACATACGAAAACACATTCGTTCCTTCTTCACGGAGATTAGTGCCTTCCTCATGCCGCACCCAGGATTAGAGGTACGCTGTGCCCATTGAGGTGGCACTTAAAACGTAAAGCTCCACGCAGGTGGCTACCGGAGCATCGTTCGATGGCCAGCTATCAAAAATCAGTGAGGACTTCAAGGAGCAACTGCTCCAATTGGTGCCATCAATTCTTGCACCAGAGAACCTGATTCCCAAAGTCATTAACGGACGAAAGGTGACCTGCCAGCAACTGGTCATCTACATGACGGTAGGCCGAATGGCTTCTTTTCTACGGAGCTATATACTGACTATCTTTACAGACGTACGTCCACATGTTCAAACGAGACACCCTTCCGGAACCAAAAACCGTGTTCCAGGTGAGTTTTCGTTCACTTAGTGTAGTGTAAAAGAGCAGAAATGTTTTCCAGGCCACTGCAGAAGCAAACCACATGACGGCTGTAAACACAGCCCTCGAGCAATACATGACCAACATGGAGAAGGTGAGTTTTCGAAGTTGGGGTAAGATATTCCCTTAATGAGCAGACATTTATGATTGCAGCGGTGTGGTGGTAAGAAAATGAGAAGAAAGAAGTTGGACAAGTTACATGCTGAGGAGAGCCGCAGGGCCCAGGATACGTTCTTCAACATTCGCAAGATGGGCGGAGAAGAGATCTCGGAGGTCTACCGGAAAATACTTTCAAACGTACGTTTTCTTTCGCTGCACCTTTTTAAACGCCGGTGAGACTGTATACGTTCTGTTCTGCCCTCCTTCTTTGGCTCCAGTTGCAGGCAAGCACGCTAAGTGATTTTGAAATGCCATTTTTAGTTAAATTCTAACACAGCTAATCTATAATCGTTAATGAGTATTTAAGCAAAATTTTAAAGCTCTGCCGGAAGCCAATAATTTAGAAGTAATTCTGAACGGTTCCTTTCTTGACCGCTCTCATCTGATTACAGCGATAGCTCAGCGTGTCTTCCCAATTTCCCTGTTCTCTTTGATGTCAACTGGGCTTCTGAGTGCGCGCTCTCTCATTTGACTTTCCCAAGCGACGATGCAGAATGGAGTGGAATTGGCCGCGGTCGTGGCCTCTTCCCTTTATTTTTTTCTTGCGACGGCGTCACTAACATGATGAGATCAGCAGCATTATTGCGGGTGATATTATCGGTGTTAGTGAACTAGCCTAATATTTCTGCATTATGTAATGGACTGATAGAAAATTTGTGGCTCGCCACGTTGTGTTGTTTTACCATATATATATATATATATATATATATATATATATATATATATATATATATTGCCACACCGCTGACCATCATCTGGCGCCACCAAGTGTCTTGGCACATGGCTAAGCGTTATCCTCGTCTCTCTCGAGTTTTCGCTTGATTATTAAAAAGGGCCAGCTCGGTTGTTGTGCTGCTTGCTACGTGTGTTGGTGACATTTGGTGGAGGTGCGGGGTAAGATCCCATGTACGTTGCCCCCGAAGACGTGAGTGAAGCTGCTCACCAACGCGTGGACGTGACTCCTGTCCATAAAGCCAGCCGTCGCCTGCGAGGCCTACAATCTGAGTTTGAACCACTGTCCACCCCGCTACGAACCATGACATCCACGACGAGCAGCCAGACAAGTCAGCCTTCCAGCAACGCCCCACCGTTCGTCATCTCGCACCGCGATCACCGCCATCATTTCATGGTGACCGGTTAGAGGATATGGAAGACTGGTTGGCCAATTTTGACCGTGTGGCTACATTCAACCAATGGGACGACGAGCGGAAGCTAATGAATGTGTACTTCGCGCTGCAAGACTCGGCCAAGACGTGGTTTGAGAACCACGAGGCGTCCTTTGTCAACTGGGCAGCCTTTCGCCGTGAGTTACAACATTCAGCTCGAATGCGCAGGATGGCTGGGAACTGTATGATCTGCACATGGCTCAGGCCGGCTTCCTTATTAAGGTAGGTGAAGGCATTGACGATGTTGTCACGACAGGACACAAGCAGCTTGGGGCACACCATGATCATCTGCTTCATTTCGTACTCGGTGAAATTGCAAAGGCATTGTTCGCAACATTATGCAGCTTCATGGTTGCGGGCTTAGGGTATTGTGTGACAATGTGGCGGACTTCAGCACCGGAGAGAGACAGTGTGCTGTGGAGGAAGCCGAGTAGACGGTCCATGTTCTCCACGCGGAAGGCAAGGAAGAGAGGAAGGAATGTTATCACTAGCTCCACATATTGACCTCTTCGTGTCATCTGTCGCAATCATAATGTACAGTCAGAGCGATATAACATAGTGTTTAAAGTAAACTGACGCAACAGCATGCTATATGAAGCATAGCGCTCCCTCTCATAGAGGCACCAAAATATTTCGATCCAGGCAGTAATTCCGCGCTGAAGCGTGGTCAGGCTGGAAGGCAGCCTGCCAGTTTTACGCAGCAGCGTGTGAATATAGCACAAAACCTGAAGCAGCAAGGCGAGCACTTGACCTCAGTGGCCCAGCAGCGTCGAAAGCCGTAGAGACATCCTGTTTTTCTCAGCCACCTGAAGGTGAGCAGAGAGACGGCATGACAGCAGCCAGAAGGGAGCTAACGAAATCTCGCTGGCACATCTCGCGGACAAATCACGCCTACACGAGGTACAAAGCAGCAAGCGCAGCCAGAGCAGAAAGACTTGCATACTCGAGATCTCATCCGTTAAGCAAGAGCCTGCATGTGTGGGTTTGGTATCGAAATAAATGGGAAAAAGCAATAATAAGACAAGTAGCCTCCGAACCACGACACTACACAGTTACAGCAGCCTATGGTCAAGCGTACGTGTGTAACCGACACATTCTAGGAGAGCGGCGTAGCTCGAGGGATCCCAAGGCAACTCCTGAAGACTACTATCCAGTTGCGTTGATAAAGAAAATGAGAAACACCATCCCTCACGCACAAGTGTCCTGCCTGACTGTCCCTCAGACCCGACAACTGTCCCACTGCAAGCGCTCCCGAAGAAGGCGCGCTCCGGAAGGCCATTGATAATTCCCTCAAGTTTATTCATGTCATGATTTTATTTTCTGTTTTGTGTGCCATTTCTCGTGTGGCAGCGCGTTATGTAATCACTAGCGCCACCTATGAATCTCTTAGTTTTACATAATAAATGCCACTCCCTACATGACGTGGCCAGGGTGTCATTTCAATCTCTCACCAGGCATCCGATTCGTCTCATTTGACATAATCATAATCAACAGCCATCAAGATAACCCTTAATTGCACTATATATATATATATATATATATATATATCCTTAATTGCACTATATATATATATATATATATATATATATATATATAGGGGGAAATGAATGTGCTCGTTATAATACATGAAGGAAAGAAGCCAACAGTCGGCGAGGCTAAAGAAAGCGTTGGGGATGGTACTTTATGTATTTTTATTTAATGTTTACTTAGATATTCACAGAAATTAGTAATATAATCTGTTCAGGGGAAAGATAATTAAACACAAAGTAGAAGAAAAAACAACGTGCCGATGGTGGGCACCGAACCCACGACCTCCGAATATCGCGTCCGGTGCTCTTCCAACTGAGCTACATAGGCCGCTGTCCCCCCTGCTACTTTTTTGGGTATTTATGTTGTCTGTATACGAACCTTGAGAGTGTTCATCAGCGCCCCCCTCAACCAACCTTTGGTTGAGGGTGGCGCTATATATATATATATATATATATATATATATATATATATATATATATATATATATATATATATATATATATATATATATAGCGCAGAGCGAAGCCGAGGAATGCGCTGTGTCGATATATATTTCAGTAAAAAATGCTTGATAGTGATTCGAGCTTTACTTTCATTAATTAGTTAAGTTTTGGCAGGAACCCTGCCTTTATTTCTAGCTTTGAGAAAGGCAGGGGTCCTGCCGAAACTTCAATTAAAACCAAAACAAGAAGCAGTATGAAGCATTGTTTTACATGTGCATACCTCTAGCAACCAAGTACTTTCTTTTTAATGTTGTATATATATATATATATATATATATATATATATATATATATATATATAGTGAACTATATATATGTATATATATATATATATATATATATATATATATATATATATATATATATATATATATATATATATATATATATATCTATATATATATATATATATATATATATATATATATATATATATACATATATGTGTGTGTGTGTGTGTGCGTGTGCGTGTGCGTGTGCGTGTGCGTGCGTGTGTGTGTGCGTGCGTGCGTGCGTGTGTGTGTGTGTGTGTGTGTGTGTGTGTGTGTGTGTGTGTGTGTGTGTG
This sequence comes from Amblyomma maculatum, assembly GCF_055883805.1. Classification (NCBI taxonomy): domain Eukaryota; kingdom Metazoa; phylum Arthropoda; class Arachnida; order Ixodida; family Ixodidae; genus Amblyomma; species Amblyomma maculatum. The sequence continues at coordinate 30,562,215 of NC_139354.1, read as the reverse complement.
TGTGTGTGTGTGTGTGTGTGTGTGTGTGTGTGTGTGTGTGTGTGTGTGTGTGTGTGTGTGTGTGTGTGTGTGTGTGTGTGTGTGTGTGTGTGTGTGTGTGTGTGTGTGTGTGTGTGTGTGTGTGTGTGTGTGTGTGTGCGCGCGCCCCGACGACATTCACATTCACTTCTTCGCGCGCCCCGGGCCTCGCACGCAGAAAATCGAGGATAGGTACAAGTACATCACCAGTAGAATGACAAGGAAGCCGTCCATCCTGGAGACATCCGGATGCAAGGTCGTCGGGGGAGTCGCAACCGCTGGCCTCGCCATTGGGACGGTTGTCTGCTCTGTGGTCTGGATGCCTGTTCATGCCGCATGCTGCGGGATAGCAGCCTTTGCTGCCGCCGGCTTATTCATGGGGTGTTTCATCCTCGAGTGCTGCGTGGGCGGCTCCTGCTCGGACACACACGTGAGCAAAGATTTCATTGCCACGAATTTCCTCCATTGCTGCTATTACACGATGCCTATGCAGGTAGATCGGCTGGAAAACTTTCGCCCCTGCCGATACTGTCACCATTTCAACTATTTAACAACATATGTGCCGGAAAAACTACGCACGTGATTTTATATCAAATTTGTGGTGCAACCGCCCTCTGTGCACTGTTTATGGCTGTGTTATGACATTTCGCTTCTCATTGGGCACCTCTCTGTTAGTGAAGTTGAAGGGTCATTCAGATAGGGATTCGAAACGATGACATGTACTTCGAGTGAATAGGGAGCACAATAATGACGACCACAGAATAAAGGCACCACAAAGACATCACCTTCTTTGGTCGTCCTTATTGCGCTACTTGTTTATTCTGTGTCTCCAACTAGCACAGCAACACGTTTTATTGAGACATGTGTACGTATCCGTGATTATGCGCTGCTGATTGTAAACGTAGGTGTCCACGAAATAGTGAAACAGATACAGCTGCTTGCTTTCCCCAAAATCTAAACTGACGTTTACCATTTTCTAAACTACTACGAGCCCCTCAATACCAAACAATAGCGAAATGAAAAGAAAGTGTTCAAGACACCGCAGCGTCTGCTCTTAAGGCAAAGATTAAGCTTCCTCATAATTTTGATCGATCGTCTGGCGGACTGGCCTATAATCGGTTTGTCTCGAAGCACCAGTAAGTGTTAACGAGTACAGCTACTAGACGAGTGCAAGACAAAAATTAGGAGGGTAGTCAAGCGTTAGCAGCTTGAACGCCACTTTTTTGATCAGCATTTCAATATTTTTTGTTAAAGTTAATTTCTGGGGAAATGAAAGAGCAGTATCTGTCTCACCTTACGGTGAGCATGTATATATGGCTTTCATGTGACGTCACGCTCACCGGCGCGCGCTGTGGCAGTCATGCTGATGCTGTCAACAGTGCTGAGTCGGAGGCGCAGTATGCAGGCCGCGCGCGCGTTTCTTCGTGTGCTCTGATAACATTGGTGCATTTCGGGTTGAATTCCGTCGCGTCTCAGGAAGCCGCCTTTAAACGCTACCTACCGCTCGGTCGGGAACGCACATGGCAAGCGATGTTGACTTGTTCCCAGAGGTTTCACACGGTGACATCATCAATTACCTTTTTTTTTTGCAAAATTTTTGACACCTGAAGGAATGAAGGCTTTTAAGTCGACCGAAGCACTTAATTATTTTACCAGCGGTTGGGTTAACAGCTTGTCAGCAAAACAGCTCCAAGGTGACAAGATGATTTTGCTTGGATAGGTAAGCAGCAGGACTTTTTCTTTTTTTGGAGAGAGTGGTCGAGAGGGGGAAAACTAATGTTTACTAAGCCCCCAAGTGACCGCGTGTAAAGTAAAAAGAATGTTTACATACTGTCAAGCAAGAGAATCGTTTATTCACGCGTACCTCAACAATATGAGATGACATCACTTGTCATCCCATTTTACGCACGTTAGGAATTGTTGGTTTCTTGAGTTTGCGGACCTTCCAAGTTATTGAGCGAGAAGGGAACGGTCATGCGTTAGAAGACTCTTATTGTTTGCTTGAAATTTGCTGACGAACAATTTGTCTTAGCTGTCCCGTTATACGATTTTTGTGGGCTTTCTTAATTACTCAAGCTTGCCGCTGTTGCCGGTTCGGTAGCGCGATAAGATCGACCGCGACGTGCCGCCGTGCAGAAATGAGTCCAACGTTAATATGTGCCTTGCGACATTTCTATTGCAGGTGAACCACTCACAAAGGTTGCGAGACCAGCCTCTACTTGTGTGGATCCTTTGTAAAAATGTTGGGTTGGGCTCCCAGCCCATTGCACCTGTTTGCCAGGAACGGAAGAGGCATGTTCCCATGTTGGGGCCTGCCTTTATGCAGTTGAAACAGGTGTAACAATGAAAACAAAATTCACCAGCTGCACCTCAAAAAGTAACATGTCTTCCTGCATACGTGAAAAATGTGCAGTTCAAGAGGCTAAAAAACATCGACCACTTCATCCAGAATCAAAAAGAGAAGCATGACAATTCAGTCAACAAACAGCAGTTTACCTGAGACAGGAGTGAAGAAACGGAGACCTCTATATAGCTTTCCAAAGCATCATTGTTGTACCCACAATATTTGCAGTCCTGCCAGAATATTGTGAGAGCTTCCGGGAGCCGACTCAGACACAGCCTTCTCACTTGAGAAAGTTGTACAATCAGGAGAATTTGGCTGATAGTTTCGAGGTGCTTCTAGAAAGGCCAACAACTTTATGTGCACATTCTCACTTCAAGAGGAAACAGTGAAGTGAGTTGAGGCTGCGACAAGAGGCCAGAACAACTCGCAAGATTGCTTTCTTTACGGGCTGGCAGAGACACAGCTTCACTAATGAAAACAGTGTACCACACAAGTATTGAAAGCCCCAGCTTCTCACTGTTAACATCATTATGCTACCCTGAAATATTCTGTGAAGGTTCCTGCTGCAATGTGGGATTCAAACCACGAGCGTGATGTTTTCCAAGCTTATGCAGTTAAAGAAGCCACTAATCATCATGACTTTCAGTGCCGAATGCCTTGATTGCACCTGAGCACTACATACCCCTTGGTAGCCATGTCACCGGATGTCATTGTCTCATGCAGCTGCTGTGTAAAAATGTCATGGAATTCAAAGGCCCGTTTTGCTGAAAGATGTGCAAAAGGTCACTACGAACAAATCATGTTCGAGTGATGCCAATTAAAAACTTAAGCTTCGCGTAGGTGACGCTTATTACTATCAAATCCATACCCAGATGACTGTGCCAAGTCGAATTCTGCGACATTGTGGTGCGGGGGCCAAATGTATTGCACATAGAGAGAGTACGACCTGACGACATATTTTGTACCAAAATGTTTGCTTGAACAACCTAATTTTTAAGAGGGCATTTTTACCCGAGCTGTACAGCTGCTATTACACCAGGCTACAAAGCGTTCTGAAAGATAAGCCATATGACGGGATACAATACTGTTTTTGCCGTGGATCAGAACTGAACAGAATGCACAAGTTAGGTGTCACCAAGCAAGTTGATCATGCAACGTCATGGTGTGCACCGCTGGTGATCGCCAAGGACAATGAGATACAAATGTACATAGGCTACACGCAGCTGAACCAGAAAGTGATACGTGATTGTCATGCCTCTAGTCCAAGAGAACTTGGCAAAACTGGCAAGTGAAAAAAGGTTCAGCAAGCTAGATGCAAATGCCGGCTATTGGCGAACACGCTCGTACTGGAATCGCAAGATTTCACCACATTCATCACGCGGTTGGAAGATTTCTGTCCTTGCGACTACCCGTTGGCACAGCAACAGCGCCGGAGTGTTTCCAGAAGAAAATGATCCGCATCCTGGAAGGGCTACCAGTACAGGCTTGCCACCGATATGACGTAGTTGTGTACGGCAAGGACAAACCGGACCACAATGTCATGCTTGCAGCAGTGCTCAAACGCCTTAAGGAGGCGGGAATGACATTGAATCAGAACATGTGCGAATTTCAGAAACCATGTGATGTTTTGGGCACATTCTGGGCAGTGATGCCATCGTTGCTGACCCAGAGAAGACAGAAACCATCCCGAAGAGGCCACCACCAGAGAGCACATCCGAAATCAGGTTATTCCTGGGCAGGATTAATCAAATGGCAAAATTTCTCCCAAAGCTGGCTGAGAAGACCAAGCCGCCGCGAGAACTGCTACACAGTGAAGCGAGTTGGTATTAATCCCAGGTTCCGCAAAGCATTCAAAGCAATCAAGGAACACGACTTCAGCTCCAGTATGGTCGTGCTACAATCCGCTGATGCATTTGACCATATCAGCGGATGCATCGTCTTATGGCATAGCAGCCGTACCCCTCCAGACAGACAGTGAAGACAGCCTGAAGCCTCTCACGCGCGATAACATCAACAAAGCAAAGGCATGCACAAGTGGAAAAAGAACTCGCAACATGGGCATATGAACGCTTCAGAATGGGCTTTCTGGGACTTTGCTTTCACATCGAGACCGACCACAATTCCATTAGTGTCTCAGTTTACAATAATGCGTATCGATCAAATGACTCCAGGATTTCAGCGTTTTCGTTTGCGTGTGCTCGAGTATGATTTCACTTTCTGACACACACCGGGCAAAGGCACGCATACAGCGGACTTGCTATCTGCAAGCCACTGCAGTGTTCAAGTGGAGACCTTGCCTCAGCTGTTCAAGACTACGAGCTCCTGACAGTTGAGCAACTGCCAGCTTCAGCTGATATTTTGGATAGAACCAGAGTTAAGCTCACAAAGGATGCGGTAATTTCATTGGTTATACCCTACTGTGAGACGAAATGGCCGAAAACAAAAGCATTGACGTCAGAAGTACGGAAAACGCAAGTGTGACCGAAGAGCTCTCTCTTGTGCAGGGGCTATTGTTCATGGGGCTGGCCTATCCACCAATTCTACACCAAGAAGCTCTGGAACGACTGCACACAGGACATCACTTAGATGCCGAGCCAGAGCATATGAGGCTGCATGGTGGTCGGGGATCAGTCGTGAAATTGTCGTATTCATGACCAGATGCCCAACCTGTACCAAGCATTGCCGAGTGCCAACCGAGCATCTCCTTCAGACTGACCTCCCAGGACGCCCATGGCAAACAGTGGGCCCCGACCTATTCCAGCTGGATAATAGGAGCTACATTATTGCAGTCGACTACTAGTCAATGTTCTTCGAAGTGGAAAAGCCACATGGAACACAACGTAAGTGGATTGGTAATTTCTTCAGCCAGCAATTTGCTCGCTATGACATCCCTGATGTGCTACGGTCAGATGATGGCCCACAGTTTGCCTCGCTTTTGCACAATTTCTGAGCGAGTAGGGTGTAAACCAAGTATCTTCCAGCCCTCACTATGCTCAAAGTAACGGGAAAGCCGAGAGAACTGTGCATATAGCCAACAACATACTTCGCAAGTAGGCAAGTGTCCCTGAAGGCATTCTTGCTCACAGAGCAACACCAGAGCTGGACGGATACTCACCAGCAGAACTCTTCATAAGCCGTATACTGAATACAACTGTTCCTGCACTGCCCTAAGCACTTGTACCAGAGTGGAAGCATAGGTCCGAGTACCATCAACAGAACGAAGTCTTCAAGAAACGAATGGCAGCAAATTAGAACTCGGCACAGGACGAGAGAGAGAGAGCAGCACCTTTACGGCCAGGCACAATGGCTTTCATCAGGCACGGAGCCCAGCATCATTGCATCATTGTTAGACAAGCGAATGCCCCCAGATCTTTTATTGTGCAGACAGCTGCAGGGAAGGTGTGCGCACAAAAGCGCATTTGCAACCATCATCTCTAGGGAACCCTACTTTCAGCTCAACTCGACCAACAGACCCCGAAGAGGTCAGGAAGTCAACTCACTGCGGAAGCACTGTAAGGCCATCATGACGCATCAGCTTGTGAGATTCGCAAGGGGAGGTGTCGTGTATTGGTTTGGTTTGTGGGGTTTAACGTCCCAAAGCAACTCAGGCTATGAGAGACGCCGTAGTGGAGGACTCCGGAAATTTCGACCACCTGGGGTTCTTTAACGTGCACCGAAAACGCACAGCACAACGCACAGCAGAGGTGTCGTGTATTGTGATAGGGTGTCAACACGAGAGATGGCGTCACCACCCCGTGCGGTGGACAGGAGGAAATCTACTGAGTGGCAGGGACAAGCGCGGGCAGTCGTCCGGTGGCCGCTTCGGTGGTTGGAGCCATGGCAACGCAATAAATGTGCATGAGTTGTTACCCCGTGTTCTTACTCCTTCGGCAACGCGACAATTACAATTTCTGGCATGAAACTGAAAGTATACATATCTTGTCGGTTCAAATCGCTCTCTCAAGTCTCGAACTGGTATTGATATGGTCAGAAGACCGGGACAGGGCGTTGATGAAGGCGAAGAAAAAAACTGGTTTATTTTACATAATTAAAAATATGTTTGTAACGTGCAAGCACGTAAAAAGGGAGCGAGTTAGTTCTTACGCATAATTCGGAGCAATGGCAAATGACACCAAAGCAGCCCTCGTGGGCTGGTTAAATCCCCTCTTTTAAAATTGAATTTGAAAAATTTAAAAATTAAAAAAAAAATTATTTCCAGTAATATACAGTCCAACGTGCGTATATCTGTGGAATGCGCAGCTTCTCAGTCGTCCAACGGACACTGAACCACTTTTTGGCACCGCCTGATTCCTTTGGCTCCGTCCAGCTGTCCCATCAGCACATCGCACACACACCTGTTTGCGGTCACGGAGATAAGAATCAGCGCTCTTGCACTGCTATCATCGGCCCCCTCTCGCATTCTTGGAGAAACCACAGCGTGCTCTCGAGCGGTCCCTTCAAAAGCACAAATGTGCTGAAAGAGTTTCTTGACAAAACAGTGGCCATTACAGTGTGGCCACCGTGAACGAAACGCAAAGAATTGTCACCTGACAATTTTGATACAAAATCACGTGTGTATTTTTTTTTTCGGGCCCGTTTTCCGGTACGGTATCTCCATCTCCATTCTGATATGCGGCGACGCCGTTTCTGCCAGTCGAGACCAATACGCTATCGTGCACTTGATAACTCATTGTGCAGTGCACCAACGCGCTCATATTATTATCTGATGTTTCATCTCTAGACTGCTTTGACTGGTAGCTACTGACGTTTGTGAAGATGTTACTCAGGAGCATTGTGTAAAATACAGCCTCACTAAATGTCAGACACCTGAGGAAGATCACATTAAGTCCACTGACATCCTTGTACCGGCTCGTTTGATTCATAGCTGGAACAACCTGGCTATATACCTTTTGCTGGCGACTTTAATCGTCAGCGCTTATTAAAGCTTGAGAGTTTAGCGTCAACGACAGTATGTCAAAGGTGGTAAGTGTTAAGCAGCTTTACGTAGAACTAAGTCCGGAATAAACGCGGTATTAAAATATCGGCTAAAATGTTTACAGCAAATACTGATAAATGTGCCTTTCTTTCTCTTTTTCGCATTCTTCTTAGTTTAGTTCTTAAACAAGATCAAAAAGACGATAAATTCTGAAATCTTGAATTTAGTCATTGGCGTTATTCACAATTATTTTATACTCTGTCATGATTGTTTTAATTTTAACCTATATGTATTGCTCGTTCTGGAAGATGTTATGCGGAAACAGACCAGCCCGCCACCTGCACCGTACTCATTATACTTGCTTTTCTACACCTCTCGCCGATTATCCCGTGGTTGTACTGACTTGTTCTCCGAGGATTTGATTCTGTTTGCACAGTCTTTAAATTCCATTGCCTAAAACTTTGTTTAAAAAAACTGTTAGCTTTTTTTTTCGTTCCCCGTAAAGAGGTTTTTCACAAGGCTATAGCAGCCAGCGGTGGCTCCAAAGGACAGTGTCTTCCCCTTCATGCTGAAACACGGTTGGTATCTTCAAGGTATCATTGCGTATCATTACGAGCCGAAGGTATCATTACGAGCCGACCGAGGTACAGAGCTAAATCATAGACTATGCGAAGCACCACCTCCAGGACTCTCTTTATTGGCATCAGTTAGCTTCCATCAGCTTGCTTCCACATGCTGACGCATCAGACGCAATGGTGCTTTGACGACAGCTACTGTGTTCCACACTGAAGTGGAGGACCCTGAATGTGGGCTTCGGCGACGTCAAGCAAACATTTTTTTAGCTGATAATGTAAAAAATGTTGTGCACATCAATTCTAGACATTTTCTTTTAGCTGAAGTACGCCAGCTGCTAATGTATTTCTCGCGAACTTTTTATCGCTCTGCTCCTCGCACCGCTCGTTTGTGACAGCCATTATGTTTCCTTCTAGTTGAGCAACACGGAGGATGAAAAAGCGAGTTTCAAGGAAGCATCTAGTCAAAGGCACCATCACTGGAGCAACGTGGTGGAGACAAATTTCATCGAACAACGCTTAGACCAAACTTCACAGGCAGGTGGTCTCACTAAGTACTCAGGCTCATTGTGTTTCAGTGCATGAGCAGCGTTTGTGTAAAAGTCAGATTTTATTGCTGAGAGAGACAAATGCCAAACCAGAAGTGAATCTAAACATGGACCAATATATCGCTCGTGTATGCCAGAATTAAGGGGGTCGCCAGGGTGTATGCCATAATTCACTATGAGGTATCGTGTCGGAAGAGACTGAAGAGAAGAGAAAGAAATGGGTTAGTGCTGATACTTAACTGAGCATTATTTTGGGACTATAATGTAAAACAGTATCCATTACAGAGCTAGCTCCTAAATCCAAGGCCGCAAGCCTCCCCGCAATAGTGGTAGCAATACTGCAGCAATAGTCACCCTCGTCGCGCAGACCACATCCCTGCATTCAGTCGGAAACTCGCAGCTCACCCTAACTTCGTCGATTTCGGGTGAAACGCGCGATGCAAGCCAGACAGCTCAAAACGGCTTGGAGTGCCCCTCAAGACAGCATTTTAAAATGAACGCTTAGCGCATCACCCTGCGTGTCAGTCCAGTAGCAGAAATAAAGGTTACGGCTGCAGTGTTTTAGAAGGCTTTAGTGTTAATAAAGCTCTCAACATCATCCTGAAATGAAGACTTAGCGCATAACTCAGTGTGCCAGTCCATTAGCAGAAATAAAGGTTACGGCTGCGGTGTTTTAGAAGGCTTTAGTTATAATAAAGCCCTCAACAACATCCTGAAATGAAGGCTTAGCGCATCACCCCGTGTGCCAGTCCGGTAGCAAAAATAAAGGTTACGGCTGTGGTGTGTTATAAGGCCTCAGTTATAATAAAGCCGACAGTGTTGCAGTTTAACATCACTCGTGCTGATACATGCCAGAATGAAACACCAGGGGCGGCCGATACAAGAACAATCGAGCTTGGGGAGTTAGCTGCCTGCAAATGCAGTTCTATAAGACTAGACTCTCCAGCCCGCGCCGCCAACACCGTAGAGCAGGGGCGCTCAATGTTTTTTTTTTTCCTACAAGACCCAGACAGCCACTATATAAGTACAAAGGAACACATGCTCTTCAAATCCCAAAGCAATGAGCCAAATAAGCACTTCTCAGCACACTGTCATAGGCTTAACCAGTTTAAGCCCCTACTTATTTTTAACATACCGATTTAGTGCTTTTCGGAACATCCGCTTATCATTATATTTTATTGGGTTGGTTTTAATGCAGTTTTTTGTTCATTATCGGAAGTGAAATATCGTGCTAATAAATGTACTTCGCTTTTCTCATTGTTGATTGCTAGATAGGCATCTATCGTAACGTCTCACCCTGTTTTCCACACTTGACTAATGGCGGCTCTCGGTCTCCTGTTAACCTTTCAGGAAAACGACGCGACAAACAAGTTGGAAACTATAGCCGGAGCCAAGAAAAAATACATCCGAAAAATGGAAGAGGTACGTGCCTGTGCATAAGTTGTGTAAGAAACCTTTCTATTTCGGGGAAAGCAGGTGAAGACGGTAGGTGTGTAACACCACGGCTTTTCTGGTTGTGCAGATATGCGAAGAGGACAAGCCCTTCGTGAATCCGGACGAGCTGCACGCCCTCCACTGCCGCTACCGCCAGAGCGCACTGAAGATTTTCGCATCCTCTTGCAAAAAGGCTGGCATGAAACCGCCTGAAGGCACCCTGGACACACTTGCTCAGGTATAGTGGATAGATATGGTAGAGCGCCGTTACTGCAATGTCAGTTTGCAGAGCACCGGAGTGACACGTCCAGGCACCATTGGACACAACATAGCCTTCTGAATCCCCAGTTCCGCGGTGCAGTATACATTAGCTTTTTAACGAAGCTATGTCACTTTTCCACAAACGTAAATTTTAAGCCTGCCGTATCTAAAGGTGTAAAATTGTTTAAATGCCATAAAACTATTAGATATATTCGAAAAAATGGGACTAGAGCGTAATTCAGTTGGTCGACTTGGGTTAATTTATGTATGTCAAAGGAATAAAACTGTGAAAATATAAAAGCGCAGAAATAAGCTGACACAAAGATAATAAAACATTCGGCCCCGCCGGTGTGGCGCAGTGGTTACGGCGCTCGACTACTGTGTCCAAGGAAGCGGAATCGAATCCCGGCCTCGGCGGCTGCGTTTCTGTGCATGAGGCGAAACGGAGTGTCGTCCGTGTGCTGTGCGATGTCAGTGCACGTTAAAGAACCCCAGGGGGTCGAAATTTCCGGAGTCCTCCACTACGGCGTCTCTCATAGCCTGAGTAGCTTTGAGGCGTTAAACCCCACAAACCAAACCAATAAAACATTCCTCCAAGATGTCCAGCAGTATGATCATAAAAATGTGAGCCTCATTTTTCGATAGGGTAAGGAGCATGCTTTTATGTGTTAAATAGTTAACACGGCAGTTTCACCAATAGTTTCAGCATTGATACGTATCCCCAAATACAAAAATAAGATACATACTTTAATAATAGGCATCACACGTGACGCTACATATATTGTGTGGCTTGTATCCCCTCACAATCATTCTAATATGCGCTGCTACGCCTTGACGCCGATGAGTCCACAAAATTTGGTATTTATTAACAGGGTGTGAGCCTGTATTCAATACACGCCTAACACAGCCAGTGATGGTACTTTGATTGCCCTTCTTTGTATCTTTACGGCAGTAAGATGTTAAACTGATAGTTAAAAAAAAACTATTTTGAGGGGTGTATTCAAGTTTTCATACGTGCGCAAATGTTAAAACATTGAAAATTTCGGGTCTAGTTCTGTTATGAGCTTGTTCTGCGTTTCGTTACTTTTGGGACGTATTCAAGATTTACTTTATGTATAGCTTACTTTTATTAGTGTTGTTTAGTATTTTTTTTTTTATTTTCTGTGTTTGTACTGTTTTTATTAGTGCATTACTAATCAGTGATTGTTTTCGTTTCTGCTTTACATGAGGTTTGCGGTTTGTGGGGTTTAACGTTCCAAAACGACTAAGGCTATGGGAGACGCCGTAGTGGAGGACTCCGGAAATTTAGACAACCTGGGGTTCTTTAACGTGCACTGATATCGCACAGCACACGGGCGCCTAGCTTTTCGCCTTCACAGACAAGTGGCCGCTGAGGCCAGGACTCGATCCCACATCCTTGGGCACAATAGTCAGGCGCCCTAACCACAGCGCCACTCCGGCGGGATTTGCTTTACATGCGTATTTGTGTTTTATTTTCTCTCAGTTCTATTTTATTTTCTCCTTTTCCGTCTATTTTATTCCTACTTGAATATTTAAATTACTTTTATCCGCTTTTTTTCGTCTCCTTGAAAGCACTCCAGCGTCATTGAGACAAAGCGATTTATGGATAATTTAGTATGAAGTCGGCGTTGAGTAGTGTTTAGTGGGCTCAGCCAGAACTGAAGAATGTTGGTTCAAGTCCTGTCTTGAACACGCTTATTTTTTCTTATCAATCACCGGCAGTAGGATGTGGGCACGCTCTGTCCACAAGTCATGTCTACAGTTCGTGATTGCATGCTCTGATGACGTCACACATCAGGCAATAAATGCTTTCGCATTAAGTTCAAAATGCTTGGCGTGGCACTACGGTAGCTGCCTATGTCTAGAAACCTCGCTATGACTCTGCACAGAAGTAGCTTGTTTGAAACTTTTTGTGATAACAATTTTTTATATCATTAAGCTGCTACAGGGTCGCTATGATAAAAAAAAAATTTTTTTCACCTAAATTCTGTTATCTCTCTGGTTTTAGCTAAGATAGAATACGCATGATTCAATATCTAAGTTCACTGCAGCGTCGCCCAGTAATCATTGAAGTTGCGAAAGCCCCTGAAGGATGTTATCCTTCGTTTAAATGTGATGGCTGTAATGTGCATACTCAAAACTGCGATGGCAGCAAGCTCCCTCTGCAGCTTGCTGGTTAAAGGTCAATGGAAGACACACGGATATAATGTAATGGAATGGGGGCACCATAAATGAATAGATTGCTTTGTTACGTACGCGTATACGGGTATTGCACAAGTAACCATTTTTACATTGGTGTAATACTCCGGCTGAGCTGAGTCATGCACCGAATAGTACTGCTTTGTATCCCACCTTCCTTGCATTTCACTATAACTAGGAAAATCAAGGACGCCACTAATGGTATTGTGTGAGGTGCTCTCTCATAGCACCTGTGGTGCTATGAGGTGGTTGCAAAAGCAATGTTTACGCAAAACCAAACATCGTTTTCTTTCCAACTTTTTCTCCTGTGACGGCTGCTGGGCGGCGGGTTTTTCTCGCCCCCCCGCGTCCTTGGGAACGGTAATCGAGCGCCGTAACCACTGCGCCACCCAGGCGGTGTGTGTGCGTGTGCGTGTGCGCGTGTGCGTGTGCGCGTGCGTGCGTGCGTGCGTGTGTCTGTGTGTGTGTGTGTGTGTGTGTGTGTGTGTGTGTGTGTGTGTGTGTGTGTGTGTGTGTGTGTGTGTGTGTGTGTGTGTGTGTGTGTGTGTGTGTGTGTGTGTGTGTGTGTGTGTGTGTGTGTGTGTGTGTGTGTGTGTGTGTGTGTGTGTGTGTGTGTGTGTGTGTGTGTGTGTGTGTGTGTGTGTGTGTGTGTGTGTGTGTGTGTGTGTGTGTGTGTGTGTGTGTGTGTGTGTGTGTGTGTGTGTGTGTGTGTGTGTGTGTGTGTGTGTGTGTGTGTGTGTGTGTGTGTGTGTGTGTGTGTGTGTGTGTGTGTGTGTGTGTGTGTGTGTGTGTGTGTGTGTGTGTGTGTGTGTGTGTGTGTGTGTGTGTGTGTGTGTGTGTGTGTGTGTGTGTGTGTGTGTGTGTGTGTGTGTGTGTGTGTGTGTGTGTGTGTGTGTGTGTGTGTGTGTGTGTGTGTGTGTGTGTGTGTGTGTGTGTGTGTGTGTGTGTGTGTGTGTGTGTGTGTGTGTGTGTGTGTGTGTGTGTGTGTGTGTGTGTGTGTGTGTGTGTGTGTGTGTGTGTGTGTGTGTGTGTGTGTGTGTGTGTGTGTGTGTGTGTGTGTGTGTGTGTGTGTGTGTGTGTGTGTGTGTGTGTGTGTGTGTGTGTGTGTGTGTGTGTGTGTGTGTGTGTGTGTGTGTGTGTGTGTGTGTGTGTGTGTGTGTGTGTGTGTGTGTGTGTGTGTGTGTGTGTGTGTGTGTGTGTGTGTGTGTGTGTGTGTGTGTGTGTGTGTGTGTGTGTGTGTGTGTGTGTGTGTGTGTGTGTGTGTGTGTGTGTGTGTGTGTGTGTGTGTGTGTGTGTGTGTGTGTGTGTGTGTGTGTGTGTGTGTGTGTGTGTGTGTGTGTGTGTGTGTGTGTGTGTGTGTGTGTGTGTGTGTGTGTGTGTGTGTGTGTGTGTGTGTGTGTGTGTGTGTGTGTGTGTGTGTGTGTGTGTGTGTGTGTGTGTGTGTGTGTGTGTGTGTGTGTGTGTGTGTGTGTGTGTGTGTGTGTGTGTGTGTGTGTGTGTGTGTGTGTGTGTGTGTGTGTGTGTGTGTGTGTGTGTGTGTGTGTGTGTGTGTGTGTGTGTGTGTGTGTGTGTGTGTGTGTGTGTGTGTGTGTGTGTGTGTGTGTGTGTGTGTGTGTGTGTGTGTGTGTGTGTGTGTGTGTGTGTGTGTGTGTGTGTGTGTGTGTGTGTGTGTGTGTGTGTGTGTGTGTGTGTGTGTGTGTGTGTGTGTGTGTGTGTGTGTGTGTGTGTGTGTGTGTGTGTGTGTGTGTGTGTGTGTGTGTGTGTGTGTGTGTGTGTGTGTGTGTGTGTGTGTGTGTGTGTGTGTGTGATGGGGGTCGGTAAGTTGCACCCTTGAGCAGGTGCGTGTTAATTGGTGCTACTGTATGGCAGCCTAGAATTCTCGCTGCTTTGCTCAGCGACCGCTTCCGAACCACAAAAGGAAAAGTTGACAGATTCCACTGTGCTTTACGTGAAAGAATGCCTCTAATTGGCTTATAAAGTGATGGCCTGCGCAGTACCGGAAGCCACAAATGGCACTCTGCCAGGGCCGAAGCCTCACTCGAGACGACGGCAACGAAACAGGACACGGTCCTTCTGTTTTTGTTTGACGTGCATATTGGAAATCTGTAAATAACTGTCATTCACTTTGCAGGAAATCGACGAAATGTTCCAGAACTTTTACAACCAGAACGAGGCGAAAAGGGGCTTTGCTTCCCGCTGGGCGGCCACGGTACGCAACACGTTCAAGAGGAAGTCGACCCCATACTGTCATCTCAAAGAGAGCTGAGTCACCGCTGACAATTTTAGAGCATGTGTGGTGCCATTTTGCTGCGGTCATGTCAACATAGTGGTGCGATTCACGTTCAGCACTGAACCACCGTTGTGCCCCTGACTTACCTCTCTGTTGCATCGCCTTCTCACACATCTCACATCGCTTTCACCAGTCGGGAGGCTACAGCGACACTCTCCCCTCCCCCTGCTCCTTTCTTCCCTTATGAATAATAAAATAATACTCGAAAACACATCGAATTCTTACGACACGCGGTTGTAAATTGACACAGCTACAACATCAAAGTCACGGTGCCGTTATTTTTGGACGGTTCCATGGTGTCGACTCCCGCTCCGACCGTTTTTAAGTCATGGTTACGCTTTCTTGGAGAAGGTAATAGGGGCCATCTAACAGAATGACGACTGAAACAGCTCTTTCAGCGGTGGCAGCGTCCGTTTCTGCTGTCGGCACAAATTCTTGCGGCCCGGAAACCTTCTACGGGACCTACGGCGTCGAAGATGCAACGGGCATGTACCGACTGCGTCAGCAACAAGCACCAGCAGGAAGCAAGAAATGGAACAAAAATTACATTTCCTTTTTTTGCTTTTTTTTTTCACCGTGCACACCTCGCGGCAACTTATCACACACCAGAAAGACATGACTGTGTATCTAGAACTCACGTTAACAGAGACACGAGACTTTTTCAGCTAGGCCGTCTAATAGAATGTCTGCCATAAAGAAAGATCTTATTGTCTCGAGCCCAGTCGCACAGAGAGTCGTCCACCTCTCTTCTAACCAAATCTTTAACCTTCTTGCCGAAGTTTGGTTAGTTCGATGTCCGAGGCCAAACTACCTTACCTTGAAACATTATTGTCACGTAGTGGTGACCAAGCCCAGTAGCCACAAATGAAAACACTGGCGTCGCACTCCAATGACACTCTTTATTGGACTGACTTGTTCCCGCAAAAGAACTAAGAGGATCGGCAACGGCGATAACAAAAAACGTGCTCGTCGGTGATCGAACTATCAATGCTCGTCGCATTTGCCAACGCTCAGTTTAAAGGCGGCAAGGAAACATTGAGATAAAGCCGCAGGCCTTGAGTAGCGTAATCTGGAACATTGCAGAAACACACGCGAGTGGCGGGAATCTTCTAAATTCCTTTCGACGCATTTTATGCGACAAAGAAAATGATAAAGCAGCATCGCGCGACTACGAGCATGAACACTTTAAGGACAGAATCGATTCTCTCTCTGGAACCACACTGATAATGCCACATGCCAGTGGCTGTGAAAAAAAAAAAAAAATAACAAAGACGAATAATTTGAGGCATTATAATTAATTAGTGCTTGGTTTCATTTACTGCTGCTACTTGTCTCTGCTACTCTGACTGGTTTACTTGTTAAGCGTAAGTTCGAATCACTTGCATGGCACATGACGTCACATGAGTATCGCCCATAGAAGAGTCGCTTAGCGCCCACAATGCGTTCTATGTACTAAGAAGCGCCTGTTAGAAAAACGGCACATAAGCGAGCGAAATGATAAAAACTAACAGGTGTGCATGTGTGTGTGTGTGTTTTGTTATAGAAACACACACACGCGTTAGTTTTTAGTTTAATATTTTAACAGCGCTGCTAAGCTCGGATCAATGTGTCGCTCTGATAGCACCGATTTCCGTATTGCTTATATTTCATCCATGAGAGACTATTGAGTGCTTTTTTTCGCACTATGTTACGTGCGCAAAAAAAAAAAAAAACGCAGCCTAATATGATTCCTATTGCCGCGAAACCTTCAAAACAGTATTTGTTGTTTTTTTTAACAGCCGCCGGCATACAGGCTTATCACTCTGATTCTGGACCGCCTATCAGTTCCGTAATCTTTGTTTGTTAATGCTCGATGTCGCAAGCCACACCTTTATCAGTTTTGTTGTAGCGAAAGATGCATCGAGATCTGTCTCGAAGGTTCCGGCCACTCGGGTGTCTTTCCACAATGTTCCAGCCCGTGCTGGTAGCTGTTTGCGACGTTATCTAGATTGTTCTGTGCAGCCTTTAAATTGAGCGTTGACGAGTGTGACGAGCATTTTTTGTTCGACGATCGACGAGCACGTTTGTTTCTATCGCCGCCGCCGAGTTGCTTAGTTATTTTGCGGGCGCAAGTCAGCCCAAATAAAGAGCTTCTTTAGTGCAATTATCGACCCCTTCATTTGTGTCGTCGCTACTACGTGACACTATCAACGTGTGCACAACAATTTCTTATAGTATGCTGCACTTGCCTAAATGAAGAATTATGCCTGTGCGAGCGAAATGATAAAAACTAACAGGTGTGCGTGTGTGTGTGTGTTTTTTATACAAACATACACACACACGCATTAGGTTTTAGGTTAATATTTTAACAGCACTGCTAAGCTCGGATCAATATGTCGTTCTGATAGCACCGATTTCCGTATTGCTTATATTCCATCCATGAGAGACTATTCAGTGCCTTTTTTTCGCACAATGTTACGTGCGCAAAAAAAAAAAAAACGCAGCCTAATACGATTCCTATCAACGTGTGCACAACAGTTTCTTACAGTATGCTGCACTTGCCTAAATGAAAAACTATGCCTGTATCAAGGACATGTATCGTTCCGCGACATATTCTGGACAGAATAAAAGAAAAACCGCTAAGCAGATCACAATGACTGAAGCACGTAAGTTTCCAATAAAGACACTTAAATATGCACGTTCCTCCAGATGGCTCAGCGAAGCGTATTTGAGTATTAGTTTGGTTTCACGTGCTTGTTGGTTTTCATTGCATTTCACACTAAAGAATGCGCTAACGTTCAATTTCCGACTTTTGATTTAAAGAGACAGTTTATATCTCATAAAGTTTATTACAAGATGATCATTTTGACAAGACAAGCAAACTCGTTGCTTTTCAACTGATGTGGCGGCTCGCGCAGTACATTATCGCTCATTTGCCTTCACTGTAAATTCACTGCTGTTTAAAAAGTATGCACAGTAGTCACTCAAAAGAGTGTGTTCTGCGATGTTGAAAGTGCAACAGCTGGCGGTCATTCTTAGCTTTCCAACGGCGGTGTCAAGAAATGTGCATTACGCCAACATGATTTCCGCATGCATGTCACGGACAACTGTGCCTAAAGAGTTATGTAGTGTCTTTCTTGGAAGGGGTAGGAAGCACTAAACTACCAAAATCTGGCATCATATATTTGGACCATTCAAGCATTTTCCATATCGAACTCAATGTCGTGACTGCTGAAGCCAAAGCTGAACGCTGCCCTTTCCTGCGACGAGCGCATCCTTCCACATGAAAGGACATCAAAAGACGCCATCAACAACCCTGTAAATTTCTGCATGTTTTTACACAATTGGCTCAAGCAGATTATAGTTGCGGACCGCTGAACACGGCGAGATATCTGTGTGCAGTTACTTTGCTTTCTTTGTACGCATATTTATTCAGATATAGTTGGTGAAGTGAACGGCTGCAAATGATTATGATGTTGGAATAAATGATGAGAAAATGATGGCTTCTAGCGGATTTTTATTGCTGATTTCATCGTGCCATAAGTTTGATAGGGCAACGAAGTACTTAACAATATTTTCTGACATCTCGTAAGGCGGGTCAGCGAATGAAAGTATGAGATAGGGCTGGCTTTGGCAGAAACATAAAAGTCTGATATACATGTTGAGCATAATGGTTTCTCAGGATCAATAAAGAAATGTGAAGCAAAAAACCACTCTCAGACTTGGATCACTCATAGGGCATGTGGAAGAGGTGTATATATTGTGGAAGAAGGCCAGGTCGAGACGGCAAGGTCGAGACGGCAAAGCAAGGGATGCCGTGTCTGGCGTTTTTCTCCGATGACAAAGCCCAGGCGCGCGCAGGAGCCGGCGCCGCGGGACGATGATGATGGTATGTACAAATGAAAGAGGAAGATCATGGAATGAACAAATTAAAGAACATCCACGGAAGGCTCACAATATATACATCCGGAGGTAATGATGCAAGAGTTTTGATAAGTGGACAATTTTTAAAGAACCAAGTTGCGCTCTTCCCCGAGCAATGAAAAGCAAGAAAAACAACCACGGTATCCAGGCAGCCTCTGAATGAGGTAATGAGGTGCTATTATTGTGCATTTCGGAACTGGGGTGCATGGCTGTGCCAAAAAGCTTAAAACGGGGAGAGGTCGTAGCCTATATATCAGCTGTAGAATAGCTTGGCGTTTTGGAAATACGTTACGCTTTCTTTTCGGTAATGAACGACAAAACGATCGACTTAGTGCTGTTGTGTTTATTCCCAGACGTTAGCTACCTCTCGTAGAACTTTTAAACCTGATTCTTTTTTTTTTTTTCACCTCCTATTTGCACGCTAACGCATATCTAGACCAAAATATTTTCCTTTCAAGAGGAAAAGAAACAACTTGTACTCGTTTTTATAATTGACGACAATATACAGCACTTTTGTGTTTCATTCTGAAAAAAATATCGCAGACGCTGTGTGCTGAGCAAACCCAGAGAAAACAAGGTAGGATTTAATCACAATACTCTCCAGCAGTGCCCCTTGTGCAGACATCACCCAAGAATTCACCATGTTTGATGGCATTTTCAGCTTGCCTCACTGGCTTGTCAGATTCAACCACCGAGTGATGAGCTTAGAGAATTGGTTTAAAGTCAGTTCGAATGGGAGTATTTCGAGGCCGGAGGATTAGAGCCAATCTTGTTTCTTCGCAATAAAGCTGTCCAATGCGTACTTTCTGCCACTCCACACTTAAGAAACCTCTGCCACGTGAATGATAGAAGTCAAGAACCGTTAGTGACCTGCAAATGTTTAAATGCATTTTGTTAGTAATCGCCTCAAAACCAGATAATATCGTTAGTGAGGGAGTCACTTCAACTTAGTTCTAAATTTAGATGCTAGCTATTACTTGGAGCAGGAAGCACCCAAGTATGTCTCTGCAGGGATGTGCAGAATATGCGGGAAAACGATTTCATGTTTTTTTTCGCGTTTGCTCTTTTGGGTGGCATGCTTTGGATGACACTGAAAGAGCCAACATAAAAGAACTTCATAGTGCTGGGACAAAAGGTAAGACCCCCGGCTCATTCCACTAAATTCAAACATCGCCAAGCACTTCGTGTCATTCAGAGTCACATTTAAGAATTTTGTGGCGCAACTTCTTTTCTATCTTTGCTATCTTCCAGTTTGCAACAAGGAAAGCTTATTTACGTGTGCGCAACAAACTACAACTATAAAAGTGCTCTCTTTGAAGTGCTGTGTTCTCGTCTTTGTTTCCGTTCTTTGCAGTGTGCATTAATGCAGAGACTCGATGCTGTCGCATAAAATCCAAAGTTCATTAGCAATTAATTATATCGCCATGTTTAATTAAGACTTGCAATTAACGCAGTGCTGCTATACTCGACATAAACTAAGCAACTATGTGATAGCAACGTTGCTCCGGCTTCACTGAAAGGTCTGACACTGATATTGAGCTGCCACTTTTGCACTGAGTAGAGCTTACCCCAGTACTCGGATATCGTCAATATCTCTAAAACTCCAGGTCGTTCAAATCGATTGGGAGACGTGCAGTATGGCTCACCTGATAGCCCACAGCACTGCATTACAACTTAAAAATTCTTTACGCACTTGAAATGCACTGGTAACGCCCACGAACAGCGCTCCCAAGCGCTTGGCAGGCCACTTCTTGCCTTCCTCAAGAAGACCGCCGCAAGCTTTCCTCCAGCCCGTTGGCCGGTATATTGGACTTCCACTCCAGTAGATTTTTTGCGAAAGCAATACTATACGACAGCCAAAGCGAGACCTCGGGTGGCCGCAGCTATGTCGTGAAGAGGTATATGCATACGGTTTCCGCATGAAAACATCAGCCTGCCATGACATTTGAATTCACGTTACCCCATGCCACGGGCAGGAGCTGCCAACTCGGGTCGCTCCTTTCATATGGGAGGGTGATATCAGAATCAGCATGCAAGAACCGTTTGCATTCTCGTTACCCCTACGACACGCAGGCACGTCCATACGGCTTGGTTGAAGCATGACTTTATATGTGGGCTGGTAGCTTACGCTCTCGCGTCATATCCTTAAAGGATGAGCTTAAGAGTCCCCAACAATGTAGCATCTTACACTGACAGGGCGTGATAGGGGAATAATGTAGCAGGCAAGAGAAGCTTCCGTCATTGCTTTCGCAATTCAACTAGGGTTAACCACAGCTTAATTCCGACCAGTTTCTTTTTATAACCCACTTAGAGAAACAGCCCACGGTTCCGTCCCCTGTTGCTGCCTGACAAGCAAGAAGGCAAGAGAGGAGGCGCTGCCCCGACGCGTCAGCGTATGCACTTTCCTCGCCCCTGCAGTCTGGCTGCCAGAGCCCGACTCGGCGGTCGTTTAGCTCGACACTGAAGCGTATACATGTACTTGACAGCCGGTTTTCATCCCGAGAAGCCTACTCGATCCGACTTCGTCGGGTTCATGTAAACCCCATGAGAGACGACCGGGAGAAGAACCGATTCCACGCTTCGGAACGATTATTGAGGAGCAGCACGTCCTCGTCCGCCAGATTCTCAGAAAGCCACGCTGGGAAGAAGCTAATATTGCCATACGCATAGGCCTGCGCTCTTAGCTCGTCACATACATGGAACAACGACACGCCGACACCTCAACCAGCTGCCTGGATTTACGACGCCTTCTGAAAGCGGTCTGGCACCGGAGAGAACACAGGTACCATCATCCCACATAACCTGGCATCCCTCATCAGAAGAAAAGACTGCGCCCAGGGCAGAAGTAGACAGTGCAGCGGACAACAACCAGCCTACAACTTGTTCTTCGACCGAGCTCACAGAGCCAGCACGTCTCCACGCGTCCTTGCCTACGTCTTGCGCGCTATTAGGCACCTTTTTAAGTAGGAAGGAAGTGCTGTCTTCTCGCCTTTGTTTACGATCTGTTTCACTAGTACAGCATGCCTTAATGGACAGCCATTTGCACCCCTCTCTGCGCATCGCCGCGAGAACTCCAGCAGGACGCCCCCAATGGCGGGCTCCCTTACCGTCCTTTTGTTCTGGGAAGCAACTCCCATTAAATGACGTTTCCAGCGTTCCTTCTATTCTTCGGCCAGCAGTCTGGCTTTCTCCTCGGTCGACGCGGTCGCACCCTCTTTTTTGTTAAATGAACAGTCTAATATTACTGCGTACGTCTTGACTCCATTCATAACGCGCGGACACAACCAACATTTGTTTCCATGTCCGTCAACACGGAAGAACAGAGGGACGTTTACAAAATTTTGAAAATATTTGATAAACTACTGATGAATTCTTATAAATAAAAATTCAATGGAGGCATTTAGATACAAATTCACTGCAGTAATGCGGAAACCTTGATGAGACTCTTCTTTACAAATTTGCCGCGTCTGACCTCATTTGTTTCTTTTGCGATCATCCTCATCCTTTCGGTTTGCGCTGTTTTTATTTTCGCTCATGTTCTTTTTTGTTACTATTTTGTAACGCCACCATCAAAATGTCTTCGTTTTTAACCCGAATGGACCTCAAATATAGATCCTTCGGTTATCTTAAGTTTAATCGCGCTTAGTCAGACGTTTTGATCCAATCCGGCATAAATCCGCCGTTTTTAATCATTTTGTGAGATCTCATACTGCCTCGACGTATTTCCACTGTAGGTAACGACATCAACCAAGTTTATACGTTTTTTGACCAAATTACAGATCTTTTAGAGGCCTTAAGTATTGATTGCTCTTAATTACATGTCGGACACGACTGAACGCCTGAACTGAACTGAAATTACATGTTCTTAACCTAATGCGACACCCAACCTAGTTTGGACGTTTTTTGTACTATTTCGACATCCGAGCTGATTTGCCAGCGATGAATCTGAATACGAGACAACAGCGTGCTATGGGATCTCAGAAAACCTGTAATTAAATTAGTAAGAAACAATTGCCCTGATGGAAACAAATGTCGAGGAAGGAACTCTGCTAACATAGTCAGCCGAAGGAGCCGTATGAAGGCTAAAGGACCTAATTACACCATGAGCTGTCTGAAACGTTGAAAGCGGCGTAAGATGGAGTTGCTTTTCTAGGAAGGAAAGGTTGCTGCATGATCTCTTAAATGATCGCAACTTCGGTTACAGCATTGTCTACAAAAGAAGAAGTGCATGTATACTGCATCCCGGGAGAAACGAAATAAACAGTCTTGTTTCTACGCTCCCTCGCCGAGAGAAGACATTCGTCTGGTCGCTCTCTTGTGTCTCGTATGTACGGTGCTGAGTGGAGTGGCGGAACAGGCGCCGGAGCCGCGTCGCAAATACTCGAGTTTTCCATTATGCACAGCGTGTTGCTTAATTTTATTTCTTACATACTTTTTCCGCATAAATTTTGGTCAGTTTTTCCAACTGCGCCAAGAAAAATAAACAGTTTTTTCGGCATTTTACTGTTTGTGCCGAACTTCATTAGAGAGATTTAGCACACCGTGATCCGCGATCTGCTACCGTGTACCGCCACCGCGCGTTCCATTGCGCATGCCCAGATCACTTTGATGCCGATAGATGGCGCCACATACTTGATGTCGGCACATTGACCTGGCGCATCGGAACCAATCAGCTTGAACGCCCACGAGCGGTAGAGTGTCACGGTGGCGGATCGCGGATCATGGTATGCTAAATCTCTCTATTACTAAAGCTATCGAGCGGAAGCAGCCATGCAAGATGTCGGCGGCGTCGGGCGAACGGGCCGACGTATGGAGCCAGCGGCAGGAGCTTGATGTGCGAAATTGAGAGCGCTGCATGTGCTTATATGCGGCAGTATGACATCACGTACCAAAAATGTCATTGGACCCGCTCGTAGAGTGAGAGGGAACGTTTTCTCTGCGCCGGCAGCTCAGCCGTTACCCTTCGCCCATCCTCCTGTCACTCTCGCCTTACATCAAAACAAGGGAATAACGCGCGCTCTCGCATCCTGCCCGAAAGCAACGGATGCGGTGTTCACATGTCTACATGTTTTACTGGGCTTACCGGAACAGCTCGCTCATTCCAGGAAAAATTATTTACACCTTTCTCGGTACGCTGATGCCTATACAGCGGCGAAACTCCCACGCCATGCTTTTCTTGACATTAACAACTTAGCACCATCTGTCGGCTGCCAGTAGCGAATTTTTCTTAACGGGAATATTCTTATTTTATAATAAGGAGAGAGACGTAGAGTGCGCTGAGGCATTGAGCGCGATGTTTAAGTGACATGGCCTAGTTTATATGCGCTGCCGAAACTTATAAAATGCTTTCTTCAATCGCATTGACCAATTCTGACGTTCATCGGAAATTGATAATGTATATTAAGCATATAAAACTTCCGCTGAAGTTCTCATTTTCAGCTCGATGAGGTACGCTTTGCGAGGCGCGAACAGCGTTTTTCATAATTTTGAGGACTTTTTATTGCTCAGGAAATGAAATTTAGAATGAAGTAGATCTTACTCCCTCGACTCAGTTCACGCGTTCGTTGAGGCTGGAAAAGACCCCCTGACCATAGTTCGAACATAAATAGTGCTGTGGGATGGCCTAAATAATCCGCGAAGGGCATTTTTATTTTTTTTCCACGTCGCTTCAGCATAATCGTGAAATCTTTCTTTTAATCTCAAGTGATATGCTTTATCATTACAAACCTGAAACTTTATCCACATAGGCCACCTTCAGCTTGTAGTCAGTGTACATTGGCAGGCTAGGTTAATTTTTTCGTACACAATTGGTGTGTAGTTGATACATATATCAGGTTAGAAGGACAGGTTGATGTGCCCTCTGTTATGCTTCTTTCCCCCTTGTGATAGTGTGGTTGTACCTTAAGCACGCTACAACACTGCTGGCGTGTCATGCCTTGTGAATAGCGACTAATGCAGGGACTTATATGTCGCAGATAACAAGGAATATTTTACTCTCGGTTGTGCAAATAAACTCCCATCCTCTCAAAAGACGGAGAGATGTAACGAACAAACGGCTGAATTAAACAGAACCTCAAGGTCGGTTGTCTTTGAGCCTTTGCTTCAGGTCGCAGCATCAGGTGATGTTGGAGCGGGCATAGCATGACTCGACTTGATCTTTCTTGCACTTGTTCTCTACTCTTGTCTGTTTTGGTTGACGAAGTTATCGTACGACTCGACGACGGTCTGCGAAAACCCACAACTCCGTTTATACACGTCAAGTTTGTTCCTTTACTCGTTTTTAAGCAGTGACGCCAGCAAACCGGAAAACAATCATAGTCAAAGCGATGGCACGTAATCCGTACAGTGCACATTGCATATTGAAGCCCTGCAACGATTAATTCAGAATTTTACGCTCGAGGTACTACAATACGAGGTCTTGATTGTATTGCTGTGACGCCGCCATTGAGTGTTGTAAGCGTTCGCTCAGAACTGAAGACGAACTCCTGCATCAATAAAAAGAAGAAATATTTTATATCAGTACTTTAACATGAACCTTGACTTCTTAACGTGACTAATTGTATCTATCGCTATTTCTCGCTCTGTTTACAGCAAATATTCAGACTCTGACGTTACGTGAAGGCTGCTAGAAACATCCTTAAAGTCTTTAAAGCCGTTAACCTTGATTCTAGGGTTAGTAAATCAACGCTGCATAAGAAAAAAATGTTATGGTGAGGTCAGGGAAGGTCGTTTCTCTACGCCAGAACTTCATACATACAATAAACATTTAGGAAGGGGTCATGGTAGGAAGAAAGTCGAGGCAAGAGCTAGGGGAATAGGCAGACCCTTGGTGTGTGTGTGTGTGTGTGTGTGTGTGTGTGTGTGTGTGTGTGTGTGTGTGTGTGTGTGTGTGTGTGTGTGTGTGTGTGTGTGTGTGTGTGTGTGTGTGTGTGTGTGTGTGTGTGTGTGTGTGTGTGTGTGTGTGTGTGTGTGTGTGTGTGTGTGTGTGTGTGTGTGCGTGTGTGCGTGTGCGTGTGCGTGTGCGTGTGCGTGTGCGTGTGCGTGTGTGTGTGTGTGTGTGTGTGTGTGTGTGTGTGTGTGTGTGTGTGTGTGTGTGTGTGTGTGTGTGTGTGTGTGTGTGTGTGTGTGTGTGTGTGTGTGTGTGTGTGTGTGTGTGTGTGTGTGTGTGTGTGTGTGTGTGTGTGTGTGTGTGTGTGTGTGTGTGTGTGTGTGTGTGTGTGTGTGTGTGTGTGTGTGTGTGTGTGTGTGTGTGTGTGTGTGTGTGTGTGTGTGTGTGTGCGCGCGCGCGCGCGCGCGTAAGGAGGGGAGTCAAAGAGTACTAGCTTGTCTGCATAATACTTTCATCCTGAAAAGCCCGACCAAGAGACTGTCCAAATACATTTTTTATGGTGTAAGAGATTAAGAGCATGCCTTTGTTTGCCCGACAAAGCATCAAGCGTGCATTGCTAAATGCTGGTGGTGTCACTTTGCGCAGTCTTACAAGTCCTCATATGCCTCCTCTGGCGCGAAGTGGAAAAAGCGTCCTCTCAGGTTGAGTAATTCTACCGCACAATATCTTGGCTGCCTTCGTATACTTATCATACCGCTCAGGTGCTATACTGTAGGGAGATAATCAGAGCAAAATGCCATTGCAGTCCGCGTGAGCGTTACACATTACCTGGTCCGTACTGTTGCTGTCAGTGTCACTGACCCGCGACGAAGCCGCCAGCTCTCGGTTCCGTTCCTCAGTTTCCTGAAATACAATCATGCAACTGCCATTTTGCTTCTTTCCACCCCTGAGGACTCGAAACGCATTTGTGCATTTTTTTTTTCAGAAGTAATGAGGTGCATAATCTATAGGTAGCAGATAAACTTGTTTGATACGGCCAGATACCAGACAGAATTAACCAGCGCAAATCAACACCAAATGAGTTTTCTATAATTTCAAATACGTTATATGTGTAATCAAGATACATATCGCAGCATCATTCCAATGAGCGAAAGTTAACTATCGCATAATTCTAAATAGTACTACGGTCCTAGAAGAAATTGGAACATCATACCTTACAAGGCAGATGTTGTTGTTGTAGTGGTTATTTCATTATATTGTTACGGTGTAATAAGAAAGGGGTGTTTATTTAGAGTGCTGAGGCAGTGGGACAAGATGAAGCCTACTAGCCCCCAGAAACCAACGCTTCTTCCTCCTCTTCTCCATCTCATTCCTCCTTTTCCTCCCCACTCCGATTTGCTTCAATATATGGCAGTTTTGGACGCGACGTGACTGGGTGACTGCAGAGTTGTTTATGCATATCTTGCGACGTGTTCAAAAAAGAGCTTACAAGTTTCCACTTTTGCTTCATATTGTTACCAGCTTCATTAGGTCTGAAGCAGAGTACATTCTTTTAAATTTTTTTAGCACCTTCTTCAGAGTATTGCAGTAAACAGTACGGCGTGCTTAAGTCGTACATTTAAATCGGGTTGTTTAGCTTTTCTCTAGCGGTTTTCTTTTTTCTTCATTGAGTTCAGTAAGTTGCTATTAAACTATAGATTATGTGGAGCAGACTACTTCTTAAATTGCTTATGTTGAGTGGCCTCGTCTAAGCACTTTTTTTATTGCGCCTCTAAATTGTCGAGAACAAGAATAGGACCAGTTAAGAGGCTGAAATTGTCCAGTGTACACCTCCTACGCACATGATAAAATCTTTTTGTTGACAAGTGTGTTCACAAATCAATGTGCATGCTTAGCTTAATAGTGCTTTGAACGGAAGAAAGTTTGATCTGTTATATTTGCCTAGCAGAGACCGCAGGTGTCTAATGGAATAAAATTATAAAGGACATGATCAATCAGTGTTCGTGACATGACACCACTCTTTATGCTGTCATCTTTGCTCCTTCTAAGGGGATGTGGCTTTATGTTGTATAGGAAGAGGCGGAAGGCTTGATATACTTCAAGGCAAGCGACATGCTAAAGTATTCATGAGTTGTAAATAAAGTGTACGGTAAAATCCCTATGACCAGTTCGATTTAAGACTTCCACTGCGGTGTCTGTCATAGCGCAGAAGGCAGCTTTTTTCTTTTCACATTTTGCTGTAATTCACGAGATTATGAAACAAAACGACCAACACAGTGTCCTATGCCTGTAAAAGATAGTTTCCGCATAAGCATAATAACTTTGTTCCGCTACCATTTTCCACAGCTGGGGCATATGACTTTTCATCAAGCGCGTACACTTTCCAGTGGAACCTGTTCATCGACCGAACCAATCGTTAACCTTTGTACCGGCTGCTATCCCTCTGCGGAAAGGCTTCAAGTAGGAGGCATCCGATAACAGAGAACACAAGCTTTGTTATCGCAGTGTCAGAGGCCTCAGTTCAGGTAAACTGATTATATTGGCAGCAGCGTTTATCACCTGCTCAAAACACCAACTACAGGAGAATCTACTGCAAAGCTTCACATATTTGAAGACTGGGCCACGTGCAGAGCCCCTCAAACACTTGTCTCTACCGAAGCAGCACCAATGAGCGTAACCTGTCACCCTTTCGTTCATGCGGCAGAGGATTTGACAAATATTATATCGTACTCTACGCGATATTGTAAAGGAAAAGTAATGATGTCCTTTTTTTTATGGGTCGTCTTTCGCTTATTATGCCTGATAAAGCCATGCAGAATGTGAGGCTTGCAAGATATCAATTTGTGACGCTTCTAGCTGGCGCTCTAATTTTGCGGTGGCCCGTACGAGCAAGCTAGCTGTCACTAGCCGAGAAATGGAACTTGATTTTTGTTGGCTGGCAATGTTTGGCTGGAAATCGGCCACAATAGTGTTCAACAAGGCACAGATTTTGTAAATCATTTTCCCACCTTTCAAATTTGAATTTTTATTTCATTTAATTTTATTACTCCCAAGGACAATAGAGGTACAGTCAGGTGTTGCAGATGCAACTTCGATGAAGAGACCATATCTCACTGGTGTTGTGTTCGACCTTGTAATTGGCATCCTTCGTGGAAGCTGTTACTTTACCTATATTGCACGCGTCAGATAACGCCCTGACCGACTAAGTTCACGCTTCTGCCTCGGGTTCTGTATGCTAGCAGTTTTACTGAACTGGAGACATTTCGCTAATCAGTGCGCTTTTGTAGGGTGAGGGTGCCTGTTGCACATAGTGGAAGAACATGACGATTGTTATCCATTGCTATTGCTTAATTCGTATCACCCATTTCTGCTCTTTGTATTGCCGTAGATTCGGAAGCCTCATCATGAAGTAAATTCGGCGTCCGGTTTCGTGCTGTTTGGTTAGACAACCTGCCATCCGCCTAAGTTTGTAGGTGACGGAGTGTAGCGAGAGTTCAAATTGTGGCTGCCTCGGGAAGAACACAAAAATGCAGTTAAAAAATAAATTTCTCAAAATCCCAATGAGCGATAATAATTCAGCAAAACTAAAAAATACCGCGAATGACTCGGCAAAATTATAAAATGACTATGAATGATTAAGCAAATATAAAGCAAACTTAGACACCCGTTTACTTAGCACAGCGTAACAAAAAAAAAAAAAAAAAAAAAAAGCTTTATTGGGCCGAGAAACGGTTGGAAAACCATGCTTAACCAAAATCAAAGAAATGAATTTGGAGGCAGAGACAGTCAAAAGCAAGCGAACTGCCCTAATTTTAAAACACGGTATTTTTTGTTGGAGGTAAATAAGCGCTATGGTCATTCCTGCTTCCGTTTTCCAGTTGTCTGTCAACGAATGTGTTCTGTACACCCAGGTTCCTGTTAAGATGTCGCACTATGGAAGGCTATTAATTGTTGCTATTGAAGGAATGGCACATTTTCACGGTGAAGGAAACCACGATTTGGTAAAAGCCTAACAGCGTGAATAGATAGTGTGGTAGATACGTGTAAGCTTCATAATCAGAGGTTAGAAATCTATGTGCGGAAATTTCGGTTGAGGTAGGAATCATCATCATCATCAGCCTGATTATACCCACTGCAGGGCGAAGGCCTCTCCCATATTTCTCCACTTAACCCGGTTCTGTGCTAGCTGCATCCACTTGACTCCTGCGAACTTCTTAATCTCATCCGCCTACCTAACTTTCTGCCGCCCCCTGCTACGCTTTCCTTCCCTTGGAATCCAGTTTGTTACCCTCAGCGACCATGGGTTATCCTCTCTTCGCACTACATATCCTGCCCATGTCTATTCCTTCTTCTTAATTTCCACTAGAATGTCGGTAACTTAGAATGTCGGTAACTTAATTTCCACTAGAATGTCGGTTACTACCTGTCCTAAGTAGACATATTCGCCTACTACTTCCAGTATTTCGCTACCTAATGTAAACTGCTGTTCCTTCCCGAGGCTGTTGAACATTACCTTAGTCTTCTGCATATTGATTTTCAAGCCTACCTTTCTACTTTTTCTGTCTAGGTCATCAATCATTATTTGCAGTTCATCCCTCGAGTTGCTTAGCAAGGCAATGTCATCAGCAAATCGCAGATTACTGAGGTATTCTCCATCTACCCTTATCCCTAACTGCTCCCATTCCAAGTCTCGGAGGTAGGAATAGAAGAAGGAAAATGTATGAAAACAAGTGCGCAGTCCTAATTCGCACAGGCATTAAACATTCGTCACTTCGTCGCCTGCGAGTAGCGGCGAATATGTGCCAATGCCTAAAGTTTCAAGGAAATGTAGTTCCAACCAGTGTTTTTATTGCAGCTGACGAGATAAAAGTACGGGGCGGCTAAACAGGTAATGTATCATTCATAAACATATATACGAAATGTTCACTTCTTTCTTTTTTATCGTTCAGTGCAGTCGTGACGAAGAAGAAGAGTATTCGGGGCGTCCCGGTCGACTGAGGACAGGCTGGGGAGCGTCCTTGGGTGCCGACGGACGGTGCCTATGAGACTGGGCTGCGCCGTAGAGGGGTGAGTAGCTCTTCCCTTGAAGGTTGTTTCATGTGCAGCCATTGAACGAATCCTGCGGCAACCGTTTCCAGGCGAAAAAGTTCCCACGTTTTGGACCTTGGATGTTCTCCGCGATGACACAAATCGGGAGCTTGTTTTCTTGCATATTAACCAGATTTTATGTCTTCTCTTCGGTTTTCTATTCGCCACCTGCCCCTCATTCCCTCATCCTCCTTCACCAGAGGTGGCCCTAGATTACTGGGAGAAGCTGGCCCTCCGTACACGGAGGGGGCTCTCAATTGCCATATAGGGGGCAACGCCCCCACCCTCTGTAATATTGACAGTAAATGTTTCTACCACCACCACCACCGTCCTGGATGCATGGACTGAGCAGCTAGAGGATTCAGTAAATCGCTCGATGGCCTCAATGTTCCGCCGATGCATCGTTAGTGAAGAGGCTAGCCTCCCGGGAACTGTTTTGAGAACGCATGACTTTACACATTCCCGCCATTGCGTCGCTCAGACAAAACGAGGAAAAGTATGTTCTCTCGAACTCATCGTTCGTTGTTTTGTTTTTTTCTCGGCTGAAACTTCTAAAAAAAAAAGTAAAATTTAGTGGTATTGTTTGTTTATTGGCACTTTTATGGGGTACTTGCTTGGCCAGGTGACAGTTATGATGCTTAAAATTATTTTAATTTTATTTGGCATTGTCAGCACCATTAATATTAATTATAGCTCCATCGTGTCTGACTACAACGAAGGACAACGGTAAATCTGTGCTGTGTTACCGGTTGCGTCACCTCTCGGCGATCGAGAGAGCAAGGACGAAGCCACATCTACACTGCAAATATCGCAATGCTTCGATCGCTACGGCGTTATAAGTGCAATTGGTGCAAAGGTATGCTGTTGCAGCTCGCCGGTGGCTCAGGCACTGAGGATTTTAGCAACAATTCTGTTCGAATTTGACAAGTGTCCTCCAAATATTAGTGTAAAGCAAAATTTATCGCAAACTACCACATGTGCGTACAATTTACAACTTCGAGGCTATGGGTCCGAGCCCTGGCTCCAAGCGAATATCGGAGAAATCGGTGATAGGGTATATCGGTCCATTTGGAAAGACCCGGGAAGTTTTGGGATCTCTCAAAGCCACATACAAAGGGCAATGAGACAGCGGTGATCCAATGTGCACTGATGAGAGTTCATGAAGACATGTAATGCGCGACACAATGGCTGTAAAACACGAATGTTTATTGGGCGCGGGGTCTGCGTAGTTCTCTCGTGAACTAGCCGGAGAAGCTGAGCTGTTTCTTGCCGTCGCGGAATGGAAAACCACTCGCGGCGCTGTAGTAGCAATGTTTAATTTTTTCAAGGTAAAAGGGACAGACATAGTGACATATAACGATCTGTCGGTGAAATAGACGCCCTCGAGCTAGCATTCTTAAACAGTGTGTGGGTTAAAGGATGTGCGCTCATAATACATTTGGCGTTCCCTCTGCAGGTGAACCATCCGTCCACTTTGGAATCCGCATCCACGGATTGTGGACACCGCAAGAAAAACCGCTTGGTATAACAGCTTTTTTGGTAGCGCTAGGAAATCATCCGGCGAAATGCGTTGGTAACCATTTCCGCACGAACGTCAAAGACACGAGATGGGAAAAAGAAAGAAAGAAAGAAAGAAAGAAAGAAAGAAAGAAAGAAAGAAAGAAAGAAAGAAAGAAAGAAAGAAAGAAAGAAAGAAAGAAAGAAAGAAGGAAAGAAAGAAAGAAGGAAGGAAAGAAAGAAAGAAAGAAAGAAAGAAAGAAAGAAAGAAAGAAAGAAAGAAAGAAAGAAAGAAAGAAAGAAAGAAAGAAAGAAAGAAAGAAAGAAAGAAAGAAAGAAAGAAAGAAAGAAAGAAAGAAAGAAAGAAAGAAAGTTTTCGCCTAAGTTCGGGTCTCATCTCACAGATTTCATTTTAAAGTATACAGGCGCTAGGTTACTTACGAGGTTGGAATATAAAGCTGGAAACAATTCCCCTGCGTGAACACATATTTCCGATCAAATGTATAAGGACCCCCGGCCACGTCGGCGGGGTTTGACACTCGAAGAGTACCCCACCTCCTCCTCCCCCTTCCGAAAACACAAAGACTCGTTTCAGATCAATTGTCAAAGCGGCGTCTTTGTTGACAGTTGCTCTGGGATGAGGCACCAGATCATTGCAGCCAGATGCCACGCCACAAAGCGCGCGTCATGGCGGGTACAGAAATTTGCACTTTTTCTTTATTATCATTATAAAGACATGTCAAAGCAGTACACAGCAATAGATGTATCGTATAATAGTGTTAGCGGAAATCCAAGCTTTCACTCCCATTCGCTCGTGTTTTAACTGGACGCATGAGTGAGCGCAGTCCCGCTGACTGCTTTTTTACCTTTACAGGTGGCATGGGTGTCTTCCTCTCCTTGATATTCCTCCTCGGTGAGTGTGACTTCCACGAGATCCATGAATCTGTGAGAGACGGTTTATGATACCATATGACAGGGCCAAATTGGTTGGAGCTGTAAAATGAGGCAGCTCCTTCGACATAATAATCGATTTCGACCACCTTGGGTTCTAATCCACAAACGCTACCTAAAGACCACGAAGGCACGTTAGTGCGGTTTGGTTAAAGCAGAGCCTTTACCTGTAGTTTATATCTCCCTCCTCCGGGAGATCAAGCGGCCGTGACACCACCGATCAGGAATCTTGTCCGATTTTGTTTACTCCGTCGCTCTCATTGGCTAAGCTTTTTTGTGACGTTGTAACCACGTGGTCTCACGCGGGTAAACAAAAGCGGAAATTTAACCTCACCCGATTTGTGCTAAAATCGATCTCGACTCCTCATCGACTACGGAGAAAACGATGGTGGCCTCTGAACTTGGCTCCGGCACCTCTAAATATGGCCCGACCATCCCGGAAATTTGGTCCTACCGATTCAGGCCAAAAGCGATGTTCAATCCAATCCGACAATGCCTAACACGAGCGAGATCTCAAAATTTGGCCCGGTCCAACCCCGGTTTGGCCATCACCGACCGCCTAAACTTGATTTTGGCGACATCGCACGCAATTCGATACCCAATCATGACTGACCTCCAGATTTAACCACGGCCACTTTCAAAATTAAGCTCTGGCCACCCCTATATTTGATTAAGACCATTTGCACCAATATCGAAGTCCAACCATATTTGATTGCGAGGCACGATTATAACTTCCCAATTGGTCATGACAATTTTCTAAATTCGGTCAGCGCCATTGCCAGTAATGGCCCGCTCCCAGTACCGGAACCTGACCAGGGTCAACTTGGAACAAAATTGTTTTACTGCTTCTTGAATTCCCGTTGAAATGCAGATCGTTCGAGAATGCTTAACCTGAAAACCTCTTAATTAGACAGTTGGATAAAAACTGTTGTCAGTTTACTTACTCGTACTCCCGCTCTATAATAGGCTTAATCGAGCACTTCCCATTTTTTTCACACATACGCGCATCGCGTAAATTTATGTGCCCGATGTGCCTTTGTTTGAAGGTGTGCTGGTCTTCATTTTGACCAGGCAATCAGTCCTGATTTCAGCATTACATACTGTGCCCCATTGTGTTTGACATTTGTACAAGAGCAGCTGACACACGTCTTAGCTCCGCCCTTTGAGGGACAGCGGTGAAAAACCGCATGATCTGACCCTACACTATCAGACGCCCCGCAGGCTGTAGCCTTCATCTGGACAGAAGCGACTAAAAACATGAAATCCGCATGATCTGATCCTGCACTATCAGACGCCCCTCAGGCTGTAGCCTTCATCTGGACAAAGGGACTAAAAACATGAAATCCGCATGATCTGATCCTACACTATCAGACGCCCCGCAGGCTGTAGCCTTCATCTGGACAGAAGGGACTAAAAACATGAAATCCGCATGATCTGATCCTACACTATCAGACGCTCCGCAGGCTGTAGCCTTCATCTGGACAGAAGGGACTAAAAACATGAAATCCGCATGATCTGATCCTACACTATCAGACGCCCCGCAGGCTGTAGCCTTCATCTGGACAGAAGGGACTAAAAACATGAAATCCGCATGATCTGATCCTACACTATCAGACGCTCCGCAGGCTGTAGCCTTCATCTGGACAGAAGGGACTAAAAACATGAAATCCGCATGATCTGATCCTACACTATCAGACGCCCCGCAGGCTGTAGCCTTCATCTGGACAGAAGGGACTAAAAACATGAAATCCGCATGATCTTATCCTACACTATCAGACGCCCCGCAGGCTGTAGCCTTCATCTGGACAGAAGGGACTAAAAACATGAAATCCGCATGATCTGATCCTACACTATCAGACGCCCCGCAGGCTGTAGCCTTCATCTGGACAGAAGGGACTAAAAACATGAAATCCGCATGATCTGATCCTACACTATCAGACGCCCCGCAGGCTGTAGCCTTCATCTGGACAAAAGGGACTAAAAACATGAAATCCGCATGATCTGATCCTACACTATCAGACGCCCCCCAGGCTGTAGCCTTCATCTGGACAGAAGGGACTAAAAACATGAAATCCGCATGATCTGATCCTACACTATCAGACGCCCCGCAGGCTGTAGCATTCGTCTGGACAGAAGGGACTAAAAACATGAAATCCGCATGTTCTGATCCTACATTATCAGACGGCCAGCTCCGGCACTATCAGACGCCTTCATCTAGACAGGAAGGGACTAAAAACATGAAATCAGTGAAAGACTTGAAACTTGGCGAAAATGAACTGAAAGTGTTTTCTCTCTTTCACTTGCTTTATTAGAAAGGCACTGGCGTGTTTATAAATCTGTACAAACCTTTAGGAACGGACTGATGATCGATATGGAACGTTTTACTAATAAAATATTCTTCCACTTCTCAAAGTAATCAGAGATAGGCTTCGAAATATATTGTGGATAGCTTGAGGCTAAGCCAGAAATGAATGTTTGTTCATCCATCTCTGGCACTATTCCTGAAAGCCTGGCTGCAAGCCTCCATTTAATAGCATGCTGACTACAGTCGATATGAACAATCTGAAATAGAATACGCTGGTTTGAAGTGTTACTTTAGTACTTTGTAAAACTTACGCGCAGTTCTGCACAGCCTGTAGAACTCTTTATATATAATGTAGGGATGGCAAAGTGCTTAAGTCGTTACGAAAAATATTGTGTAACTAATTGTCAACCACCGTTTTCTTAAGCGAAATATTCATTTCGTCAGATAAACCAACCTAATTTTACTACTGATCTCTTAAGATACGTATAAGATAAAAATAAGCCACCCAGTCTTAGGCAAGCTTCTGTAAGGCTGTGTTCGACCATGTATATGTTATTGCTTGTCGTGAACATCATTCTTAAATGTCCTAACAAAAAAAAAGGTTGAAACGTTCTGAAATATTTATTGAAGCCTCTTAAATCTTTTTTGTACATTTCAGCAATATCCGTATTGTTTCTAACTCAATCTCTAAGAAAAGTTTCACTACAATGAAAGGCGATAAATAATTCATAAAACACGCTCTGTGAACAAATTTTTTTCTTAAAGTTTCGTCCACGGGCTTTTTTATGGCAATATCACAGCTGCGTAACAAAAACAAATGGCCGCTTTAAGGAATTAAACTAATCTACTGCCGTGATCCGTAAATTCGTATTGATTTATGGTACCGGTAGTATATCTAAACGCGTCTACTGCATAATATAAAGTTTTTAACAAGCAGAAATAATCCTTTTAGCATCGCCATTCTGAAATCGCTTTGCCGGCCGTGTTTTCGGCCTGCCCATCAGGTAGCCGCGAACGTCTAAAAACAAGGTAAAAACGATTAATACAAAAAAAAAACGAATTCCGATATTCATGTATCAGCGTAGGAACTAAAAACGTCACAAAAGCTATAATCCTATATGATGTCGACACATTGGCCTTTATGTTTATGTTTGAAAGAAGACATTCATTAAGACATTCACTTCGACGGAGGAATAGTGGGTAATAGGGATGGAGCGAATTCTGCTGTAAAGTACTAGTTGTTGCATGATAAAATACGTTCAGTTTGATGTGCATCTTTCTGACTCACAGGTGGAGCGTGGTCCGGACCTAATGTTGCCCGGTACGCCCTAAGCAAAGCGGGATTCAGCACGACTGGCGTGAAGCCTGGCACACCCGCAGCGCTGTGGCAGAAGCAATACCATGGTGCCGTACCTCGAAACGGACTCTTCGCTACCCTGCAAAGATGGGGCATGAGTGATATTCCCTTCAAGTACAAAGTGCCACTCGTGCTGCTTGGCGCGGAGGTGTGCTCCTGGTTCGGAAATGGCATGTTTCGCCTTTTTTGCTAAAGGACTGTCACAACCGGTCAGTGCCTGTGGTGACGCCTGGACCCCGTGCTCTTTGACTGCAAAGATGAAATTGACGCCCGAGGCAACTAGCTATGACGAGGTTTGTGCGGCGACGTGCTATGCAAAGGGACGGACTTCCTCAGTTCATCGGGACACCCCTCGGTGACGCAGTGGGAACGTGCCTTTGTCTGACTAGGCATTCGTCTTCGCTGGAAGAATGAAGGGTGGAATGAGGACTTTTGAAATTAATCGCCTGATTCCATCTTGAGTAGGGGACAAAAATCACGTGCCACGATCCTCGTCGGGCACTAATGGCCTTAGACCGCGTATGTTTTATTATCGTTATGTCTCAGACCGATAAGGAATTAAAAAGCATGATTGGCTACGACTGCCAAACCAAGACGGGTTTATAGGATAACACCAAGTAAGCCACGTCAATTTTCAACAGTCTCGGAAACCATACAGCAGCATGTTTACGATACGTAGCCAGGCGTTGGCGCCGAAAAGGGGGGATAATGCATTGGCAAGTGACTGCTGGTCTGTGCTACAAGGCAGAATAAAGCTGGTATGGGGATCACGTGGTGTGTGCTTTCCGAACAGGAATGGGTCTTCGACGGCATTCGTCTAGAGAGAAATGCGTCAAACGTGGCTGGAAGGCTCGCCACTAAGTTTTAAAAATCAGTTTTCCAGGCATTCAGTTTACTTCCGCGACGAATAGGAGAACTTTTATTTTGCCAACAGTAGGATTATTCCGCGCTTCTAGGGTTGGACGCCGAAAGTAGCAACAGCCGCCTTAGTTGTATGCCGGTAGTTCTTGAATCCCGGCGACATCTTTGGTCAATGGAACAAGTTCATTTTAGGCTGTTGGGTTTGATCGTTGCAGAAGGATGAGTCCTCAAATTACAATACTTTGTGATATAACGATCCCCTTTCATTGCATGAGGAGCATCTGTCTGATGTTACTTCCAGCCATATGCGGTTGACCTAAAATTGGTTTTGGTATGCACATATCTGGGGCTTTCTCCACGCTGCTGGAGCGAAAGCTCCATTTCTTGAATGCAGAGCTCAATGTCAACTAATGCTTTACAATGACCTCTATGGATGGTTCAGGTCTTTAAGAAGAAATGATATTTCGCGTTTTCTTGTTATAAACCATTCTGTAAGAAGTCATTAGAAGGTTACATCAGCCTTTTAAATCCCCCCTACAGCGCAGTTAAGATGACCACAAAGAGAAACTCACTCCACATCTCTCGTGGATAAGAGAAATAATTGGCTTTGAGAATGGGAAGGGCGTAGTATCTGTCACACTTGTTGCTGTAGACACCTGAACGAGGGCCGAAAAGGATGAGGGGAAGGTGGAATTAAAGTGCAAACATAGAAAGAGCCATAGCGAAGAGCTCCGAACAGATTTTGACCACATGGAGATCTTTAACGTTCGCTGACGTGCCACAGCACACGGACGCCGCATGGTGGTTGGTACACAGCTACAGTCGGCCGCCGAGGCACTAATAAAGAACTCACTTTCTGTGCGCGCATCATTACACGTGCGAAAGACGTCATCGCGCTAGCTGCCGCAGATCAGGCTGTCTGTATTTCGTTGCTTTTATTAGTCTAGCTCTTTTACGACAGCTCCTGATTATATTCAGGGCAGTAAGAAGATCAGTAGTACTTGCGAGCGGGTTAGTTGGCTATACGACTCCGACGACCTCTGGCGCTGCATGGTTATACACAAACACTAAACACACACACAAGAGAATTAAACCAAGACGTTCACACAAATGATGCGCTCGCTACTAACTGCCTGTTTTTGTGGTACGAAGAAGAAGAATGCATCACAAAAAACATAGTGTTACAATTTGAAGAAGACGTAAACAAATGATTCAGAAAAATGTGAAGAAATTCAGAAGGAAAAAATTGAATGAAAATAAAACGAAAATAATGACAAATTGCGTCTAACTTCTTGTCACATTACAACAGGACTTGAGGGGCACCGATTGTGTACCAAGGTTCACCGAAACCAAGGTGCTGGCAGGCGCAAAAGAGTTTTAAAAGAAGGTAATTGAAGCATTCAAGATGATTTCGGGGGAAGAAAGGGAATGCGTGAGTGTTCTGTCGGTGACGCTCAACAGCAAGGAGGTGATACTTCTCCGTTCGGACAATGTGACAAGAAGTTAGACGCAATTTGTCATTATTTTCGTTTTATTTTCATTTAATTCTTTTCCTTATGAATTTCTTCGCATTTTTTTCTGAATCTTTTGTTAACTTCTTATTGTAACCCTACGTTTTTTGTGATGCATTCTTCTTTTCGCACCACATAAGCAGGCAGTTTGTAGCGAGCGCATCATCTGTGTGAGCGTCTTGGTTTAATTCTCTTGTGTGTGTGTTGTGTTTGTGTATAACCATGCAGCACCAGAGGTCGTCGGAGTAAGAAGATGCTCGCAGGGTAAAATGTGTGCTGCGTGTTTGAAAAATTTACTCTGCTCTGCCTATTGGCAAACCATGTACTGCATACAAAAAAACTAGTATTAGATTTCCTTTTGCTCGGCTCCTTTCGTTAACAAAGCTCTGGATTTACCTGACAAATTTATTTCTCTTTGATTTGCGTTCTTGAGCAAGTGCGTAGCTTCTAACTAATCATCTCAGCATCTGCTTACACTCAGCCGCAGTAGTGCTAAATGCGGCCAAGATTCTATAAACCCTTTAACCATCGTTGGAACTTGCATATTCATTTCATTTCATTTTATCACTCTCAAAACTAGGAAGGCAAGGTCAGGAGTAGCTGATACACCTTAAACGAACTGGTGAGAACTGATGTATGGCTGCAGATGCAAAAGGAATTCCCTTTAACTTCCTGAACGTGTCCAACATCCCCCTATGCCAGCCTCCACAGTTCGTGAAATCATGGAGGCAATGAAAGGACCATATCTCACTGGTGTTGTGTTCAATCTTGTAAACGGCGTCCTTCATGTGAGCTGCTACTTTACCTGTTTTGCACGCTTCACGCTTCTGCCTCGGGTTCTCTATGCTAGCAGTTTTACTGAATTGGCGGCCTTTCGCTAATCAGTGCGCTTTTGTAGGGTGAGGGTGCCTGTTGCACATAGTGGAAGGACAGGACAATTGTTATCCAGTGCTATTGCTGAGTTCGTATCACCCATTTCTGCTCTTTTTATTGCCCTAGACTTGGAAGCCCCTTCATGAAAAAAAAAAAAAAAAAAACGGCATCCGGTTTAGTGCTCTTTGACTAGACGACGTGCCATCCTCCTAAGTTTGAAGGTGATGAATTGATACGTATCGACAGGTCAAAAGGTAGCTGTCTCGGGAAGAACACAAAAATGCCGTTAAAGAAATGACTTTCTCAATATCCTAAAGAGTAATAATGGTTCTGCAAAATTGAATATCCCCGCGAATGGTTCTGCAAAATTAAAAAATGACTACGAACAATAAAGCAAAATCAGAAACCCGTTTACTTAGCAAGGCCAAGCAAATAAACTTCAATGAGCCGAAAAATTGTCGGCAAACCTTACTTAACCAAAATAAGAGAAAAGAATCAGGAGGCAGAGGCACTCACAAGCAAGGAACTGTCATAATTTTGAAAGACAGTTTTTGTTGGCGATAAATAAGCGCTCTGGTAATTTCCGTTTCCGTTTTTCAATTTTCTCTCGGCGAATGTGTTCTGTACACTCTAATTATTGTTAAAATATCGCACCATGGAAGACTATTAAATGTTGTTGCCTTTGAAAGAATGGCATATATTCACGGTGAAGGAAACCATAAAACCGCAAAAGCCTAACAGCGTGAATAGATAGGGTGTTAGATACGTGGAAACTTCATAATTATAGGCTATAGAAATTTATATGTAAAAGTTCTGTTGTGGTAGTCATAGAAATAGGCGAAGGTATGAAAAAAATTGTTGGGGATTTAAGTATGGCTTGGAACTAGTGATAGGGCGAAAGCTGTGAGTGTTGCAGCGAATTTTTCTGCGGACACAGGGGTTTAATGCGCCGCCGTCACAACATTCGAACGAACCTTCTGTCCTAGCAATCAGCTGTTTTCGTCTACCTCTACCAACCTCTTTAAATTTTTATACATATTCTATTAGGCCCTGAGGCAATAAACAACGTTATTAAAACAAAAACTACCGAATTATATGTCTTGCTCGTCTTTTCCCACCTATTATTTTCCTTCTTCTTCTTTCACTTCTCCTCTAGTTCTCCTCTTCTTATTTCCCCTTCTTCTTTTTCATCTTCTTTTTACTCTTCTTTCGTTCTCTTGTTCGAGTTCTCCTTCTGCTTCTTTTTATTCTTGTTCTTTCCTTCTCTAACTCCTGGTCCAGCTCTCTGTCTATACCACGTGACAGTTGCTAGGCAACGGTCACGTGGCAACGGTCACCTGGCATGCCGACGGCTTGAAAGCCTAGCGCAGTGTTGCTTTCGCTACAAAAAAAAAAAAAGTGCGCAGTCTTAATTCGCTCTGTCATTACGAAGTTCTTCACTTCACCATGCAAGTAACGGCGAATTTGTGCACAATGCCTAATCTTTCGAGGAAGTGTGGTTTCAACCAGTGTTTTTATTGGGAGCTGGCGAGATAAAAATGCGGGCGGCTAAACACATCTTTCACATCTTTTTTCACTTCTTCTTTTGTCGTTCGGCACAATCGTGCTGAATCTTCTGCACGAGATGTGACTCGAAGAAGAAGAGCATTCGGGGCGTCCAGGTCGACTAAGGACAGGCTGAGGTGCGTCCTTGGGTGCCGGCGGCCGGAGCCTATGACACTCTGCTGCGCCGGAGAGTGGTGAGGAGCTCCTTCATTAAAGGTAGCTGCTTCATGTGCGGCCATTGAGCGAATTCTGCGCAACCGGCGCCACAGGGGGAACGGGTTCCCAAATTTTGGAGCTTGGACGTTATGTGTGCTCGAACTTCCCAGGTTAGTTAAGCTTTCTTTTGTTTTGTGGCGGAAGAAATCGCAAGCGTGTTTGCTTGTATACCCTATTAAACAACCTTTAGGCCATGATAACTTTTAGACCGTCTCTTCGGTTTACTATTCGCTCCCCGCCTGGATGCATGAATTGAAAGTCTAGATGATTTAGTAAAACCCTCGGTGACCTCAATGATCTGCCGATGCATTTTTTATGAGGAGACCAGCCTCCCGGCAGCTGTAGTGAGAACGCATGTCTTTAAATTTCCGTTATTGCATCGCTCCGATAAAACTAGAAAAATAATGTTTTCTCGAAGTGAACGTTTGTTTTTTACCGATTGAAACATCTCAAAAGGGTGAAATTTAGAGGTATCGTTTGTTTATTTACTTTTTTATGGTGTACTTGCCTGGTGAGGAGAGAATTATAATCCGCAAATTATTTTAATTTACCTCGGCATGTTACAATAAATTATATCCACATCGTATCTTGCTGCGACTAATTTGTGCGGTGTTACCGTTTGTGCCACCTCTCGGCGAATATGAGAACAACGACTTGGCCTGATCTACACTGCAAATGGCCCATTTTTTTCAATGGACGCAAGATGGTGTAATCAGGTCAATTGCTCCAAGGGTTTTTCATTTGCAGCTCACCGGTGGCTCGGGCCTTCTGGACTTCATCATTAATTCTTTTCGAATTTGACAAGTATCCTCCAAACTTAAGTGTAAACAAAATTTATCGCAAACTGCCACATATGCATACAACTTACAACTTCGAGGCTGTGGTTCCAAGCTCCAAGCGAATATCGGAGAAATCGGCGATTGCGTATATCAGTCCATTTGGGGCGGACCGAGAAGACTTGGGACTTCTCAAAGCCACCTTCAGAGGTCAATGAGACAGCGGTGTGTTTGTATCCATTACTGATGAGATTTGATGAAGAAATGTAATGCGCGAGACAACAGCTGTAAAACACCAAGGCTTATCGCGTGCGGGAACTGCGTAGCGCTCTCGTGCACTGGTCGGAGAAGCTGACCTGTTTCTTGCCGTCGGGGAATGGAAACCTACTCGCGGCGCAGTCGCAGCTATTTTATTTTAATGTCAGAGGGAAAGACATAGTCACATATAAGGATATGTCGGCAGAGGAGACGCCCTAGAGCCACCATTCTGAAACAGTGTGTGGGTTACCGGATGTGTGCTCATAATACATTTGGCGTTCTCCCTGCAGGTGAACCATCCGTTCACATTGGAATCCGCGTCCACGACCTCTGCACACCGCAAGAAAAACCGCTCGGTATGCCGTCGTTTTCCGTATCTCTAGTACGTCTAGTGGAGAAATTCGTTGGTAACAGATTCCGCACGAACAAGAATACCTCTTATGACCTCTTATGACCTCTTTCATTTGCTGAAGGCACAAACCTGCGAAGTTCCGCTCTTATCTCACAGAATTCATTTTAAACAGGCATCTTACGTCCGAGGTTACTCCGCTCTTCACAGAGATTCACTGACGTAATCCTAAATTGAGGCTCCTATCCGGTAAAAGATTTCTTTTCCCAGTTGAGATCTTTTTAAATGATACACAGGCACCAAAATTTTTGCCTTGTGTTTTTCATTCTAAATAATGACTCAGATCCCACCATGTATACTCCTCGCTATTTTCTTAAGTCGGTTATAAATTATAACAAATTTTTTATGAGCACTATTTCCAGTTCAATTTCATCGACCAGGTGATAGCTATAATATATAAGGTGCGTGTACGTCACGTGAAATGTGGCGAAATTAAACTATAATCGCTGATACCTTGTTTGCATTTTAAACGACGCTTACGTTCGCCCGTAATTGTAAGGTTTGGGTGCGGCTTTCAACCAGCACAGGAGTGCCGCAGAATTAAGGACTTTGGAGATTTTCAAATGATCTCCAGGGTGTTTATTTAGAGTTTATACATTGGAAGAGCTAAAGTAATCATCTAAGCCATACTAGTTGCTGTGATTTTTGCGCCGCACAGTGCTTAAAATCTCTAACGAGAAAGTGGACCAGTTCAGGAGCAAATTTCTTGATAAGTTCACTAACACGCAGGTTCATAGGTTCATACACGTGCATCCTGCACACGGTGGA
This sequence comes from Amblyomma maculatum, assembly GCF_055883805.1. Classification (NCBI taxonomy): domain Eukaryota; kingdom Metazoa; phylum Arthropoda; class Arachnida; order Ixodida; family Ixodidae; genus Amblyomma; species Amblyomma maculatum. The sequence continues at coordinate 30,518,445 of NC_139354.1, read as the reverse complement.
CACGGCCTCTCTGTCAGGTTTCAGCCAGTGAGGGAGAAGGTTGCTGCCAAAGTAGCCGGTCGGTCAGAACGTGTCCGTCAGCCCTTTCTTAATAGACGTGCGCCACACGAGAATAGATGGAAACGAGTCCCGTCTGGGGACACATATTCCCGATCAAGTGCATAATGACCCCCCGCCGACCACTTCGAAGTTCAGAACTCGAAGAGCCCTAAAGAAGTTTCTTTTTTGACCAACCCTCAAAGCAACCTCTTTGTTATAGTCGCACTGGGACGAAGCCCATCCTCATTGCAGTTCAATGCCACGCAGTTCCTCTCCTCTCTCAGTGGTTAATCCTGCTGCACAATGACAAATTTCTTCAATTACCCAGAGGCTGCTTTAGTCCAAATGCTTCAACAAGAGGGAAAGGGTGATAGAAAGCTTAGATACTTGGAGACTGTTCATGACAAAATTGTGTGGGCGCAACCTTCACAAGAACACAGAAAAAGAGGACACAGGACGCAGGATATATCGCATGCCTTATGTCATCTTTTTTTTATGTGCGCTTTGTAATGTGTGCACCCGCATATTTCCATCACAAACGAGGGACGAGGTGTGGTAGCCGCTTGCGGACGAGTCTGGCTGTCGCCGATCTTAACGCAGCCTGGGTAAAGAGCTGGAGTGTGAAATGCACGACTTGTCAGTGGTTAGGCTTCAATGGCACCTGTGTGTGAGCAATATTAGCGCGCGCTATCAAAAAAAAAAAAAAAATTCAAGTGATTGAAATTATGCTCAGCCCTCTAGTCCAGGATGGCTCTGTGGCATTAAACGTAGCGAACCGTAAATATAACCACTAATATGCTTAACTAGGTAAAACGTACAATCGGCAGGTGTCTGCGATGTGAACTTTGTACACCATACAGAATTAAACCTGCTGTTTTCCTACCGGATACTGTTCCTTGTTTACAAAGGACAATGATGTGGAATTCAGAAGCATCGAGGCTTAACAAACCAAACACCACCCCCGCACCGGGAATATCACCTCTACAGTGACGCAAAAAGGAGCGCCAAAAATTGTATACGTCTTCTGTTCGATCCTTTCTGTCCAATATCAATGACCCTGAGTGGTTCCCATTACTTGCACAGTACCTCTTCCAATGTTTACTTGGTGCGTATTGTTTCATGTGATTCATAGAATCTTCAAGGATACACCAATGGTCTCTACACATGAGAACAATGCGGGGTATTGTAGAAAAACAGTCCTGGAGGCGCTGATTGATCGGGTGCTCTAGATATATTGCATCGACTACTTGTAAACAAAATAAATAAGAGCTGAAACTGACTTCAAACCCATCTTATGTGTTCAACATTGACCAAGATCAAGTGTATTGATATGCTGTGCTCACAGCCCTGATAGGTTTTACCTAAAACAAGTGTTTTTCAAAAGGTATAAGGATTGAAATACGCCGAGGATGGGAAAGGTTGGCGTGCATTCTGAAACGAGTGCTCCGTGTGCTCTTTTGCCATTAGCTATTCTGATCTGCAACGTTGGAACTTTGTCAAAATAGTCGCTAAAATTCTAAAGGTTTCCGATATACACACTTCATATCCTCACCTACAGCCATCTTTTCATTTCGGTTACCGTTACTGCAAAGTTCGGTTACACCACAAAGCGCGCTTCATGACGGGTACAGATAATTGTACCTTTGTTTTGCTGGCATGATAAATGTAAAGGAAAGCAGTAAGCAGCGATGGATGTATCGCATAACAGTGTTAGAGAAAAGGCAACAAAGAAAAACAGGCGCTTACATTCGTGCTGCAACACGTAGCATGAGTGACCGCAGGCCCGCTGACTGCTTTTTACCTTTACAGGTGACATGGGTGTCCTCGCGTCCCTCGTATTCTTCCTCGGTGAGTATGACTTTCCCGAACTTCATGAACATGTGAGAGACGGTTTCCCGTAGCTTGACCTCAGCCTTAAAAGCACCCTGTTTGCTTTTTTGTGTGTGTGTGTTGTGTGCGTGTGTGTGTGTGTGTGTGTGTGTGTGTGTGTGTGTGTGTGTGTGTGTGTGTGTGTGTGTGTGTGTGTGTGTGTGTGTGTGTGTGTGTGTGTGTGTGTGTGTGTGTGTGTGTGTGTGTGTGTGTGTGTGTGTGTGTGTGTGTGTGTGTGTGTGTGTGTGTGTGTGTGTGTGTGTGTGTGTGTGTGTGTGTGTGTGTGTGTGTGTGTGTGTGTGTGTGTGTGTGTGTGTGTGTGTGTGTGTGTGTGTGTGTGTGTGTGTGTGTGTGTGTGTGTGTGTGTGTGTGTGTGTGTGTGTGTGTGTGTGTGTGTGTGTGTGTGTGTGTGTGTGTGTGTGTGTGTGTGTGTGTGTGTGTGTGTGTGTGTGTGTGTGTGTGTGTGTGTGTTGGCAAAGGCGTTGAAGGCCTCATTCTCGAGAATAATTGCAGTTGTTTGCTTTGTGTGCCAAGAATAATGTGCATGCGTCTGACAGTTGGTAATTGGAAGCTAAGATGGCGGAGAGCTGATCAAACGGCGAGTCGCGTGAGATCATGGTAGCACCATATGACATGGCCAAATTGGTTGGAGCTGCCAAATGGGGCAGCTTCTTCGACATGCGAATGGAATCCGGGAACCTTCGGTTCTAATTCACGAACTACATAAGATTCGAAACCGGGAACCTTAGGTTCCAATCCTCAAACGCTGCCTAAAGGTCACGCACGCCTGCCAGTGCGGTTTGGTTAAAGCGGAGCTTTTACATGTAGTTTACTTTTCCCTCCGGGATATCAAGCGGCAGTGCCACCACCCATCAGGAATCTTGTCCGATTTTGTTTGCCCTGTCGCTCTCATTGGTTAAGCTGTTTCGTGACGTCGCAACCACGTGGCCTCGTGCGGGTAAATCAACCTATCTCCGGTATAGCTGTAGTTTGACCTCGCCCGATTTTGACCAGAATCGATGTCCACTTCAAATCGACTACGGAGAAAACGATGGTGACCTCCGAACTTAGCTCCGGACACCTTAAAATGTGGCCCACCCATCTCGGAAATGCGATCCCATCCGACTCGGGACAAAATCGATGTTCATTCTAATTTCACGACGCTTAACATGGGGGAGACTTCAAAATTTGGCCCGGGTCACCCCCTAATTTGGCCAACACACACCACCTAAATTTAATTTTGGCCATTTCGCACGCAATTCGATGCCCAGTCATAACTGACCTCCATAATCTGTCACGGCCATTTTCCAAATTAAGCCTTGGCCATCCCTAGAGTTCCCAGATTTGATTAAGCCAATCAGCACCAATGTGAATTTTCAACGATATCTGACTGCCAGGTATGACAGTGACTTCCAAATTGGCCATGAATGTTTTCCTAAATTCAGTCCAACCCATTGCCAGTAACGGCCCGGTCCCAGTCCTGGAGCCTGATTCGGGTCAATTTGGAACAAAATTGCTGTACTGGTCCTTGAGTTCCCGTTAAAATGCAAATCGTTCGACATTGCCTAAACAGAATACATCTTAATTACACCGTTGGTTAAAAAACTGTGTTTTTTTGGCGCATGATGACCTTAGTTGCCTATGTGCCAAAAAATCCCACTCAACTCAGAAAACTGTTGTCAGGTTATTAACGACATTATGTCGTGCTTTTGCTCTATAATCGATTTAACTGACCACTTCCAATTTTTTTTTTCTTAACACATAAGCGTATCGGGTAACACTGTGTGCCCGATGTGCCTTTGTTTTCAGGTGCACTGCTCTTCTTTTTGTCCAAGCAATGAGTCCTAATTTCAGCATTGTTTACTGTGACAGTTTATGTTTGACGTTTGTACAATAGCAGCTGATAAACGCCTTAACTCCGCACTGTGTCGACACCGGCAAAAAAAAAAAAACGCATGTCCTTACCCTACACCGTAAGACGCCCTGCAGGCTGAAGCGTTCATCTGAACAGGAAGGGACTAAAAACATGAAATCTGTGAAAGCCTCGAAACTTGACGAAAATGAACTGAAAGTGCTTTTTCATTTCCTCTTGCATTAATATCAAGTCGCTGGCGTTTTCATAAATCTGCACAAACCTTTAGGAACAGACAGATGACGTGGAGCTATTTGCTAATAAATAATTGTGCCACTTCTCAAACTAACCAGAAATAGGCTTCGATTTTGTCGATAACTGGAGGCTAAGCCAGAAAGGAATGTTTGTTGATCCATCTCTGGTGCTAGTTCTGAAAGCCTGGCTGCAAGCCTTCATTTAATAGCATGCTGACTACAGTCGATATGAACAATCTGAAACAGAATATGCTGGTTTGAAATGTTATTTTTGTACTTTGTAAAGCCTGCGCGCAGTTGTGCACAGCCTGCAGAACCCTCTATATAATTATATAGTGATGACAAATTATTGAAGACGTTATGAAAAATATTATACAATTAAATGTCAACCACAGTTTTACTTAAACGAAATATTCAGTTGGTCAGATAACCTAACCCATTTGACCTTATGAGCTCTGAAGGTACGTGTAATATGAAAATGAGCCGCTCTGTTTTAGGCAAGCTTCTATAAGGCGGAATTCGACCATGTATATCGTTATTCTTGTCGTGAACAAATGTCGCAGCGAAGAACATTTTGAAACGTTTTGAAATATATGTTTTAATTTTTGAAGCCCCATAATACTTTTGCCTACATTTTCGCAATATCCGTTTTGTTTTGAACTAACTCTTTACGAAAGGTGCACTACAATTAAGCGTGATGAATAATTTATTAAACATGCTCTGTGAACAATTTCTTTTTTAAATATTCGTGCACGGGCTCTTCTATAGCAATGCTGCTTTTTCTTAAGAAAAAGCCTATGGTGAACTCCCGTCACGAAATCAAAATCAAAATGGCCGCTTTAAGGAATTAAACTAATTTACTGCCGTAATTAGGGAAATCTTTTTATGTAGGACACCAGTGGTATTTCTAAACGTGTCTACTGCGTAATATCAAACTTCTAATCCGCAGAAATAATTCATTGCAGGAAATAAAATTCCGCTGAAATCTAGACGAGAATAAGAATAATTTACAGAATGGGATGCAGTTATATTGTGGTTGCACTGAACAGCTTCAGGTCACTTTATTTTTCAGATGTTCATCATTTAATCTGGACTTCCCTTTAATCTTAAGGACGATCGATATTTGATAACCGCGATTGTGCAATTTGGGTTGTCTTCAGGCTTGAGAGCCATAATATGTTGATATTTAATATTGAATGGCAATTAGATTTTGTCTGTAGTCGGATGCAAGTTACAAATAGCAGCGCCAAGTGAAAATAAGTTTGCCAGCCGTATGTTCGGTTTGCCCGTCATGTAGCCACGAACTTCTAAAAACAAAGAAAAAAAGAAGAATGCAAAAAAAAGGAAACAAATTCCGGCATTTATTTTTCAAAGTAGGAACTTAAAACGTCACAAAACCTATAATTATGTATGATATGTAGGCATTGACCTTTGACTTAATGTTTGAAAGAAGGCATTCGCTAAAGAGCCCTGCAGTTGGATGAAAAAACAGTAGGTAATAGTTGTACAGCGAACTGCATGATAGACGATTTATTGCATGATAAAATATGTTCAGTTTGATGTGCATCTTACCCGTAGGTGCAGCGTGGTCTGGACTTTATGCGGCCCAGTATGCCCTAAGGAAATTTGGATTTGGCAAAACTGGCGTGAAACCGGACACACCAGCTGCGAAGTGGCAGAAGCGATATCGTGGTGCCATACCTCGAGACGGACTCTTCGCTACCCTGCAAAGTTGGGGCATGAGTGGCATTCCCATGATGTACAAAGTGCCACTCTGTATGCTTAGCATAAATTTGTGCCTTAGGCTCAGATCATTCGTTATCCGTCTAGTTTCTTAAAGAACTGTCACAACCTGTCAGTACCTGTGGAGACTCCTGGACCTCATGCACCTTTACTGCAAAAATAAAATTGGCACCTGAGGCAACTAGTTATGACGATTTTGTGCGACTACGTGCTATGCAAAGGGACGGACTTCCTCAGTTCATCGGGACACCCCTGGGTGACGCAGTGGGAACGTCCCTTTGCCTGACTAGGCATTCGTCTTCGCTGGAGGAATGAAGGGTGGAAAGAGGACTTTTGAAATTAATCGCCTGATTCCATCTTGAGTAGGCGACAAAAATCACGTGCCACGATTCTCGTCGGGCACTAATGGCCTTAGACCGCGTATGTTTTATTATCGTTATGTCTCAGACCGATAAGGAATTAAAAAGCATGATTGGCTACGACCTTCAAACCAGATCGAGTTTGAAGGATAATATCAAGTAAGTCATGTCAATTTTCAACAGGAAACCACACAGCAGCATGTTTACGATCGTGGCCAGGCGTTGATAACGAAGAGTGGGGATAATGCGTAGACAAGTGATTGCTGGTCTGGCCTACAAGGCTGAAATGATTCGAAGAAAAAAAAATGGGATGGGGATCACGTGGTGTGTGCTTTCCGATCAGTAATGGGTCTTCGATGGCATTCTTCTAGAGAGAAACGCGTCAAGAGTTGCAGGAATACTAGCCACTTAGTTTTAAAGATAGATTTTTTTTTTTTCGGGCATTAGGTTTACTTCAGCGAGTAATAGAACTTTTATTTGTCCAACAGGAGGACTATTCTCCGCTTCTAGGGTTGGACGCCGAGGTTAGGAACAGTCACCTTAGTTGTAGGCCGGTAGTTCTTGGACCAGGGGGCATAGTTGGCCAATGGAACGATTTCATTTTCGGCTCTTGGGTTCGAGCCTAGCAGAAGGGTTTACAAAACGCCCTTTCTTGTTACACCTTTGAGCCCTGTCTGGTGACTTTCAAACAAATATAGTCTGTGATATAGTGATCCCCTTTCATTGCATGAGGATCATCTGTCTGATGTTATTTCCGACCATATGCGGTTGACCAAACACTTGGTTTTGGTATGTATTTGCCTGGAGCTTTCTCCGCGCTATTGGGGCAACGCTCCACTGCTCGCATGCAGAGCTGAATGCCGACTGTCGCTTTACAGGGACCTCTATGAATTGTTCAGGTCTTTAAGAAGGAACAATAGTTCGCCTTTCCTTGTTCTAAACCATTTTGTAAGAAGTCATTAGAAGGCTACATCAGCCTTGGAAGTCCCCCCTTTGGCGCTGTTAAGACGACCACAAAGAGCAACTCTCTCCACTCCTGTAATGCACAAGTAAAATAATTGGTTTTGAGGAAGTGGAGGGTGCAGTGTCTCTCTTATTGAAGTAGACACCTGAACGAGGGCCCAAAGGGGTGAGAGCAAAGCGAATTTAAAGTAAAAGAGATAAAGAGGAGCCATAGGGAAGGGCTACAGAGGGATTTCGACCACATGGAGATCTTTAACGTGCGCTGACTTGGCAGAGCACACGGACGCCTCATGGGGGTTGGCACACAGCCCCAGTCGTCAGCCAAAACACTAATAAAGGACTCGCTTTCCGTGCACACAACATTACACAAGCGGAAGTTGCCATCGCGCTAGCTGCCGCCGATCAGGACTCGTGGGCCATCATGACCGACTCGAGGGGTGCCTGCCGCAATACCGAACAGAGGTACAGTCTTTGTCAAAAGTGTACGGCCCAGGGACTTTTGTTCTAAGCCCACTAACGAGGCTCTTAAAACAATTCTAGCGTTTGAAATCAAGTAGATGACAAATCTCGCCGTCATTCTTTTCTAGCTTACATTCATATTGCAGTACTGCTCTCAGCAGTCACGTTACAGTGCTTATAGAGGCCAACCTCTTGGGCCGTATACTTTTGACAAAGACTGTACATGTCGTACTTCGCCAACAAAATTTTGCACAACAGCGACTATCTCGGTGCACCCGCGCATCGAACGATTATCTGGACTCCGGCTCACACTGCCCTCGAGGGAAACGAAACGGCCGATGCCGCTGCCCGCGCCCTCTTTTCGAGCAGCAACCTCGTCTCCCACCTATCCGGATTCCGAACCCAATCGCGCCTACACTTTCAAAAATATCATTCTATTCTACCAATCCAGCCATTTAATATATACTAAGCCCTGCGAAAGCCTCACAAAGGCGGAGGAGCGTATTCTCCTTCGCCTTTACATCAAAACTTTACTGTGCCCGGCAGCACAACAATACGTTGACCCCGCTTATAAGGGAGAATGCCCGCACTGTGCGAAAAGACCTCAGACATTTTCCACGTGGTGTGGGCATGTCAGGAAAGCCCCCAACCTATCCACCCTACCCAACCCTTCCCGGGAGGAATTAGAGGCAGCCCTGCTCGGCTGCTTTGACCTTCGGCACAACGAGAATTCGTCGAGCGAGCCCGGACCACGACCGACACCAATGGGCTCCCGTTAGAGGGCGCCCACCTGATAATTGTAGGAGTACCTACTCCTACGGTACTTAGGTACCGCTGCCGTATCCAGCCGCTTCGCGAGGTCAGCGTTAGGGCTGTGCACGGGCTCTGGTCGGCCCGAAGGCCCGTACCCGGCGCACGGCCCGCGGGCCAGGCTCGGGCGGCTCGAACGACCTTTCGCTCGGGCTCGGGCTGGGCCCGGGCCAAGGTATATTTGTCTTGGGCGGGCCAGACCAGGCCGGATACCCCGATCACGAACACATGCAATATTTGCGAGAGCGCGAATACAGCCGTAGTGCGATAAGCGTCTAGAATGCAAGGCATTTTCCCGCGCCGTCCCCCCCGTGAGAACTACGAGTTCTTTTCCGACGTCGACCCGCCTTTCCTCCTCGCAGCGAACGGATTTTTGGTGGCCGTCGATGACCGAGCAGAAGGGTCACTTGTGGGCTATTTAGTTTCGAATTTCGCATATCCGCTTTAGTAACATCGGCGCCGATGTTTTCGTATCCGTTTCAATATTCGCACCTCGCTGTTGCCTATCACACGTCTCTATTGCGACTTACTCCTGCCTCGGCATGGCCTAGTTTGAAGCGGGATATAGCTAAAAATATCTGGGGTGCGAGAGTTTCAGCTTGTCTCTCTTGCTGCGAAAATTTCGCGTGAAAGGCACACGGTGAGCTTGGCGAGCTCACCAAATACTTGACCTCAAAATCAGCCCCTTGTTTAGGGTTACAGATAGCGCACATTTAGAGAAGCAAACAGGCTGCTTACCAAAAACTTGCTTTCCTATCGAAGAACGTGTTAGCCTTTCCAGACACATGTTGTAGCACCGAAAGAAACTGCAGCGCTACCGGGTTCATTATCCATGAGCGCCGTAAATGCCTCAATTCAATTGATAACTTATCGTTTTTGCATAAGTTAGTTTTGCATACGTCCTGTGTTTTTATATATTCGTCAAGTTTGACATTTCAAACGTGAGAACTCAACATTTTAAGATGTTGGATAAATCTATCATCCTGACATCTTTTTCCTCACTTCAACTGCAATGACGGTCCGGGCCGGGTCCGGATTTTAAATTTAAGCGCAGGACTGTGCCGGGCCGGGCTCAGTTCCTATTCGAGTCGGGCCGGGCAGGGCTCGGGTCTGTAGTGTCGGGACCGACTGGGCTCGGGCTCAAAATTTCGGTCCGTGCACACCTCTAGCCAGCGTGGCTACGCGCTGAGCCGTGGCACCACAGCTCCGCCAGCTGTGCGCATGCGCGTAGTGACATCATACCCTACAGGTGGTGTGCTCGCCTTGCCGCTGCACAGGGTAGCGAAAGAGAATAAGAAAAGAGGGAGGAGGAGAGAAGTGGCGGCGCTGCTGTATAATTAGGTGGCTGGCATCATATGTCGTGCCTTAAAATTAGTGATTACGCCATATCTGTGGTGTAGTATGTTATAACTTAAAATTGATAACGTCATCAGTGATGCAGTATGTCGTACCTTGAAAGTGATGGTGACAAGGCCATGACTGTCCGTCCGACCATGACCATGTCCCACCTTTACTTATGCAGAACGAGAGGAAGAAGATGGCTACACGCTATGAAACAGTACTGAACAATGGTAGAGGGGGGAAGAGTTCGCAAACCGAGCTACCGTTTCGACAAATGGACTCGTCTTCGTCTGGGCAGAGCGATCATCAGTGGCAGGGGTTTAAATACGCTTTTGCTTCCGAAGAAATGCTGGGGAGTGGGAGGGAGGGGGGTTGGTGAGAAGAAAGTAGGTCAAAGGAGTGAAAATAATGTTTCTTTAGTATATATTTCTCAGCCTGAAACCGGTGATCCCGTGGCCGGAAAAAAATAAAAAGTGGTAGCAATAAGAAAACCTATAATGCGGAGTGGATGATTTGTCAGCACTTAAAGCAGGTTCGGTTAAAGAGGAGGCAGGCATTCCAAAGGTTCCTGATATTGAATACGTCTGCACGGAAACAATAGATTTAGCTTACCGTGATCCGCGATCCGCCACCGTGACCCGCTATCGTGCGTGGGCGGGGCGCACAAGCTGATTGGTCCCGACGCGGCAGGTCTATGGGCCCACATCCAGTATATGGCGCCATCTATCGTCGTCAAGGAATCTGGGCATGCGCAGTGGAACGCGCGGTGGCGAATCACGGTAAGCTAAAACTCTAATTCTCAAAAGCTTTCCGCAAAGGGTGGAGAAAGACAAAGAAATAGAATAATAACAGAAAAGTGAACCATGCTAAAAAAAGGTTCAAGGGTCAACAAAAGTAGGAATTGATAAGAATGAAACGTGTTCGGAGAAACGCATGCTGTCTATGCTATTGCGGAGGGGGAAGAGTGTACACGTGCTGTGGATAAACTGTACAAATAACAATATATATGATTGTTTCCCGACTAGTTATGGCACAGAGGGGATATAATTAAGGGGCTCTAACGTTCCTTTAGAGATGTTTATTTCTATTTATTCTAATGTTCTAAATTTATGGATTAGATATGTCTGTCTATATTTTCTATCCCTTGCCGATTTAAAGCCCCACCTGGAGAATATATAAATATTATTTTTCTTGGAACTTATGGTCTTTTCGATTGAAATCCTGCGAAACTGCTTTCTGGCGGCTTTGCCTAGGTCTGCCCGATCACCATTAAGGCGCATATATATGGCTTGTAGGAGCATTCCTGCAAAGATCTCTCTGCTTAGAGGTGCTGTCCTTCCAGTTGTCTTGCTGATCAAAAAAAAAAAAAAAAAAAAAACCCGCGACACATCTCAATTGCGACTGACCACAGGCACCACCTGCGGTAACGACGCTTGGCAATCAGCACGCAAAGCGGCACTGCCTGGAACCACAAGCGGCAGCTATAACGCTGAAACCCGTTATCATAGTCCAGGCCGTATAAACAGACGCGCGCGCGCTCCAGACCGGCCGTGGTAGCGGATTGTACGAGCTCAGTTCAGTTCCTGTACAGAACGTCCGGTGAAGTCCATGTGTACAGGCGCCTCTTGTGCTGTTGAAAATGAGTATTCGCTATGGTCAGGTTGTTTTCTTGACAAAACTCTACTAGCCTCTGCCCAGCTTCATTTGTCTCGCCAAAACTGAACTTGCCTATAATTCCGGATATTTCTTCACTCTCGACGTTAGCATTCCAGTCTCCTATGAGAAAAACGATGTCTGATGATGAAGGGCGGTCTAAAAGGCATTGCAGGTAAGCATAAAATCTCTCAACGTCAGGAATAACAACAGGGTCTGTATGTTATTCCTCAAAACGTCTGCGGCGGCCAGGTGCAATGTTTCCGCTTCAGTGGTGTTGGTAACACAAGGAAAAATAAAAAGCGCCACTAACGTGCGTCACAAAAATGTGCACAACAGGGCCCTTGTTTTTAAATTTTTAAGATATATTTCCAGTGGTTTCATCCGCTTCTACGACACGTGTCAGCAAGGCCGCCAGTTCGGAATGCCGAACTGGCTACGTAGCTGGTTCTGCAGCAGTTACAAGGAATTATTAACAAAGTTAAACAATCTCCTATGGAAATAATAGATAAGTTTGATTCGGTTAATATACCTTCGTTCGCTAGAAACCTGCATTTTGTTATTTAATGCTTTGGTTTCTGCGGTTTAACGTCTCAAAGCAACTTAGGCCATGAAAGACTTCGTAGTGGAGGGCTCCGGAAATATCGACCACCTGGGGTTCTTTAACGTGCACTGACATCACACAGCACACGGGCGCCTTGCTTTTCGCCCCCACCGAAAAGCGGCCGCCGAGGCCGGGATTTGATCCCGCATCCTTGGGCATAGGAGTCTAGCGCCCTAACCACTGCATCACCGTGGCAGGGTATTCTTATTTCATGTTCTTCATGTTCTAAACAAAAGTATAGCCAGCGTTCTTTCTTTTTCTTCTTACATCTGGAAGCTTGCTAACAAAATATTATTAAACGTCGTCTGTCTTGCATTTCTTGCATAGCATCATACATAAATCCAGAAGGAGAACATTGCAGGTTTTCGTCAGGCATCATCAGCACAAAACAAAAAGGGCATAGTAGTAGAGCGTTATGGGTACAAGTATGGGCTCCACAAAATATTTTCGACTGCCCAATTACAAAATGTACGCAATGCATCATTCAAGAAATTTTTAAGGAAGTCTTCATATGTGTGAGTCAACTTGAGAAACTGTTTGCGAGGGTTACCCATAAATTTCACAGCAGAAATCGAGTGATTAATATACACTTCACGTTGTTGTGAAAAGGCATAGGCGAATAAAACCGCCAATTCTCCAGGGTGATTGAATGTTTAAGGCGCTTGACTGCTGCGGCCAAGTTTCACTTGAGATAAAATGCAGTGCGCTCGTGTGCTGTTCGATGTTCGTGCAAGGTGAAGGTCGCAAGGTGGGTGAAGTACCGAAACACATAGAACCAGTAAATCTGATATTACTGCGCTGAATAAGAGCACAGACTCCGAATGTTTGGGCATTTTCCCCTGAAAATGAAACCATTCAATTCATTTTTTTTAAATATTGTCCAATCCCACGACATAAGTCAGTATATCAGCAGATGTTGTCTCGGAATGATTCTAGTCTTGGCTATAATTTTCAAAAATGCGCACCATTAATCTTCTGTGGCGGTCTTGTTTACTGTCAGAGCCGGACAAACACCACGAGCAAAATTTTATAATCATTAGAAAGTTAATACTATTTCTTTCAATATGTTCATGAGCCCCGCCGGGGTGGCGCAGTGGTTACGGCGCTCGACTACTGTTCCCAAGGACGCGGGAACGAATCCCGGCCTCGGCGGCCGCTTTTCGATGGAGGCGAAAAGCAAGGCGCCCGTGTGCTGTGCGATGTCAGTGCACGTTAAAGAACCCCAGGTGGTCGAAATTTCCGGAGTCCTTCACTACGGCGTCTCTCATAGTCTGAGTCGCTTTGGTACGTTAAACCCCACAAACCAAACCAAACCAAACCAACCGAAATGTTCTTGAAATTTTCCCTACAAAATTTCACAGTACCGTACAATTATATTGTTTACTACCGTATATTATATTGAAAACGGAGCTGAATGGTCCCTAAGGCCGTTCTAGTTATTCGCTGCGACCGCGTGAAAAACTGTCAAAGCCCATTTTTGTCACGTATCAGGACTTGACACTTCTCCGATTTGTGTTCATAACAGAGCACACAACTTGCTCATAGTTCAGTTTCCTCAAAATTCTGGGATTGAACAAACAATAAGACGTATTAGTAACTTGGTGGGGGCTTGTTGTCGATTCATTTTATAAAGTGGCAGTGCAAAGAGGCAGGACGTAAGAGAAGGCATTTAGACTGCACTACAAGAGCCAACTCATTTGTTTCACGAAAGAAGGCAGGCAGTGAATGGTTTCAGTTTGAAAAGCGATGTATGGGGGCATTGCTTCTTGAACGACCAGAGCACGGGGCTGCTCCGACCGCAGATGCACCGCATGAAGTCTATGCGAGCGGAACGAGGATGTCCCAAAAGGTACGATCCAAAAGGTATCTTTTCTCTAAATTATTGTCAAACAAGCGTACATCCGTTCTTCAAGATTCGACATCTCGTCAGCGTTGGGTGACTCCTACTGTTTTTTGCCGCGTTGTTTTGGTGAATGACTGCGGGCGTGCAATGGTCGCGGGGTGAATGCCGCACCGCCACCTGCAGCAGCAAGTTACGTAGTGTTTTTCTCCCAATACGTCTCGTCTTTGTCAGTTGGATATGAACTCAGGCATCGAAATGTGCTTGTAGACACTTGTACATTTGCTCGATCCACGCCTTTAACAAAATTACGAGGGACTTTAGCGATTAAAGTAGTGAAAGGCAAAAGCCTGAGTGCCGCATTCTGCTACGCAACTGACACTAATTAATTTGCTTTTGGTTTTGTGGGGTTTAACGTCTCAAAGCGACTCAGGCTATAAGAGACGCCGTAGTGGAGGACTCCGGAAATTTCGACCACCTGGGGTTCTTTAACGTGCACTGACATCGCACAGCACACGGGCACCTTGCTTTTCGCCTCCATCGAAAAGCGGTCGCCTAGGCCGGGATTCGATCTCGCGTCCTCAGGCAATGTAGTCGAGCACCTTAAACACTGCACCACCCTGGCGGGGCTAATTAATAAATTGTTATGTAGATAATTATTCAATGACTTAATTAGTCATTCATTAGGTAATTATGAAATAAATAATTGGTCATTATTTAGTAATTAATTAATTTTAATTTATTAGTTATTGCCATATGGCCATATAAGGCACGCATTCGCGCATACTTTAGTGGTGCTCTGTGGTTGGTTGAGACTTCTATGACGTCATCCCGCCGCGGCCAATCAGATCCGCCGCAAAAGCGGGACACATTTTGTCCACGACAGCATGAGCCATTAAAGGCTTTCGCCTAAAAAGTCGTGTACCTGCCTGCGCGGCGATAATCCTCTAGGGTCGGTGAGCTTGATCCGACTGATTCCCCCATCTATCAGGAGACGCACGTTGAGCCAGTGCAGCCTGTATCGTCAAGGTGTGCATTGTGCGTTCCTTACCCTTCTTCAGTGTTGTGCCGCTTGATTTGATCATTTCGTTGGCCGCGTGGCTGGCGAGTGCCCTTAGCTACATCACGAATGCGTATGTAGTTTTCTTTACAACCCGCAGCTCCATGGGCCAGTTTTTAGCCGCGGCCTTAGGCTGTGGTCGTACAGAGCCTGTACATTAGTAGCCCGTTTTTGTTTGTGCATTGCGCTGTGTATTAAACATGTTTTTAATTACAGCTCCTTCGGTTTTTGTTTTTTTTTTTCAGAAAGGTAACTCATTTCTGTAGCGAACACTGGCTTTGGGTTAAGCTCGCCATGGCTTAGCGTATCTCGTCTTAGCGAATATCGTCTTATATCACCGTTTGGGTCCAGCATAGTTCGGGACCACCTTCATGCGTTCTACAATTCTTGATGTTATAGGTTTTACGCACTGAGGTTGGGCAGTCCTATAAAGCACGCAGGTAGTAACATACAGGTTGGCGATCAAATATGGTGAAAGAATCATCTATGGCAGAAAATTGCCTGTTTTGTCCTATGTGTTTAATGAGTCATAATTAAACGTTATCGACTATGTAGTGAAATGTCATTTATTACCGGGTAATAATAAACGCATCAAAGCTGATTTTCAAACATATTCTAAGTAAAACCTAAACGCTATGCTTGACTTGAAGATGATTAGAAAATCGGTGTGCCGTTGCGACACTGCTCAAACCGCTTGGAATCCGCACGATAGTGTGGTTAAGTTTTGTTGGCGACCCAAGCTCTCATAGAGAATGTATGGGGGTTCATCAACACGCAAATCAACTGTACACTGCCGTAAGCGAAGAACAAAACGCGCTTCACAATGTCAATGCCGTGGTGCCAACGCTTGTACGAATTTATGCCAAGTCATGCAGGTCTCATATTTACTGTCACTGACAACTTGCCCGAGTATTTAGTTGATATTCAGTATTACAGCCGTTTATATTACATGGCAGTAAATAAGTCGCGAGTGGTCGACACTTCGTTTGTGCCTTTTTAAGCGGTGCCCGCAGCGGGGACCAAACGTGTAATACATTTTTCTCCTTCATGCCACTGTATTTAGCAAAAGTTCAGAAATGTGGAAGCCGCACGTCCCTTCCAACACAATGTCGAGCCTTTTGCGAAAACACGCACTCCATGACAAGGAATGAAATATGTGCTATTTTATTGCTGATAAGTTGAACAGCATTCCCATATAGTGACTGATTGATAAAACGACTAAAAAGAAACAAAAACCAAGTGCCTCTTGTGGCTTTTGTATCAAGACATTCGCGCGCCATATGAATACTTGAATGAACAGGCAGAAAGAGTAAGAAGGTTACATACACATCCAGACACGCAACCTCATCAGACGCTGACAAGCTGTCATGTAACTCATCCTGCGTAGCCTCTACTTTTGCTCACCATGACATACAGCAGCTCAGTGAGCAATCTAAGGAGGACAAAGCGCGTGCTCCGATGGAGCGCGTCGTGGTAGCCATTCAGAACTCAGGATCATAATATAAATCTCCCGTTGATCTGCACTGTGCAGTCCTAAGAGCAAAAGAGCTTGTTCCAAATCGCCGACTGTACAAGTTGTTTCATGCATTAGACAGCGAAAATGTTCTGCTGACAAGTTCAGTTTTTTAACGAGTCTTTCTTCACTGCGGGTGAAGTACGAAACCTTGGTGCAGCTAAAATTTAACTGACCTATTTTTTCTGAGCACCCCAGTGATTTGCCGTCAAGTTGACGTTCGCTTGCTCCGTAATATGCACCAGTTCAATGTGGGTACTGTGTGATGCAAGGCCCGGACAGTTCTCCGCTACCACCAGTAGCAATAAAATTACAAGGGTTCAAAGCTGTTGAACCGAATATTGAGCGAAAGCATTAGCTGTGTATGACCGAGCGTTCTTCTTCTTCTTTTTCTTCCTCCTCAGCCCACCTATAAAGCCCAGCTTTATAGGTGGGCTTTATGAACCCATATGAACGTGCCTTAGTGGCCTATAGGGGTAACGTGAATGCCAGGGTCCTAGCAGGCTGATTCTGACATAACCGTCCCATGTGAAACGAGAGACCCAAGTTGGCAGCTCCTGCCAACCAACCACTTGTGTTGGTAGCCCAGCTCTCACCCTAGTGTCAAGTGGGATGTGACGTCACAGCGTCACGTGGGTAAGACGTGGCTACCGGCCGCGCTACGCTGAGGGCTCGAAACCTAGAGTAGTATTGCTTTCGCGATAAATGTAACGGGAACATCGAACTCGATATTTGACCGGCATGATATACGCCCGGGTGAAAGCGAGAGCGAAATATTGCGTCCCTCGAGGCTCTGTCCCACGGAACGCCCTGTGTCAGATAGCAGAAGTCCCCCTTTGCTCCAAACTCACGACTCTACCGGATGCAGACGCCACCGGGTGATATTGGACATTTGGCTGCACATGAGAGACGACAGGAAGCTGTCATAGCGTATCCCGATACATAACCACGACAGCTGCTGTACAGGGCTCGTACTCTGTGTGAAAATCGACGGTTGTGGCGGCAAGTGCTTGATGTCCGAGAAAGCTGCTTGGAATTCCTCATACCAGATCAAGGGACCTTCGAGCCGCCGAAGCCTGTTAAAGGACAAAAGAGCGCCTTGAAAGGTTAGCGATCAATTTTTCATTGTGCACCACGCAGAAATACTGGCCATCTAAAACACCATACATTTCAGGATTAGAGTCTATTCAGCTATAGTAGGATACAACTTAACAATAAACATTTGTTGGTATAAGTCATCTATGTTTTTACTACTCTGCTGAGTGATCGTACCAGCAAAAGAAATTGGCTTTTTAATGTCTGACTACATTTAAAAGGAAAGAAGCATCAAACTTTTTGAGCTGATCATTTTCTCTCGCCGTTAGCTTTTTGCCACTTACGAATGAATGTTACGCGGCAATCACTGCGCACAGTCTTAAGAGGTATCCAACTATCTGATAGAACTACATTCCTTGTCAACCACAGCGCGACAAATGCGAAGTTCAAAACGCCAAATAAACCTTCTCGGCTTTCAAACTTGCTTGTTTCCTTTGTCTCCCATATTAGCACATCTTTCCTCACAGTCGGCTGTCTCAATGCATACAAATGATATAGACCATTGTATATGATACGCGACGTGAAAGTACAGGCAAAATCTTATATTTCCTATAAAATATGCAACCGAATCGAATTCGAAACGTGAGAACCTGCTTGGCGCAATTTGCTATTTTGGTAACTGCACTTGTACATTGCCGTGAGTTCTCGCAAAGAGAAATCGGTGGTTGTATTGCAATGCAGTGTAAAACATGGTATGTTCCTTGCTACACAGGTTTACTGACCAGAATGATGACTATGGCTAAGCCTTTCAGAAGGGCCCCGTACTCCACATACTAAGGTACGCATTTTAAATCATTCAGGTTCACTACAAGTATACAGTCAAGTTCCACAGAGAACACTGTCATTTACACGGTACAAATTTTTCTGACCAAAAAATCTCATCATTACAAATAGGTATCTTGAAGATGTACCTATACGTCCCTTTTGAATGTGGAACCATAATAACAATGCACATTTCTACATCCGTAGCTCTCGGTATTTCTTGGCAGGCTTTGTCTGCTGGCGTTACACTGATGTGGGGATAGACGGTTAAACTTGTGCAATATCCTTCTGGTGTTCCTTTCCCTAGACCTAAGATAGCCAACGAGCAAGTATTTATTCAAGTATGCTCCACGATTTGGTACGTACAGTTGATATATTTGCATGAGGGGAAACCTTCAGTGCAACTCAGAAAGTTCACATGCGTTGTGGGCCACTTGCCGAGAAAGATTTGCTCTTACTTTCGTTTTTAAACCGCTTTGATTGTTTACCTTCATTTTCACAGCAGCACCACACGGCGCGTACCGCAGTGTCAGTCCTCCCACCGAATTGAGAAATCAAAAAGTGGTCAGCTGTTATCGCCAGGATAGTACCTCCGCAAATGACGCGCCAAACGATAATTTTAGGTGTTATTATCCTTTTTTGCTACAGGACGTGCTACGTACCCTACCCCAATTGCAAAGGGCCGTGTAAAGCGAGCATTGTCACTAAACGCCATTCTTCAAAATATCTGCTTTGGCCAGCTGCGCACATTCCTTTGTAGCCAAACGGCAGTAAAAGGAAAAAAAAAGAACATCGTTTCCACACACATGTGCAGCACTCCAGGGTCCCTTTCTTATTTTGCTTCATCAAATAATACATCTACATCCTCGCATGTAAGGACGCTCCATCCACTCCTACCCTCTTCGAAAGACTGGTAGTCAGCAACGCTCTGGTAGCAACCTACTTAACGGGCCACAACGAATGTCATCTAATGCAGCGTTGCGAATGTCGTAAAGCAGGGAGTCCTTGCGGGATACTGGTAAGGCTCTGAGGCTGCTTGTGACGGAACCATCCACCTTTCAACAGAAGACCTATATGGTGAGCGTGCAGCCCGCAATTTTTTATTTTGTTATCGTCATTAAATACTTGTATTATGAGAAATCCCGTCATAATTTACGACTGCAGATTGAATATTCAGGGTTCTTCCAGACAATTAGTGAAATAACCGGCAGTGAATCGCTTTATGCAATTTAAGGGGCAACATTTGATAAGAAACTTTGTGAAATAATTTCGGTAAATTGGTTATTATTGCGTTAATTACCCTTCCTTGAAAATTGCTTTTCCCGCTTGCACTAATAACAAATCATCTGACAAGGATGACTAGCATATGTGACCTGTAAAACACGTGATTGGCATTATCAACCCCTTCCCTAAGCAGGGTTATAACTTGACCTTTACACACCTATTCCGGAAAGCAATGCAGGTGGCAGAAATGAGCGTTTTTTTAATGGCGACGAGAGAAATAGACTGTTTGATTAAAGCCCGTCTCTATTCTTCTAGTTTCATGAAAGGGTTGAGAAAGCCTGATCAGCAGCAGAACGAGTGGACTTTATGAGAAGCACGGTATACAACACAATTTGAGTTCAGATTTTGACAGGCTCTCTTGGAATTGGCACTTATCGTTCAGAAAAGAACCCGTTTTGCAACTGATAGAAAACAAAAGCTGACTGTCATACATCGACTTTTTCAAGACGTGTCAGAGCCAAAGTTGTCAGTGTCACTGAAAAAACTAAAGATGTACGGGTTTAGAGTATTCCCTGGCTCATTGTAAACGTTTCTGCAGTACCTGCAACAGAGTTAATAAGTTATCAGATATCTCAAATTAAAACACTAACGACATTAATGATTTAAACAGATTTATTACCTGCATTCTTGATACTGGCATATTATTTACCTCTCCTACGTCTGCCGTGTTATCAGAATGCGCAAGCTCCACGGTGTCTCATTTACATAGGTTTATATCCGCAAATACATTCATATTCAGCACTAATAAAGTAAAAGATACCTTCACTACAAAACAAAACGTTAAAAGATTTTCTTTGCCGCAAACATAGAGAGCATTGCTATTATATTGAGAAACACTTTTATCCTGGATTTTGCACGTCGGCACTGTGACTAGCCAATGTTGTCGGAATGATAACAAACATTCTTTCTGTCGACAGGAATAATTTTGTTTGCTTTCTAGCATTAACTGTTGCTATCTACTTTTGGTCAACGCCCAAGGATCGAACACTAAAAAGGTGCTGCCACTGCAAGAAATTTCTCACGCGTTATTTCCAGATTGCCTCATCAAGCGCACAACGTACCCCTTTTCATAATATGAAGATCCGCACAGTTGCGTTGTTACATACTGACCAATTTCTTTTGGGGTATTCTAAAATCTAGCACCTGGGAAATTCTTTTATTAGAATGTCATCGCATCTGACAAGAAACATGTGCTCTGGCATCTGTAAAGCACGTCACGGTGAAATACTTCCACCTGGTGGTTTCAGGTGCCGCCTGAGAGACGAAGAAGTTAGAGACTCTTACGCACTTCTTTTAGCTGGGACTTACGGTAGATTACCTCTTGACGCTGTGTCTATGCCCTGTTACTGTTCACGTAAAACCCTGTCTTCGTGACAGTTCTCCCTGTGTCTCTGTCGTGTCCCTGTCGTGTCTCTTTGTCCCGGTGGACACGAGTGCATCGCCTCTGTCGGGCAAACCTCGTCCTTCCCCCTGAACACGGATCCTTTGAGCCCATTTCGACAACGAACCTCCAGCCAGCCCCGCAAAGCACCACTTCAGTAATGCAAGATACTCCTCTGTAGGCCCTTCAGAACCACCCGAGCGCCGAAGTCGCTAGATGGCACTCCGCACGAAGACGTGTAGGACTGGCTCACCCAGTTTTATGGAGTCGCATTCTATAATCAGTGGATCGACCCCTTAAAACTACGGAACAACATTTTCTGTCTAGAAGACCATGCTTTAACGCTGTTTTAAGAGCCGATAAGACATTAGCATTGGGCCGCAATTCTGCCGTCTTATCCTAGAGGCATATGTCAGCCTGGATAGGCGCAAACGAGCAGAACGGGCTCAACAGTCCGGATTACTAGTGCCAAACGAGTCCGTCCTGATGTATGTTGAGGACATGACGAAGCTGTTTTGCGAGTGGATCCAAACACCTCTAGAGACAAAAAACTGAGCCGCCTCATGCGTGGGGTTGAAAACCATTTTTTTTGCTGGTCTTCAGCGAAGACCACGAAAAGAGGTGGTCACAATAGAAAAGGCTCTTCATGAGTGCTCCGCTGTCTACGATAAACCAATCCTCCTCCTCATCATCATCCATCATCATCATCATAATCAACATCAGCATCATGTATTAACCCTTAAAGGTCCCGTTCGGGACATTACATAAGGGGGGAGGGGGGTAGTACAGGGTTGTTCAGCAGTCATACATGATCATAAATATAAAAGTAATATAGAAGTATAGAAAAATATATATATATATAAAAGACAAATAAGAAGATAACATAAAGACAAAATAGAAACAGCAGGTAAAAAAAGGTGAAAAAAGACAAGAATAACAAATTTAGATAAGTCATGGCAGAGTGGCAAAAATATAAAACAAATTCAAATAACAGCTATGGAAGTAAAACCGGCTGGTCAGTTTGCAGGGCTTGGTAGCTGACATAAGGTACAGGAAGATTACTTTTCATTCAGATAGTCGATTAGGAGCTGTCTGAATCTAGAAGGATTAGCCTCAATGACAATGTATTCGGGGAGGTTATTCCAGTTTCCTATCGCACTGGGGAGGAAGGATTTATTGAAGGAATTGGTGGAGCCGTGCAAACGCTGTAAGCTTAAAGAGTTAAATAAACGGCGAAATGATCGTACCGGAGCTCGTAGAAGATTTTCTCGAAGTGCTAGAAAGTTAAAGTACAGTTTGTGAAAAAGACAAATAGAAATTTTCCTGCGGAAAGCTAATTATTTGAGACCGAGAGATGATTTCGAAACTGTGACGCTGAACTGCGATTTGTACTGTGAGGTGATGAAGCGTGCTGCCCGATTCTGAATGGCTTCAAGTGAATTTATCAAGTAGGTCTGGTGAGGATTCCATATTGTTGAGGCGTATTCTAGTTTAGTCCGAATGTACGTTTCATATGCTAGTTGTCTGGTGGCTGCGGTGGACATGGAAAGTGATCTCCTGATGAATCCGAGTGATTTGGAAGCACTAGCACATAGTTTGGTGATGTGGTCAGCCCAAGTTAAGTTTGTTGTTATTTCGATGCCGAGGTACCTCTATGAATTTGTTTGAGAGAGCGCTATGGAGCTCAGGGAGTACGAGAAATGAAGAATGGAACGTTTACGTGAAATGTGAATGAATTTACATTTCGAGACATTAAGCTGCATTAGCCAGTCGGAACACCACTTCTGAATTCGGGTTAGGTCATCCTGTAATATTTCCTGATCTCTGCTATTGATGACGCGGCGATAAATGACGCAGTCATCCGCAAAGAGACGGACAGATGATAAAATACCAGATGGCAAATCGTTAATGAAAATTAGGAAGAGTAACGGAGCAAGAACCGATCCTTGAGGGGCCCCGGAGATTACTCTAGTAGTTTCGGATGCGTGATTGGAGATGACGGTGAATTGCAAATGGTTAGTTAAGAAACAGTGGATCCAGGATAAGACAAGAGGGTTAAGTGACAGACCTGAGAGTTTGGAGAAGAGACGCCGGTGAGGAACGCGATCGAATGCCTTGGCGAAGTCTAAGTAAATGATATCAGTTTGGAAAGAAGAGTCTAGATTTAAGTGAAGATCAGTTGTGGGTTTGAATAGTTGAGTTTCGCAAGAAAAACCTGTCCTGAAACCATGCTGAATGGGAAAGAAAAAGCAATTGTAGTCAAGGTGAGATGCGATATGCGAGTATATTATATGTTCGAAAAGTACAAGAGATACAGGTCAGTGAAATTGGTCGATAATTTGAGGGGTCGGAGCGATCTCCAGCTTTGAAGACTGGTGTAACCTTGCTTAATTTCCAGTCGTCTGGAATCTGACTAGTATTAATAGACTGGGCGAAGATGAGTTGCAAGATTTGGCTAGTGAAATATTTAGTGGCTTTGAAAATATTAGCAGGGATGTTGTCTGGTCCAGGGGAAGTGGATTTCTTTAGATTGTCAATGAGGTTTGAAATTCCCTCTGTGGAGATTGTGATAGGTGGCATAGGTGCATAATTTAGACTTGGCACGGAAAAAGTGCTTCCTGTTGCTTCGTGGGTAAACACGGAGGTGAAATAGGAGTTCATTACATCGGAGCGCTCGGATATTGGAACGTCGGAGCCGTCTTATGTTTTCAGGGAAATATTGTGCGAACTGTTTTTATTGGGCGTGAGTAAGTTTCAAAATTTCTTAGGGTTTATCCGCATTATCTCTATGAGATCGTGACAGTAAAATTTTCGTTTTGAAGATCGTAATAACTGCGTGTATTCGTGCAGGCTTGCAATGTATTTGTCCCACTTCGCAGCGCATCCTGACTTCTTGGCATTACGGAATAGGCGTTTTTTCTTTCGCGACAGCTTCCTCAGCTTCCTCAGTTTTTTCTTTCGCGAAAGCTTCCTTCTCGCTAAGACTGCTGCCGAGCTTCTTAGAGCCTTTGCAGGCAACACCGACCCCCTCCGTAATCTTTTTCGTGCCATTGTACGCGGGGAACTACAGAATGTTTGTGGCACATCCCAACTCAGGGGCGATTTTCTTGCATATGCCATCCGCAAAAAGATTCAGCAAGTCACGGGGCTATCACTTTATGTTGTTGCAGCTCGTAGTTCCCCTGTCCCTTACTAGCCTCATCAGACTTACGCCGACGTCCTCCTATGTCCAGCTCCAGTTCAACCTCCGTTGTCTGCCTTACCCCAGGTGCCACCAATCCAGTGCATTTCCGTCCAGCAGCCAACTCAGTGCATTCCCGTACAGCAGCCAACGCGGTACATGAGGCCACCGCGGTGAAACGTGCGAAGAATGGGCGTCTGGCGGGACTCTGGCAACCTGCGCCTTTGCTCCAACTGTGGGGAACCTGGTCACATCTCCCGGTGGTGTCGGTATCGGGAACTCGGAATGGATGATTTTTTCGCTGACGCTCCTTGACAGACGTTCGGTCAACGACCTCGCGCCATGAAAGACAACCTCCCTCAACAGCGCCTCTCAATGACACGCCGACAATCACCTTCAACAATAAGTGAGTTCCCACGAGCACCACTAGGTCGCTCGCCAGACCGGGAAATATAAGTACAGCGACCTCCGGGGACGTTCCGCTAAAAGTCAGCACAGGGATGTCCCCCAATGAGAGCAGAGATGAATTTTGGAGCATAAAAGAGCATTTGGTTCATGAGACCGGCTATCACTGGACATCCCCGTGTGTATGAATAGTCATTACGTCAGCGTTTTAGGGGACACCGGAGCAGACTTCTCGATTTTAAGCAGGAAACTGACAGAGCATCTTAGGAAGGTTACGACACCATGGTGCAGTACGCAGATACGCACGGCTGGGGCATATGTAATTACTTCTATTGGACTGTGCACGGCTAGAATCCCAATTCGTACGTCGACGTTTGTTGTCAGCTGGGTCATCCTCCGGGAATTTTCTTGTGATTTGATTCTCGGTGTAGATTTTCTGCGGGAATATGGCGCCATCATCAATCTCCGGCAGCGAAAGGTCTCATTCTCAACGGAGAAAGCGGCTGCCAGCCACACCGACGGCCAACGTACATATGCCCTACGAGCTTCAGCCGAGTGGGTTTCGGTGCCTCCCCGCTCCAGTGTTTTTGTGAATGTTGTGTGTGACGGCCTACGTGACGGGCTACGTGACGGGCTACGTGACGGGCTACGTGACGGGCTACGTGACGGGCCAATAGTCACAGAAGACAGCCGTTCACTTTTATTTTCCCAAGATATCTGTGCAGCTCGACGCTTAATTATTCTCCGCGATAGTCCCTTTGGGCTTCTCATCACGAACTTCACGAGTGAACATCGCCATGTCCACCGATCAACTGTCATCGCGTTCGCGTAACTGTTAAACGAAGTTTTCGAATGCTTTGAGTCCGACATCATTCATGCTCCGGGTGTTCTCGGCCTCATCGATGTTATCAGTGACCTCCCGGCCTGTCAACAATGTGGCCTGCGTGCCTCACTGCTGGAGTACGCCCCATGCTTTGCATCACCATCTAAAGACCGTCGAACTTCTATCACCAAGCATCGTATCTTAACGTCTGACGATGCTCGGCCTTTTCGACAATAACCGTACCGCTTTTCGTGAGGTAAAGAACGTGAGGTAACCCGGACACAAGTTCAGGAAAGATTTAACGATAAAGTTATTCATTCATCTAAAAGTTCATGGTCGTCGCCAGTGCTACTGGATAAGAAAAAGGAGAGCACGCTGCGCTCTTGCGTTGACTACAGGAAACTCAATGACATCACAAAAATTACGTATATCCACTGCCGCATATCGACAATTCGATCGACCGACTTCGCAATGCCAAGTTCTTTTTCTTCATCGCTTTAGAAATGGTTATTGGCAGATATAAGTTAATGCGCGCGATCGGTAAAAGGCTGTGTGACGATTCCTGCATGTGCACCGGTCCACACGGAACGAAGAGGCAATTCACCAAAGAAATGGCTTCCGCAAAATTTACATATATTCTCTAAACATTACAAATGTCAATATGACACCGAGGCTGGGGTGCATAGGCTCACTTGCCCTAGATGCGTTGCCGCCGTCTCCCAGTTGCCGCTCCAGCTGTCCGTATTCTTCATTGTCGTTGCGGCAACGTGTCAAGGGACCCGAGCGTCGGCGGGGCTGTCCGATAATGCCCGTTCGGCCGCGTCGCATCCTCCGTGCGCGGCCTGGTTCCCTTTTTTCCCGCGTGCTCTTCTTTCTCCTATTTCTCCCCAGGGCCTTCATTAGCCCAATTGCACCTTCCTTCCTTCACGGCATCCCGCTCCGCAGAGTTCCTCGCTCTCTGGCTTCGTGGCAGCGTCAAATATGGAGCTGGCCAACTGTGCATTAGGACAATGACAGATTCTTGGAAAGTTGCTCCAAATTGGCCGCCCGCTGGGTCAGCCGGGTCGTGCGCTAATAGCCAAAAGCTAATGGAGCCCATGTGTAGAGCTCGGTCATCATTGTTTCCTTGCTGCGCCGTACTGAAGGAGGAGGGGAAGTAGGGGGGTGAAGAGTAGGCTTTGAACCGCCGACAACATGTGGCCTTGACAGGGTCTTCTAATCCTCGGGATTTATCGTGGTCGTTTTCGGACCAACGTTGTCGTCTCCGGCGATTCTCTCACGAGCGGACAGCAGCCCGTGGCATCACATCGTCAAATGTTTTACGCCCAGTAATAGCGATGCACGCGTAGCACCTGTCACAACTGCCTTTGTCACACCCTATGGCTTATATGAATTTAAAGTATTGCCTTTCGGCCTATGTTCAGCGCCTGCGACGTTCCAGCCAATGGCGAACACCGTACTTGCTGGCCTAAAATGGGGAACCTGTTTGGTTTATTTAGACGATGTCATCGTGTTCTCAAAAATGTTTTACCAACGTCTCAAACGGCTGCGAACGGAATTCGATGCTCTCCGCTCGTCTGAATTGACACTCAAGCCGGAAAAATGTCGCTTTGACCCAGCAGGTAAAATTTCTCGGTCACGTGGTTAGCGCAGATAGTATCCGGCCCGATCCTGACAAAACAGACGCTGTCGCCAACGTTACGTTCCCATTACTACCCCGAAGAAAGCCGTCGCGACGTTTCTTGGGCCTGTACGCGTACCATCGTCGTTTTATTGCTGATTTTACCAAGATTGGCGGAACCCCTGACGCATCTGACACGTGATGACGTCTCGCGCCTCTGGTCTGCCGCGAAGTAGTACGCATTGACCGAGTTACGGTTGCACCTCCCCCCCCCCCCCCCCACGTCTGCCATTCTTGCACACTTCGATGAGGACTCCGCCACCAAAACTCACACCGACGCCAGCAACGTCGGTGTAGGTGGGTGCTATTCTTGTCCAGCACCAGCAAGGAGAGGAAGAAGTGATCGCTTATGCCAGCCGCACCCTTTCTACCCTGCCCAATCCCTCGCCTAGCGTATGTGCCATTTTGTCTGAGGTCATCATCATCATCTGGCAGAAGCAAACTATTCAACTTCTGAAAAGGAGTGTCTCGCCGTCATTTTGTCATTACTGAAATTTCGACCTAACCTCTACGGCCGCGAATTTAAAGTTGTGACAGACCATCATGCTTTGGGTGCCATGTTGGCCCCTGAGGAATGCTAACCGGTCGACGCCGCGGGTCGCACCGGCTATACTGGGACACTGGGACCAGTGCAGCCCCAGCGCACATACAGCGCTTCTCCCAGTGCATCGCGGATGCCAGCGACACACCCAACGTCAGAAAACCAATCCCAGCATTTTTCTCCCATCGTACCAGTGCAACCAGTGTCTTCCCGTTACTGATCCAGTGAATATCGCAGGACTCCAGCGTTCCCAGCATATCCAGTGCAAAACCAGAGCGAAAATCGTTCTGGTTTTGCACTGGAAGACGCTGCGAGACGCTGGTTTTTGCAATATGGTTGGCTGGCTAGTCTCCGAGGCCCATCAGGACGCCTCGCACGGTTGTGTCTCCGTTTGCTCCAGTTTGATTACTCCATCGTATATAAATCTGGACATAAACTTAACACACTGTCTCGAGCACCCGTGGAACTGGCCCATGACAGTACGGACGAAGACGCCATTTTTTGGCATCACCAGTTCCTCTGATTTAAAGGCCAGTCAACGGGCTAATGCAGACCTCAAAACAGTGGTCGATCATTTCAAGTGCCTTGATTCTACAGTATCCCTACTGTTCGATAATAACTTATCCTTCTGTACGAGCTACGGAATCCTCTAAAATAAAAGCGCCGGCAATAGTGGCCGAGCCTATCTCTGGTCATCCCTGTAGATCTGTGCGACGACATCATTCATCCTTGTCATCATGAGCCCACCGCTGGGCACTTGGGCTTTGCACGCACTCATACCAGGGTGCGCCAGACGTCCTACTGGCCCAGGCGTCCTACTGGCCTAAACTTGCTTCCATCGTCCATCGATATTGCCACGTGCCTAGCGCCGCGCGACAGCCGTTTTTGGTGCCGACGACGACGAAGCGGCGTCGTCGTCGGCATCAATATGTTAGAGGTTAACTCTAGAGCCAGTGGCGCAAGACACCGCCATTCAAGCCAGTAGGTTTTCTGAAGCCTATTTTCCCATCGCTAGTACCATTCGGCTAAATTGGTTTGGACTTTCTCGGCCCTTTTCCTCTATCGTCAGCTGGAAATAAGTGGGTTATTGGGGCTACTGACTCTCTGACACGTTACACGGAAACTATGGCGGTGCCGCGTCTTCCGGCATAGCGCCCCTTCATAAGTCATCACTGATCGTGGCAAGACATCTACAGCGCGACTTCTTAAAAACGTTTTCAAACCAAGCTAGACACATCACCGAAAGATTACTGCCTACCATCCCCAGTCTGATGGCCTTACCGAGCGACTAAACAAAACAAAAGCGAACATATTCGCCATGCAAGTAGATGTGCATCATAAAACGTGGGACAAGATTTTGCCTTATGTAAC
The DNA here is from genome assembly GCF_055883805.1 of Amblyomma maculatum. Classification (NCBI taxonomy): domain Eukaryota; kingdom Metazoa; phylum Arthropoda; class Arachnida; order Ixodida; family Ixodidae; genus Amblyomma; species Amblyomma maculatum. The sequence goes on along the minus strand of NC_139354.1, from coordinate 30,489,562 downwards.
ATTCGCATAAAACACGACCGTCCAAGAAACAGCTCGATTCACTCCGTTTCGCATAATATACAGACGTGATGTGCAGACCATGTTCGACGTCATGCTGCCGTGTGCGGCTGAGGAACAGCTGCTTACCTCTGACGCGTAAGAATTCGCCTCTTACGATGAGGAAGCTCGCCAACTCACCCGTACTCACATTACGACACGTAAAGCCACAGATCCACACCGATACGTCGAGTTCCGTCCCGGTGACAAAGTATGGGTGTCGACACCTGTCCGCCGCCCAGGCCAGTCAGAAAAACTTATCAACCGCTATTTTTTTATCCCACACAGTATTGCACCGCATTTCAGATGTAGCGAGGTTCAGACGGAACTGTACCAAGTTCTAGTTTTCAGCGCTCGTCTAACGTATAGTGCATGTACTTCGCATGAAGCCGTGTTTCACCCGCTGAAGACTGTACTTCCGCTCCGGAACATTTCTTTCGGTGAGCATGCATTTGTTGTTGTTGTTGTTTTTTTTCAAGATGGGAAAATAATGCCACTTGTTGATTTCAAGCGGCGCCTGAGAGACGAAGACGTCTGAGACTCTCGTGGGCTTCTTCTTCTAGCTGGGACTTACGGTTGATCAGCTCTTGGCTCTGTGCCTCTGCCCTAACATAATATATTTTGTTCATCACCTTTATTCCTGATGTTCTTCATTAAATCTCTTACTGCAAAAATTGCTAATGGAATGCCAATTTTACATTCACACACTTCTTTAAAAAGGCGCACAGACACCGTCAAGCTGTGTCATTCTCAGCTTGTTCTGTGCTCTTTACCTCGGTAAACACCTCGCATAAATTGTTCTGGTTCTCATACTGGTCCACCATGTCACAATGTAAACCAAGCGAAGCCTCAGCAGGTATTCTTATGGAATTCGTCTTTGATTTTGGTCTTTCGCACGTAGCTGGCGATGAAAGGGTTCAGGTTACCTCGTTTTGTTAGCGGCAATATTGCTCCCAAATCACACTCTGAAATAGTTTCCGGAATTACTGACCACCGTGCTATAGTTCTCAGCCTGTCGTTTTGTAGCTACACAAATAAATTCCCCAGGACTTCTACACTTCATAACTGCTCTAAAACACATGACGCGTCTATCATAGATGCCCTTTCTTAACATTTTGAATAGAAATACAGCTCATAACGTGCATGTTCCCTGGTCCCAATTTAAGCATATTGTGAATAGTTTTATGCGTTTTGTTCCCACCACTCTATACAAACCAAAAAGTACAGACCCGTGGATTTAGAGGAAAATGTTTAAATTACGGAAGTGGCTACAACACTTAAGAAGAAAACGTCTGCCTCCTGCATGCCGATAATTTTAGATTTGGCCGCTAATAGCTAAAAATGCTTCTGTAAGAACGATCAGGTGTCATAGACAAGAAAGAAACGCTACTATTTGGAGTTCCTGCCCTATTTTATTAGGGCATCACCTGAAAATTCTGGAGCGTATTCACCTAAATGCCTAGAAGGAGACACCTTCCAAATGAAAGGGGAACAGGTAACTGATTAGGAAATATTATCCGATCAATTAATAAATCATCTTGAATCTCTTTTCTGAAAGATATGACGGTACCTTACCCTCTTTCAATATCATCTTCAAATACATGCAGGACCTCACAATTTCAATTTCAACATGCTATTAAACAAGAATGCACAAGTCTCCGTGAACCTAAAAATCCTAAAATGATTTCTTCAAGGATATGCAGAGTGGGTTATCACGTATTGACATCTTTTGTTTAGTAAATAATTACGCGATGGCGAAATTCCAAATAATCCGATTACAGCCCGAATCAAACTGTTTCACAAAAATTGGAAAGAGAGCGCATTAATATTTATCGCCAAGTATCGCTGACGATACCCGCCTACAAGTTACTCGCGAATAGACATAACTAAATGCGGGCTCGATAAGCGAAATTTTGTAACCAAACACCAAACTCATGTAGAAAAGCATTTTCTACGTGTACTCGGCTAATTGGAACAATTCATAGTTTTGGAGCATCGTGTGTTGTGAAAATATGGGTCGATTGGCCATATAAGGCGAAGTGTACCCAAAGTGCGAACTGCTTCCGGTCCAAGCCATAATTGCGGTACGCCCTGGTGTCTTCATATGTCGCTAAGTCGGCGCATGGCGTTGGCTGGCAGCAAAATAAGTTAGCCGTAACAGGAAGTGCCAAGCAACATGTTCTTTTTTTCATCATTTGGCCTGTTGCACTCCGTTTGGGGTACAAACAATGATGCTTTCGCGAAGATCTCCGGCTTGCCCTTCAGCGACCTCGATTTATAGAACGGCGGTATGGACAGGTTAGGCCACAAGAAGCTACCGATATGGCCACTGACTTTTCTGGTTGCTTTTACGACTGATAAGTAGAGAATTCTATGTACGACATTTACAATTGCAGCGAGCGATGAACCGTGGAACATGGGGAAAAGAAAACTAACCGGGAGGACGCTCAGACTTTTCCTTAAGAGTAGACTCCATAACGCATTTCTCACACATTTTTCATTCCCTGATTTTTTGTATTTTTTGTTTATTTAGGTTGGTTTTTGGGAACCAAAGACGCAATATCGGCCTCACATTTAGATAGACACCCTCACCTAATTTCTAAATTGGTTGCTAAGAAATTAAACACGCCATATGGGCGTCAGCTGATGAGGCACAACTGATGCTTAGACCTGTGCACTGTGCCGAAATCGGCAAAAAAGGTGTAGCCTTATATGGCCTTCCATACAGATTGGCATGGTTTGGAACTTGGGCTGGAGGCTCTGTTCCTTCTGCTCAAGAAGTACACCCTTCCAATTTCTTAACGGTATCAAACGAGTGCCGACTTTTCGCTTGATCAGAACCATCCGACGGAAAGAATCGGCAAACTCACTGAAAGATGTCGCATGCGTGCAGAGACAAGGCAATGGTGTCCGTCGTCTGCTAGGCTGTTCCAGGAGATGCGCGCACCCTAACCTTCCTGCTGACACAGGCCCGTCGATATTCAGAAGCCAAGTACCGCCAAACTGCAACCAGCGTTTCCAGCCTTTCTCGAACAAACCTTGCGATCAATCCTTCAGATAACAGATCCTTTCCTTGAGATAGAGAGGTTTGTTTCAGGAATGCTTGCACTGCTACTATCAGCATCTTCATTACCTCCTTCGCTATGTTAGCGGCAGGAATGCCAGGCAGTGCGGTAAGCAGAGGAAAGGCTCAGAGGCTTGGCGCAGCTCCAGGAACAGCCTAGCACACGACGGCCACCGTTGTCTAGTCTTCGTGCGCCTCCGGCAACTCTCAGCGACTTTGCCGATTCGTTTCGAATTAGGGCGCTGATCAAGCGAACGGTCAGCGCTCGCTTGATACCGTTAATAAATTGGAAGGATGTACATGCGGTGTTAGAGAACAGTAGGTGAAGGAGTTGGTTGGTAGCAGGCTACGCCGCTCATTTCCTTTTTTTACTTGCCAACAAATTTCGTTGTAAAGGAGCATGGCTTTCTGGACGGCAGTCAAGTGTCTGAGAAACGTGAATGGTGTAACCTCTGTATCCGCATACCGTTCGTCTTCTCGGTTGGACGTTTCATTCGTGGGCTGCCGGCGAGATATCGTTCTCCGACCAGTGTATGAGTGTACTTGCTACAAAAGAAAGGTGTACTATTGCTATCCAATCACTATTCAGTTTATTATATCGCTTGCCCCGCATCTCACTGCCGGGTTCACCCACGTGAGAAGGAATCCACTAGAGGATGATGTCGTAGCGAGGCTACGGCATCATCCTGCAGTGGATTCCTTCTCACGTGGGTGAACCAGACAATGAGGCAGCCGACCGACTCGCCAAGGCCACCCACAACAACAATGATGTGCCTTGTGGTGACATCACCAGTTTTATGTCGCTCGCCACACTGTGGGCTACAAAGAGTGGAAGTCTGCCACCCTGACCCACGCGTTGCGTCCGAGGAACCAGCACGCTCACTCCCATTCCTCGCCTTTTGCCACCAATTTCTTGCTCTCCTGCTGTGCGTGCCAACTTGACTGTAACCTACAGAAAGCTTGGTCTACCAGCAACACTGGAGAACCTCGTCTTCCCTGCTGCCCCGCGTCACAATACGTTAAGTGCACCGTGCGCGTTAGTTCGCTTTATTGATGGAGAACTTGAGTACCCGCGTTTGAAGCAGCCCAGATTTCAATGCTGTCCAGTACAGTGTAATGTGAACAACATGCTGTGCTCCCCTCGCAGGAGCCCTTCTCGCGGCCAGCGTGTGCGCTCTGTGCTCTCCTGTACTGTGCTCCTTGCCTCCTTTTTTTTTTGTATCACGTCCCATCCCATCCTTCATCTATCCCCTTTAACTCCCATTGCGCACCCCCGTGTAGTAGCGAAGGTGTTCTCCACTAAAGAAGAGACAATCGCAAGCATTACACTAACTTTCCCATAATAATAATAATAATAATAATAATAATAATAATAATAATAATAATAATAATAATAATAATAATAATAATAATAATAATAATAATAATAATAATAATCACAACATTCAGAAATTTTGCTGTGTGGCGGCTTGGCTTTGTACGGAACAATTCTCTGCACGCTTCTTCGGCGGGGTTTGCCGTTGTCGTCCCCGGCTCCGTGTCACCTGCATACGTTTTGGTGTTGTTCTTCTTTGCCCTAACTATAGTCCTCTCTACTACTAGCTCCTGTTTGCAGCTATTGTTTACTTTCTGCTAACACTATTTTTAGCGGTGCGTCGGCGGCCGTGTGCCCCTTGAACCACACGTGGAGCATCTACGACGTGCCTCTCGGATTGCATCGCACACCATGTAACCCGATACCCCCATCTGCATCGCACACCTGCCACCGGCGAGTCGGTGCCGCGGTGGCTGGCGCTTTACCGTCCGTGTTTACTTTCCTTTGCTTGCGGTGTTTTCATTTTGGATGCACCTAGTGAGCAGCAAATACAGCGCCCTATGTTTGGTGCGAGTGAGTGCGATCTCTCACGTGACTGCGTTGAACGAAATGTGCAGTGAGTCCTCAACGGGAGCGGACGCTTGACGAAGAAATGTACGTAAGTCCGCGATGAAGAAGAGTGAATTCGTAACCGGTTAAATTTTTGAATATGACCTTTAATTGCAATTTGTCATCCTTTATTTGTGCGTTGAGTGTTTCCTTTTCATTTTTTTATCACTGTGGTATAGATCCGGGGCTTCACATATGAGGGAACTTCCACGCAGATGACCTGCGCATTTCTGTTCGGTCCCCAGAAATTCCGTTCAGTGCTTTCTTTCGGGGTGCCCGCCGCACCGTGTCTTTGTGCTGGTCAAAGTTGGGTGTATTAAGCAAGTTTGATCCAAGCGAAAAAAAAATGCGATTTCCGTTTGGGAGATTGACACGGCGTATCCTAGGTAAATGTTGCAGTCTTAGAAGCAGCGCTAGTGAGAATAGTTATAAACGTATCATTCTCATATCTCGCAAGCAAATGCGTATTTTGCGTGCTGTGGTATTGGACACACATGAGACAGGTTTTTTGTTTGTTTTTTGTTTGTTTTTCTTTTTTACTTTTCTTAGGTTTCTAGCTCAAAAGACTTGAGATATGTTGAATAATGGCTACCTACGTCACTGTATCTCCGTTTCATGTTTCCACTAAAAAGCTGGTTTCCATGAAACAAGTTTCAGTAGAAGTTAAGGTTTGTATACTGTGTTACCCTCCTGATCCTCATTTCGCTTACTTTTCGCGCTGTGAGTATGTGCATAACAACCCGCGTATTTTGTAGCAATTGGTCTGAAACTGCGTTCTCTCGGCCTTGTGACCCTTTTTGATCCAACCCTTGATATTATCATCGCTGAAGTGCATTCCACTATTTCTTACCTGTAAGGCAAAGGCGGCAGCTGTCGCATGCCAAGGAGCCGGTACAGTCAGACAATCCGCCTTTTTCACAAGGCCGCTCTGCGCATGCGCGCCTCTCCCCTGGTTGAAAACAAACCACCAACCCCAGCTGCACATACGCAGCTCTTGGCCACCGCGATCGGCGCTGCTGTAGCGCATCTCGGAGGCCATGTGTAGTTAACATTTGTGACAGGCGTATGCGGTAGATGGCGGTACCTGTCAAGACAACACACCGTCATTTCGCTGCCGGCTCCCAACGGCGTTTTCAACCAGTAGCAGAAAAATTTTCAACCACTCCTAGAGGGCGCCACATTTTCTGAAAAAGGCGGATTATACGTTACACGTTATACGCTGTTGTTTTGTTTTTTCGTTGTTGTTTTTTTTTATCCGTCGTGACCAGACCACGAAGGCGCAGGTAAGCTGACAACGATAAGAAAGGGCGATCGTGCATTCAGAAATGTCCAAGTGGGAGCATGTTAGAGGTCCCGTGAAACTATCGCTTTCTTTACAGATGATTTTTCAAGAAGCTTTCGGAAAACACAACTGTCGAGCCAGAATGGGCCTTAAAGTGGTTTTGTCCATTGCCATGATGATTTGCGTTGTAAGTATTCGTCAGACAATTTATTTTAAAGACAATGTCTTCGTGCGCAACACTGCGCAGTACATTGTGCAGTATTCAATTTTATAGCTTTTTGCGAGACAAAACCAAACGGACTTCGAAAATTCGACCACTAATTAGTACATATGCATGACGATTTTCCAGCACGTACTGTTCGCAGCGACGATTATGGAGAATGAAATAGTGCCTTATATTAGATCATAACTAGCAACCAAGTATGCAACAAAAGCTCATGGTTTATGAGCTTTCAGTTTTCACCATGAAGCGGAAAATACGATATTTTAGCGTATTCATTTTATAATCGCGGTCGAAAAAAATTACGAGCTTGACATTAGGATGGGGAAATAAAATAGAGTTCAATGAATAAATATATGCTAGAGAATAGGCAAAATGAAAACATACGCTAGGCTTAAGCATGAATGTACATCATTGCCAAAAATTATGCCTTTCAAATTAGTTGTGAACATAAAAATAAGTTATAAAAGTTGGCAAATAGAAAAACAGTTGTCAGGTCGCAGTATCAGTCTGCAATTACCTGCAAAATGAAACATTTGTTAAATGTGTCGTAAATATTTAAATTATACACTTTCAACCAGAAAAAAAAATACAGAAAATATTGAAACCCACAAGATGTCGCTTATTTCCGGAATTAAGGATGCTAACGTCTCAGATGATACTGAACAACTATTGATGCAATATTTTTTTTTTCGAGTATCACGGAAAAGTAGCTGGTCATTAGAGTAATACCATATGCATATTTTTTTAATATATTTTGTAAATGGCCAAAAACATTAACACGGCATGCTCATTTTTTACTAGAGAAAGAGAGAGAGAGAGAGTATCACGGAAAAGTAGCTGGTCATTAGAGTAATACCATATGCATATTTTTTTAATATATTTTGTAAATGGCCAAAAACATTAACACGGCATGCTCATTTTTTACTAGAGAAAGAGAGAGAGAGAAATTTGTCATTGAGAGGTTGGCTGTCTCGGGTTTTCTCAGAGGCTCCAAGTGCCAAGCAGTTGACTTCTGTCGACGATCTCTCGCGCTCTTGGAAGGGCCCGAGGCTAGACGTCCTTGTCAGGGCTAGCGGAGATACAGCTTCCCATTGATGAAGTGATAATAAATGCATGATACAAATAACATAATTCATTCTTGCTAAATGGTGTAAAATACAAGGTTTAAAAACATGAAATCAAATCTTGAAATATGTATGTTAACATTCTGAAAGAGAACAGTGACTAATATATCAGGTGCATGAAATGTTTGTAAATATTTTACCACAAAGTTACTTTACTTTAGGATTTGACATCAATTGTTCTTGTCTCCAGAACAGTTCCTCAAAACAAGCCTCGCATGCCTTTGTACTAAATGAAATTTCGGTGGTAAAATACTACAAGGCAACAAAAGAAGGGGTTAATGCCGTGTTGATTACGAGGACGTAGTTAATGCTCGTAACTACTTCAGGCGAAAACCGTACTTGTCCCCTCACTGCCGTGCATGCGGAAATAGCGCTGTGTACATAAGCGATCATTTGGGTAATTTATCTTTCTTTATCTAAAAATAACAACGCTTCATTTCACATATCTGTAAGAAGCCTTCCTTACGAGAAGATTCCCACTGCTGCAATAAATACTTCAAATCGATGCCATAAAAACCAGTCTACCTAAATTGGCATCTCGCGAAGCAACGATCTGTATTTTGCAGAAGAGCTGAAGACACCAGTGAAAGCGTTTGTGCATAAAAGTCACTTGCTCTTTTAGCCTATGTTAGCGGCCTGTATTGTAAGGTATGCTCATTTCCTAATTCCATAACGACTTCGGATCCGCACAATCAATCTTTGCTGGTAGCTTGAGTTAAGGCCAGTTAGTTGCTAGCGACGTGAAACGAGTAGCCGTCGTAATATTAGAGAAGTAGTAACGTAAGAATATGAAGCAATAAAAAAGCTGCATGGCGAAGGCGTTTGGCCTTGCTGATGGACCTACGTCACATCGTTTATTATCTAATTGGAAATCTTAATTAATCGCTGCCTTCGCAACGTGCATTATGCCGCATCTTAGGGACATCCATAATGAGCTGTTTACGTTGCCGAACAGACAATTTTGACTACAAGCGATTCATTTAAGGTAAATCACTCAAGGACATTAGTAGTGCTCACAAATTAAGGTTTCGTTTGGTGCTCAGAGTGCCTCTCTCGTGCACATTTCGTTGCTTAAAGAATGAAGTGCAACTAAACACGCAGAAGGGTAGAAGGGTAAGACGGGCGTAGATAACCACATTCGACATTTCTACCTCTGGGCATGACATGTTGCGCGCGTGTGCCCCGCATGCTTGTACCCTAATTTTGTGCCTCAATTTGAGCGCGAGCGTGCCTTCCTGGCTGCTATACTCCACCGCTTAGACTCTCGCCCTCTTACGCAAGCTGCGATTATGGGCTCTTAGACGACACCTTCATCAGGAAGGAATACAGTGAAGGTGCTCCTTAAGTTTTTAATGGACTCGGGGTTGAGTCTGACTTTAGGTGTACGCTCTCTACCCTCTTTTACTATAAATCTCTGGACGTGTGACAGACTCATTTCCTTGGCGCTCTTTCTTTCCTTTTTCTCCCTTTGCTCCCCTCATCACGTGTAGGGTAGCCAACTGGGCATTGCCTAGTTAACCTCCCTACATTTCTATTTATTCTATTCTCTCTCTCTCTCTCTCTCTCTCTCTCTCTCTCTCTCTCTCTCTCTCTCTCTCTATTATGACCAAGTTATACGCCCCTCAGCGAGGATCACGGTTGAAATGTAAATGAACCGAAACTTAGCATAAGAGCATATGCTTCGCTACGTAACAGTCACTCATACTACGGAAGAGAAAAGTTGCCATGGTAACGGCATTCAGATAAAGCGTGGCCTCTCAAGGCAAGGACGCATACGGAGACGTCCGCATAAAGCACAGAACGTTAAAAAAAAAAACCTGTGTAAACTTTTTGTTTTATATTGCACACTTCAGCTACATTTTCGCGCTTCAAAAATGCTTGAATATATGGGTCGTAAGATGCCCAGAAGATTCATCACTCAGCTGCGGCGGCGGGTGAGCTTCTGTCGCAATCGACTCCTGATCCCTAAGTCGCAGGCACGGTATTCATGGTAAAACGGGCGCGAAAAAGACGAGCGTGGCAAAGAAGACCACAACACGACACAAGCGCTTGCGCCGTGTTATCTTCTCTGTCGTGTTAGTAGAAAGATTTAGCATACCGTGATCCGCGATCCGCCACCGTGACCCTCTACCGCTGGTTGGTGGGGCCTACAAGCTGATTGGTTCCAATGTGGCAGGTATATGTGCCGACATCCAGTATGTGGCGCAATCTATCGGCATCAAAGGGATCTGGACATGCGCAGTGGAACGCGCGGTGGCGGATCGCGGATCACGGTGTGCTAAATCTCTCTAGTATTTTTCGTGCTACTTTACCGTGAATGCCTTCCAACTAGCCCAACTTCTCAAGTAATCACGGGACGGATGCCGACTGTAGCAGTCACCTTTGAAAGCGAATGCAAAAACTGCTGCGTTCTGTACATGCCAAGCATGGCAAAAAAAAAAAAAGAAAAGAAGCTTAACTTTTTCTAGATTCCACCACTATGGCGCCCTTCGTAACCTGGGTCGCTTTGGAACGTTCAAATCGTACAATGTCCGATCCACATATCTCCCGTCATTTCTAGACTTAATGTCACGGCTGTGCTGTGCAGACACATGCTTCAGGAGAACCTCGGCCGTTTTACCTGTTCGGACACATGGCCAACAGCTTGCAAGAGGTGGATGGCTTCTTGGAACAAGGTGTAAACGCTTTAGAAGCTGACTTCACCTTCGCCTCCAATGGAACTGCGTTGAAATTGTACCATGGCTCCCCCTGCGACTGTGGCCGTGACTGTAAGAAATCCACTGAAGTTGATGCTTACCTCACTTATTTGAAGGACTCCGTCAACGAAGGTACGTAATGTGTGACTTCGCTACGTCACTTGAGTGAACTACGTGCGCGTTTAAATGGTGTCACTAAATAAATCTGACAGGAAAAAAGTAGATAATAAAACAGTGCACGAGATCTAGCCGACCTAATGTCCCGGCTTGGACCGTGCGCCCCAGACCCCCCCCAAAAAATACAATGTTTCGCTGAGCTAATACGTAGCAAAGTTTGAATTAGTTTAAAAGCCGGAGCTATTCCGCGCGTGTACGTTGAGCCATCTGTGTCCAGCTTATGATTACCTCTACACTTGAATGAGGCGTACTTCAGGCGTACTTGCCCAAGAAAAGAATGGGTGGTTTATATTTCATGCATTTCTATTTGGCAACTACTAAAACGGCGTTCTCCTGACACAAAGGATATTACAAAAGACTGGTGTTCGAAATGTTTTATGGGAAATCCTCCCGGTGCAGATTTCGGTCAAAGAAATCACTGCGGCGCCATCACTTCAGGTGATGTATGTCTATGGAAGAACAAGTGCGACACTCTTCTACTTCGTGATGCACCTCAGTGCGTTTCTTCACGCGTTTTTGGTATTGCCGTCTCCTTTTCAGTCGATGGGAATCATCAAATTTTCTTTTTAGCAAAGAAGCACCTTATCAGGTCAACGAGCTCTTAAAAACTGACGTGGTGATCTTTTACTGCTAATAAAACAAATAAAACGGTGCAGTGACCAAAATGCCGCAGCCGCCAATCAGCCAACACGTCTCTGCCATCATGGACATAACCAAAGTAATTAGGTCAATTGTCACAAATTAGTGATCAGGGGTAGGCAGGTCTCACACAAGTAATACTTACTCTTAAGGTGGGGAGCTGAACACTACGTCAAGTCACACCGACACCTGCAGCACAATTCAACAGCTCGCTCTATATTATAGCACAACACTGAATGCTCAAACGGCAAAGACGTGTTTCATCCACCTCATTCGACGTCAGCTGTTGCTTAGCAGCTCAATTAAATATTATGAACTTAACCAATCTTGCTCCCTGGAATGCCGGCTGCACACACGAAAGCGAGAACCCGATTTTCGCCCATTCCCGTTATCAATAACGGCAAATTTTGCCGCTCATACTATGTTGATCTAACCCCAATAAAGACTCCAACCATATCTGAAGACGAGCGAAAAGTAATCATAGTGTCTCCAAGCACCGTTCGACTACCTTTCGTGACCCTCACGATATGGGGAGTTGTCTTCATACTATCACGAGATGTAATCTTTCCCCGCGCGTTCTTTAGTATGCTGGACACAAGACATTCATTGCGCAATAAAAAGAAAAATAGAGCCGATCACACCAATTACACCATTTTTTGTTTCCACGTGGTAGAGTTAGGATCATGTGCCGCAGAAGAGGCGGCGGTGCCTTCGCCGTCGATGGCAGTGATTCTTACTGGTCGACAGGTTCCTACGTCAGAGCCGCCTAACACCACGCGGGAATTTCAAACACTGCTAAAGCTAAACATCGGGTCAATGATGAAAAGAAATTGATAAATGATTTTGCACATGTTACAAATTAAGGTCGCCATATCCTAGAAGTTGTGATGTTATAAAGCATTTGGTTTCGAACCAAAACAATATGGGAGAAGCTTAGATTTTAAGAAGTTTTAGCCCACAAATCCTTATTGCGGGCCATATATATTACCAAGTAGGGCACGCTGGACAAGCTTGTATGGCTTGGGAGGAATTGGGGTCATAAGTATGTTGCGCATACTTTTATGAAACTTAGCAGGTTCTTTTGATGAGAGTCGACATACACCGCAAATATGTTCGTCAGTGTCTGATTTGTACGTTCAATGAGGCCGTTTTTGTGGGGGTGGTACGGTGTAGAGTGAGGCAATGGGCAAGCACAAAAGCGCAGAAGCTGTTCCACAACATCTGCCGTAAACTGGCGGCGACGGTAACTAATAATGACACGAGGAGGCCCATGACAGAGGACGACAGCATGATGAAGAAAGAGACGTCAGTGGCGGTGGCGGAAGGGATGGCGCCAGTTTCACAGTAACGCGTGAGATGATCAACGCATACGATGACCCAGCGATTGCCTTTATACGAGCGGGGAAACGAGCCTATGAGGTCAACACCTATTCGCTCATATGATGTACCCGGTGGTGTGTACCCGGTGGTGGCACCGGATATAAGTGGCCCGGCGAAGAAGTCGGGGGAAGCTTGAACCGCTGCCACTGCACACAGGAGGTCACGTAACGCTGAGCTGTAAGGGTCCTGGCAAACCCCAAGTGCCCAGCCGTAACGTCAGCGTGCATTGAGTGTAGAACAAAGGAGTAGAGACTAGTCGGAACAAAGAGACGCTAGCTGAACCTCTGCAAAGCGATGAATCCCCGAATGTCTGAAAAAGACAGAGTTGAACACCTCTTAAAGAGCATCGCGGGAGACTTCTACAACTTTTAATCACTAAATATAACTTAGATTGCATCAAGGCCGTCGTCAAACACTGCCGCTCGTTCGAAGTGCTGCAACGCATTACCCCAAAGTTCAGCTATTTGCCTATTGTCACCACTGTCGCAAGCGTGGATTCCCATCAGCCCCCAAATTTGCCCGGCATGATTCGATAAATTGTTCATGATGAACTCTGCCGGCATTAAGATTCTGTGAGCCGCGGTGCACTCCCCTGTGAAAGCTGCTCCCTGCAGGCAGCTCCGATCCAGCGCTCTTCTTGGGGTACTACCGCTCACAATCATCCTGCCTGTGAACACCGGAACGACTCTTACGGCCCTGCTCCAATAACTCGTTCCTACTACAGCGCACCACCTCCTCCGCAGCGACACCTGTGGCTGGACTTAGCTGGTCGCTTCGATCCTGTCCCCGATGACTATAGGTGTGTTCAATCTGAACGAGCAGCAAAGCACGCTGGGTATTCCGACTTCCAGGTCTATCGGCGAGACACGTGTCTGCTGCGCTGTACTTGAAACTCGGCATCGAAAAGCTTCAATTAGAATGATCACGTGTTTTATAAGCGCAAATGAAGTCGTAGAAAAGGTCATAATGATCTGCGCATATATTATGACCCTATTTAACGTTTCGTGTTTGACTAGAACGGGTTAAAAATCCTGTCACGTGCAACCATTACAACGTGTGTCGTCTGTTCGCGCTGAAGGTTAACATACATCATTCATTCGGCCTAAGTGCGTTTGTCGTTGGCGTTAGCATGCAGTCGCTACATATATCTCTAAAATATACTAGTGTAAACAGTTTAGAGGTATTTCCCTGGCAGATTCGGATAATTAAGACTGCCGGTAGCCGCAGTTTTGCGACACCTAAAAGCGGACTGTCCGACAAGTTGTAGCTGCGACGGCAAAGAGCTTAAAGCATACAAATCCCAAGACGACTTCGTCCACTTTTTTCCAGCCTTTACAGAATTTTCTCGAGTTATGCTTCCTTGTATTGCGGTGTACTGCAGCTGCCTGCAAGCACGCGGCTGGTACACCGCATTTTAGTCGTTCAGCTAAAATTGAGACATGCGATTCTGTGTGTTATGCTATTCCTCCAGAAGACCTATATTTACTCACGAGTACTTCGAAACCTTAGAAGTGTGCACAAGCTTCACTATTTTAAACTACGTGCTCTGGAAAGCTACGTGCTACAGTTCTTTTTATTACTGTAGACGGTAGAATGCCAAAGAACTGTATCAAAGTAAACATTATATTGTCAATAAATGACTACATTAAGAGGATCATGAAATAAATAAAAATCTTTCTCAAGCATTTCATTATCACTTGCGTTGCATTTTTAGTACTGCTGTATTCGTTCTGCATGCATGCATTATACTCCAACGTGTATGCAGCCAAGACTACACGGCCAAATATTTCTACAAATGCGTGTTGAGGGCCTGGATAAGCTAGTGGCATAGCTATTCCGGCAGTAAGAGAGACATCTCCATGTTTGAAATTTCCATACTCGATTTCCCAATACTGACTCTTGCATTATATCTGTCAAAAAAGGGAGTACTAAAATGCTTTGTTTTAATGGCATCTCTTCAAACCTCCAGAAGCTTCAGAATGTGAAACCATTGTTTCTTCCAATCAAAGCTGGGAAGAGCCTGTAACTGTTTTGCTGTTATGTACTTTGTGTTTGGGGTCTGATTGGACAAAAAAAACTATATTGCGTAAATTCGAATATTTTCAGTAGGCACACAGGCTGTTAATGCATATATACTTAAATGTGGGAATGCATAACTTCTGCACTATATTCAATGTGTTCGAGTTAAAGGAGTGAAGTACGAAAATCCACACATAAAATCAACTTGTGGTTCTTCATAATGAAAACATCACCTGAAAGTAAGGTCTCTACGCTTAGCAAAGCTTTGTTACAGGTGCCAAGAGAAGAAATCAAGCATAAGAAAATACCCAAAAGTGAAAACGACTAGTCTTTATTACCCAACCATTAAAAAGCAAAGATTCCTGGAAATGAGAAACCTTTCTCGTACTGTAATTATACCTCATATTACTTTCTCCAGCAGAACTTTTGCAGCAAATTTTTTACAGCGTGTGATTAATGACCTCCAAGCGAGGCTGCGAGTGACGAATGATAATTGCGATAAAATGCCTAGTACAGGCTATAAAAATGAGTTTCAATAGACCTGTGGGCCAGTAATAGCAAGCTGTAAGAAAATGCATGATACAGAGCACACAAATCTTGCCTAAGGTTCGTACAATTCTTTCCCTTACGAAGATATAAAAGCTGCTAGCTAGGCCAGTCTCTGCCTACCTTGGAAAATTTTGCGCTCCCTGAGATAGTCAATGGCCACCAGCACTTTGTTTTCCTTCTGAAGGCCACGCGGGAGACCTCTCGAATGAAAATAACACATAAAATTCATGTATGCAGCACCTTGTATTGCATCACAGGTAGCCTAAGTAGACGTTCATTTAATTTTCGCATGCACGTTTAGCAGCACATAGGCCATTATAAAACTGCTTTCAGTTCAGTTCAGTTTAGTCGTTCAGTCGTGTCTGACTCTTCGTGACCTTATGGACCATGTCACGCTACGCTTTCCGGTCTCTCACTATCTTTCTAACATCATATAACTTCATCTGCAGCGCCTCGAGGATGCCATCTAACCATCACGTTCGCTGCCTATCCCTTCTCCGGCGACCCTCAACCTTTCCCAAGATCAAATCTTTCTCCAGCGACTCCTCTCTTCTTATCAGATGACCAAAGTAGCTGAGCTTTAACTTTAGAATTTGACCCTCCAATGAGCAGTCAGGGTTTATGGTCGACAATATATCGTCTGATTTGATCTTCTGGACGTCCAAGGAACTCTCAAGAGTCTCCGCCGGCACCACAATTCAAACGCGTCAATTCTTCGGCGGTCAGCCTTCTTCGCAGTCCAGCTCTCGCATCCATACATCACAACTGGAAAGACCATAGCACGCGTTATACGGATCTTGGTTGGCAGACTAATGTCTCTGCTCTTTACTAGGCGGTCAAGGCTAACCATGGCTCTATTTCCCAGAAGCAGGCGTCTCCTAATTGCATGGCTGCAGTCTCCTTCCGGGGTAATCTTGGAGCCCAAGAAGAGAAAATCTGTCACAGCTTCCACTTCTTGTCCCTTGATGCTCCAGGACTTGATAGCGCAAGACGCCATGATCTTTGTCTTTTTAATGTTCAGATTAAGCCCAAGCTTCTCACTCTCTTATTGTACGCGCATCAGAGGTCTCTTGAGTTCCACTTCACTTTTTGCCATTAAAGTGGTATCATCCGCATATCTAAGGTTGTCGATACGTTTTCCAGCAATCTTCACTCCAGCTGAAGACTCTTCCAGACCGGCCTTCCTCATGATGCACTCAGCATATAGGTTAAATAGGCAGGGCGACAGTATGCAGCCTTGTCTCACTCCTTTCTCAATCTGAAACCAATCAGTAAGACCATGCCCAGTTCTGACTGGGCATGGTCTAAAATAATGAAGCCAAAATAATGAAGCGAGCTCTGTGACAGTCTCCACTGTTCATGTTTGACGAGATATGGCATAGTCACCTTCACTTAAGCAGATTTAAACAGAGAGAAGTAAGATATAGGAATTATGAGTAAGCGGATTTACATTAAAATGGGCAACATCGATGGGATTAAAAGTATTCCACAAGTTCCCATCGTTTCAGAAAATGACCAATAATAGAGCACCCATAGCATGGCAGAGCATAAATTAGGCTCCACACTTCACGTCTCGGTGGGCCGTGATACATGTCGGCAGGTTCGTGCAAAGTAAAGGAAGAAATAGAGCGAAGAATGAAGGAAAATGCGTCGCTACGCAGAAACAAAAATAGCCTGCTTGTTGTATACCTCCGATCATGCACAAAAAAACAAAAAAAAAAGATATGAGAGTCATTCATATCCTGCTGCTTATAAGTAATGTAGCAATGTCATTGATAAATACACGATACCGATAGATGTACCATCCGCAAGCGACACACGCACTATTAGGTACGATCTAATCGATGGCGTTGGCATAACTTCGATCGCTAGGATTTGTCTAACGGGCACTGATGCCACGCAAAGCACAGGCGTTTTTGTATGTAGTTTCTATCGGGATACGACTGCCTTAGACGGGACTGAACCCACTACATTGGGTCCAACAGCCGAACACTAACTCTTTTTCACCACAATGGTTAAAGGCTGCAATAAAAGCTTGCACGACTGACTATTATGGAATACAACACAACTCTACAAAGGTAAACTGCATTCAAGCTATAGCACACAGGATACGTTGTAAATTAATTTGCCTTTTTTTTTTGTAAAAATGCATAACAATAATTTTTCATTTGGATGTGCAGCAAATTTATCCTCGCTATCTGTTTGAAATTTTTCTCCAGTCTGAAAGAAAAAAAGCTTTCTTTTTCTTCTTCATTTTTTTTTTCAACTGAAGGAGGGAAATACGCAGACAAGTTGCTGCTGCTTTACGCCGACACCAAGACAAGCGAGCTTTCTGGGGACAGTGTCTATCAAGCGGGGGTCAGCCTGGCCAACAATCTGATGAACTACCTCTGGCGCAATGGTAAGTGGTGCCTTCAGCCCATCGCAGATTAGACTAGAAGTGACTTGTTTATTGGTTCTCTAACTGAACAGCTTACAAAAGAAAAAAAAAACGTTAAAGATAAGGTTATCGGCCAGGAGAAGTAAATGGAAGAAAGAAAAGAAATTTAAGTATTGAAATCTCTTTCTCCTCACGTAAAATATCCGCTTTTGCGGAATAAGAATATGTCTCGGAATCTTTTTGCCACTAAAAAAAAAAGCTCCTTTTCGATGACTGAGGTGTGACCAACCAAACCAAATGTTACAACTCAGTGCTGAAATGGCTTTCTCTCTCCCTCTCTCTCTCTCTCTCTCTCTTTCTCTATCTTCTTTTTAACAGGCATAACTTTTTTTAAAAGGAATAGCACTTCTTTTTTTTTTTTTCAGGTTCAGAAGGCTTGCAAGGGTTCTTCTGGCGAAACGTTATCTTTTTCGGAGAACGTACATACTTCTAAGCATAGCCAATTTTCCAGCATTGAGATGTTATAATTGCTCTGTTTAAGCGAATCCTGATTTCGAATGTCAAAATTTTAAAGCTCCGGGCTCACTTCACGGAGTTATTGGAATGACTAACGTCTAAGAAGTATGATTATGGAAATAACTGATTCGAAAGCCCTTTCATAACAATCATTCCATAGAATTCTGGTCAAGCCACCCGGTACATAGGGCTCTTTTAGATATGGTAGCCCACCGCTTTCTACACTCTCCCCTTCTTCAAATTTTTCACCGTCGGCAGCACGAACAGATGAAATAAAGGTGACGGTGTCACCATGGCTGTACACTGAAGGACAAAATTAAGGAAATGCCATCATGAAGAGGCAGGTATGAGGACAACAGCAGCAGCGACAATAAATAAAAATTGGTCTGCGGATTTTGCCGCAGAAGGCTAAAAACGAGGTGCTTATTTGTCGTCATAAGTTTAAAATGTGCACTATCAACGCCACACCAATTTTGATTCAAGCAACATCCCAACAGCTCATATTTCAGATGTCATCTGCTGTTACAACAGCCTACTCCTGAGCACAGTGGTTGTCTCAGGTGTACCGCGATGCTTTATTTTATGAAAAAGGGCTCCACAGCTAACTACAAGGGTGGTCTGTAATACAAAACAGCAAATAAACAGTTAAAATAATTACTTTTCAAAACAATACCTATAGCTTGTGACCTTTGAAAACATCAACGTGCGATTTTGTGTGCGGTTTTACAGTAAAGCTCTTCGTTCAGTTTCCGAGACAACTACCTGAATAGAATATTTGCTAGAGATGACCTGTTCTTTAGGAACCACAAGCGCTGCAAGCATAACTTTCTCCCAGTATCAAGTAAAAACACCAAGGAAACAGCTAAAAATGTCGAAACTGATGGGTATGATTCCTTTGCAGAGAATGTTTACCGCCTATTTTCCCTCCAAATATGAACGGGCCAGAAAAATAAACATTACAAGGGTTCAACGCTACTGAACCAAATATTGAACGAAAGCATTAGCTGCGGGTGACCGATCGTTCTTCTTCTCTTTTTCTTCTTCCTCAGCCCACATATAAAGCCCCGCTTTAACCAAGCCGTATGAACGTGCCTTAGCGGCCTATAGGGGTAACGTGAATGCCAGGGTCCTGGCAGACTGATTCTGACATAAACGTCCCATGTAGAACGAGAGACCCAAGTTGGCAGCTCCTGCGAGCCCACGTGGGTTGTGACGTCACAGCGTCACGTGGGTAAGCCATGGCTACCGGCCACGCTACGTGGAAGGCTCGAAACCTAGAGTAGTACTGCTTTCGCAATAAAATTGAGGAGGTTTATACCAGTTAAACATCAACCGAACGCCTGCACTGAAGCGTTGACACGTTTGGACCGGCACGCACCTCATCTGAGCACCCAGGCGCCATCGAAGCAGTTAGTCGTTAAGCAGGTTGTGACCACCGCCTAGTCACGCGGTCAATGCACGTTAAAGAACCCCAGGTGGTCAAAATTTTCGCAGCCGTCCGCTACGGCCTCTCTCGGCTTAAGGTCAAACGCCTAAGTGAATGACTTCGGGAGTTGCTGTACGAAGAGTACAGTCGCGCTCTAAAATGCACGAAAAGTGACAATCTTCATCTAAACATTATCCGAAGTGAAATCAGCTGATTACAATGGCGCCACTCTGGCCTCTTTAAACGTAAGAGATAGCTCAAAGGTCGTCACAAATATTCGCCAAAGTGCCTTGGAGATCTTGGTTGATTCCTGTGCCTCTTAATTTATTAAGGCGAAAACCTTTAATGGCTCATGCTGTCGTCGACAAAAGCTGTCCGCGCGAGCGGCGCACCTGATTGGTCGACAGAGAAGTGACGTCACTTTCTATCTATCTGCACTTCACCATGTTGTGCCCCCCCCCCCCCCCCCCACTGAGATGTCAAATGTTTTATTCAAATGGTGCATTATAAATTATAAAACATTATGGTATCGCAGCGCTGGCAGACAAGGACAAAGGACTAGGGACACACACAACTGCGTTGTTGTGTGTGTCCCTAGTCCTTTGTCCTTGTCTGCCAGCGCTGCGATACCGTAATGTTTTATAACCACCACCAACTAGCCCAGCAGTATACCCTACATAAATTATAAGCATCACACTAAGAGGTAATGAAAAAAGAAAGTTTACATAACATGTCTGTTGCTCTGAGTAGTTTTATTGTGAAAGCAATACTACTCTAGGTTTCGAGCCTTCAGCGTGGCGCGGCCGCACCCACGTGACGCTGTGACGTCACACCCCACTTGACACTAGGGTGAGAGCTGGGCTACCATCTCAAGCGGTCGGCGTAGCGCGGTCGCAGCCACGGCTCAGCGCGTGACGTCACACCCCACGTGACACAAAAGCGGTCGGCGTGGCGCACTAGAGGCTGTTACGACCGTGCATCCGCATTTGCGCGCTCTATTGTTCGCCTGTGGGCATGGAAAAGTATTGTGAATATGTGGTGATGGTCCAATGGCTCTAAGTGAGCCTGTTTCCAGGAATCCTGTTTTGTAAGCCTGTTTTGCTTTGTGGACAACCTGCAAATGCCAAATTGACCCTGTCAAGAGAACGTCTGGAAAAACACAAAGAAACGTCCCCCTGCGGGAAATAGCAGGAAGTGCTTTCTTTTGTTCACCCTTCCAGTCGAGAAGGGCTATCGTCCAGTGAGGAATGTCTACTTTTCAAAGGAGACGACAGAGTGACATGTCCGCTGACGTGCAGGACAAGAAAGGAGCATGACGCATACAGCCATTAAGTGATTTCCCGGGAATGCAGGAAAGATTTGCAATTGTCGAAAAGGGACAATGTTGGGAGCCCTATGCGGCGCGCACGTGTACTTGGGTTTCTGAGAAGTAAATCCTCTTGCCGGAACCAGCTGCCTATCGATTCTTGGCTGAAGAATAGAAATGTACCTCCTCTCCTCGCCGTTCCCAAGCTATTCCCGCCAACAAGTGATCACGCCCAACGAAACAATGCCGGACCAGTCAGTGCTTCAGACCATCAGTGCAGTGATGTGTTCGATTGGATGCCGATATCTGAGGGGCGTGCCCTGGATTTGGTTGGTCAGCATCTTCAGAGAGGGGCTGGACATAGGGGGGGTTTTAAGGACGCTGCAGGGCACGAAATGTCGCTCTGGGCCCTGGGTAAACGGCTCATCCAGTCGCTTCTCGCTATGAACTCTTAACGCTTGCAATTTTGCTGATGTACCCTTCTTTTTCGTGTAAATAATCTTGTAAATAAGTTTCTCAAAGTGCCATTAAACCTGCTTGTACATATTTCACCAACTTCGAAGATTCAATCCTACTTCAACCCCGAGTCTCTGCACGCTACCAAGTGAAGGCCGGGTCGACGTAGCCCCAGCGTCACGACAACTGGTGACCAGCGTTGGGATCTGGATCTACAAGCCACAACATCTGATGACTGGAGGTGGGATCTGAATCTACAAGCCACAACATCTGGTGATTGGAGGTGGATCAGAATCTGCAAGCCACAACATCTAGTGATCGGAGGTGGCATCTCAAGCAACAAGCAGGAGCAACAATCGGCCAACAAGAAAGCAGCTCGGAACATCGATCGCATGTGTGGGTGAGTGCTTGGCTTTTCTTCTGATGTGGACCAGGTTCTAGAACAGGGTTAGATTTTAGAACTGGTAAAAAGTGTTGAAACGCCTTTAGGTTTGGTAGTTTGCACTGTTGTTTTGGAAGTAGCCGACACTCGGAGCGATCATGGACCTACAAAAGCTGCAGAAACCGGAACTGTTGCAATTGTGTGAGGAATTGGGAATTGATACAAGTGGTTTGGCACGAAAACCCTTGATTATAAAGGCAATCACTGATCTGGGAACCGATGATGAGGAGCTCAGTGAAGCATGGAACCTCATCGGTCAAAAAAAGGAGCAGCTCAGACAACAGAAAGAGCGGGAAAAAGAGGAAAAGAGAGCGTGAACTTGAGAGGGAAAAAGAGGAAAGGGAGCACGAACGTGAGAAGCTTGAAAGAGAAGCAAAAAAGCTGGACCAAGAAATTGAGCTCCGGAAATTAGAACTAGAGTTGAGCAAGAGGTCGGGCGATTGTCCCCAGCTAGCGGTACCTCGTCTCAACAAGGAGGCAGATTTCAAGATGTCAAAGTACATGCAGCCATATGTGATATCAGGGGATATCGGTCTGTATCTGGCTAACTTTGAGCGAACCTGCGAAAAACTGTCCTTCCAGCGAGACACTTGGTCTCAGAGATTATTGACGGTTCTGCCCAGCGAGGCAGCGGAGGTTGTCGCGCGGCTAAGCAAGGAGGACGCGGACAACTACGAGAAGGTCAAAGCTTGCCTTCTGAGAAAGTATAGGCTTAGCGCCGAGGCGTTCAGACAACGTTTTCGGAACGCTACTAAGTCCAGGGACGAGAGTTACCCTGAATTCCTGTACAATTTAAGAGTAAATTTGGGCGAGTGGCTAAAGAGCACAGATTCCTACAGTGATAGGGACGCTGTAGTCGAGCGAATTCTTTTGGAGCAGTTTTATAACTGCCTCCCAGAAAAAGAAAGAAATTGGTTACAGGACAGAGGCGAAATTAAGTCGGCAACTGAAGCTGCCGAACTTATTGAGGAGTATGCTTCGCGCCGACAATTCAGCAACCCAGCAGTGGATAGGCCCCGCAATCCCAAGTTCAGTGTGAAAAACCGTCAGGAAAGGCACTTTGCTAGAGTTGGAAACGAAGAAATGAAGGTTTCTTCAGGCAAATTCCCTAGAAAGGACGGCAGTGAGAAAAGTGGGGAAGTGACCAACGTGCAGAACACAAAGAATAAGCTTGAGGCTAGGAAGCCGCTCACATGCTTTAGGTGTAATGAGCAGGGTCACATTGCCGTCAACTGCCGGAAAGAAAAGATTGCTTTCTCGTATGTCAGGGACTGCGATGAAAATATGCAGCTTTTAGAACCCTACCTGCATGACCTAGTAGTCAACGGGAAGCCTTGCAAGGTACTGCGCGATTCGGCCGCAACGATGGATGTTGTCCATCCGGCGTATGTATCGCCTTCCGACTATACAGGACAGTGTGCATGGATCCGACAGGTAGTTGAGGAACAGAGTGTGTGCTTGCCGATCGCGAACGTGGTCATCGAGGGCCCTTTCGGCGAATTAACAACCGAGGCTGCCGTTTCAGGAAAGCTTCCTAAGTGCTATCCGTATTTGTTCTCCAACAAATCGGACATGCTACTGCGAAAGAGGGGCATCCTGTTCGGAGACAGAGTTGTGCAAGCCTTAACACGTTCAAGGGCGCGAGAACTAGCTACACTGCTCATACCAGAAAATTCCACAGCGGAAGAAACGGCAGTTAAAACAGTGGTCGATGTGGAAGATAGCAGGTCAGAAAACTTTGAGAGCGAGGCATCTCAGATATGTCAACTTGAAAGTGAGCTTGATGAGACGCGGAATGAGGACGTTCTTGAGAGTAACCTCTTGCCGCCAGTGTCTAGTAATCTCACGAGACTTTTAAGTGGAACCCGAGAGGACTTAGCTATAGAGCAAGCCAATGATCCCAAGATACAGGAGATAAGGGAGCGCCACCGCGCCACTAAGACAGCAAACAATATTTCTTTCGAGATGAGAAAGGGAGTGCTGTATCGCTTATTCAAGGATAAGCGCGGAGTAGAGCGGGACCAATTAGTTGTTCCCCAAAAGTACCACGGAGACTTACTGCGACTTTCCCATGGCAGCTCGTGGTCATGTCACCTTGGAATAAAGAAAACAAAGCAGAGGCTGTTGCAAGAATACTATTGGCCTGGATGTTTTAAGGACACGGAAAATTTTGTACGGTCATGCGACACGTGCCAGCGGGTTGGAAAGGCGCAAGATAAGTGGAAAGCGCCGATGGTGTTAGTACCAATCATTACCGAGCCGTTTCACCGGTTAGTAATAGATGTAGTTGGGCCACTTCCTGTGACAGAGTCAGGGTACCGTTATATCCTCACTATGTTATGCCCAGCCACAAAGTTTCCAGAGGCTGTTCCGCTGCGCGAGGTGACGTCCGAGAGTGTAGTGGATTCGCTGCTGTCAGTGTTTGCACGAGTTGGATTCCCTTCCGAGGTCCAAAGTGATCAGGGTAGCGTTTTCACGAGTGTCCTCACCACCTCATTTCTCGAGCGATGCGGCATTAAGGTAGTGCATAGCTCGATCCATCATCCGCAGAGCAACAGCGTAGAAAGATGGCACTCTGTTCTCAAACGAGTCCTGAGGGGACTGTGCTATGAAAACAAGCGCGAATGGGATACCTGCCTGCCTGCAGCGCTTTTCGCTTTGCGGTCAGTGCCGCACGAATCCACTGGATTTAGCCCAGCCGAGTTGGTGTACGGAAGGTCACTGCGCTCACCTTTGCGAATGGTGCGCGAAGCCTGGGAGGGGCGCGGAGAAGACCCAACAGTAGTAGAATTCATTCTGAACCTCTTGAATCGCTTACATAACACTAAGGAACTCGTTGAGGCCAGCATGAAGTCAGCCCAGGCTCGTTCCAAGGTGTACTATGATAAGACAGCCCGTCAAAGGACGTTTTGTATCGGGGACCAGGTGATGTTGCTGAGAAGTTCAAGGCAGAATAAGCTCGAAGTACAGTGGGAAGGACCGGCTGAAGTCGTTGCAAAGCTTTCTAACACTAACTACGCAGTGAAAATTCCCGGTAGGCGTAAAGAAGTGCGCATTTATCATTGCAATCTTATGAAGCCTTATGTGCAGAGGGAAGCCGTGGTAAATCTAACGTTAAACCTTCCCGAGGAGATGGGGGACAACTTGATTTGCCTCAGCGGAAAAGGAAGCAACGCTCAGGAGCTTCTCAAAAAGACGGAGCAGAGAGGAGAACTAAAGAAATCCCAGCTGTCCGATCTGGGCGAGATAATAACAGAGTTTGAGGCCTGCTTCGTGGACAGGCCAGGCAGAACTGATTTGACTGAGCACGATATTGAGCTGACTTCAGACGTGCCAGTGCGATCAAGGTGCTACCGATTTTCTCCAAGGCAAAGAGAAATTCTGGATAGGGAAGTAACTCGCATGCTGGAATTGGGAGTAATAAAACCCTCGGAAAGCGATTATGCTTCGCCTATGATCTTAGTAGAAGCTCCAGGTAAAGACCCTAGGCCTGTGGTAGACTACCGAAAGCTAAATTCTCTCACCAGGGATCAAGTGTATCCTATTCCGAATATTGAGGAGAGAGTAGAACAGGTCAGTAGAGCGGCATATGTGACTACGCTGGACCTTACTCGAGGATATTGGCAAGTACCGCTCACTGAACGCGCCAGCAGATACGCGGCTTTCGTCACTCCGACGGGCAGCTACCAGCCAACAATGATGAGTTTCGGGCTCAAAAATGCTCCATTTTGTTTTTCACGACTCATGGATAGGGTTTTAAAGGGGTGTGAAACATTCGCGGTGCCTTATTTAGACGACATTGCGGTTTTTTCCGACTCATGGGCGGACCATATGGTACATCTAAGAGCTGTACTGAGCCTTTTGCGTCAAGCTGGACTAACCGTAAAGGCCGAGAAATGTTGCCTGGCAAGGGCGACCGTGGACTACTTGGGTCACAATGTAGGTCAAGGTTTCAGGAAACCCAGCGAGATTAAGATTTCTGCGGTAGCAGACTACCCGCAGCCGAGCACGAAGACGGAAATTCGAGCATTCCTGGGTCTGACTGGATACTACAATCACTACATCCCTAACTATTCAGCTTTGGCCAGCCCTCTGACCGACGCTCTCCGCAGGACAGAACCGACCAATGTAGTCTGGGACGAACAAAAGGAAGCCTCCTTCGTAAACCTGAAGGCTGTGCTGATTAGCCGTCCGGTATTGCGAGCTCCAGACTATGCCCGAGAATTCACGGTCCAGTGTGATGCCAGTGATCGAGGGTTAGGTGCTGTTCTCTGCCAGAGAGATGACGACGGTAATGAGCACCCCGTGCTCTACCTGAGCAGAAAACTGAGTTCTAGAGAGAGGGCTTATTGCGCGTCAGAGAAAGAGTGCGCTTGCATTGTATGGGCCATTCAAAAATTGCAGTGCTATCTTGGAGGGGCCAAATTCACCGTAGAGACGGACCATTGTCCCCTGGCATGGCTGCAAACTGCGACATCGAAGAACAGTCGCCTTCTTAGGTGGAGCTTGATTTTACAGCAGTACAATTTTGAAATAAGATACAAAAAGGGGAAGCTAAATGGGAATGCGGACGCGCTTAGCCGCTGTTTCTAAGCAGTCCGAGGTGTTCCTCACCATGTATCCAAATTGATAATCAGGTTTTTATTTTTTTTTTCTCGTGCGCTTGTATATGTGTGACTATGTAAAGCAGCACGTTTGGTTTTCGAGGCAAGTGGGTCCTGAACGTTTTGAGAGTGGGCTTTTCTCGAACAACAATGGCAGTTTTCTTTTAACCTGGTCTCTTCAGACGGGAGCCGAGTGCTTGTTTAGACATGTGGTTGAGTTTCAGACAGCTCGAGCAATTTGGCCTTCAACAATCAAGACAACGCGACAAGCAACAGCGAGCTTCAAGCGTTCACGTGCAGGCCATTAAGTCGTCTCTTCATGCAGCAGCGGCGACTGCTGCCCTCCGTGACTCTTCTGGCGGGGGAGGAGGCTGTTACGACCGTGCATCCGCATTTGCGCGCTCTATTGTTCGCCTGTGGGCATGGAAAAGTATTGTGAATATGTGGTGATGGTCCAATGGCTCTAAGTGAGCCTGTTTCCAGGAATCCTGTTTTGTAAGCCTGTTTTGCTTTGTGGACAACCTGCAAATGCCAAATTGACCCTGTCAAGAGAACGTCTGGAAAAACACAAAGAAACGTCCCCCTGCGGGAAATAGCAGGAAGTGCTTTCTTTTGTTCACCCTTCCAGTCGAGAAGGGCTATCGTCCAGTGAGGAATGTCTACTTTTCAAAGGAGACGACAGAGTGACATGTCCGCTGACGTGCAGGACAAGAAAGGAGCATGACGCATACAGCCATTAAGTGATTTCCCGGGAATGCAGGAAAGATTTGCAATTGTCGAAAAGGGACAATGTTGGGAGCCCTATGCGGCGCGCACGTGTACTTGGGTTTCTGAGAAGTAAATCCTCTTGCCGGAACCAGCTGCCTATCGATTCTTGGCTGAAGAATAGAAATGTACCTCCTCTCCTCGCCGTTCCCAAGCTATTCCCGCCAACAAGTGATCACGCCCAACGAAACAATGCCGGACCAGTCAGTGCTTCAGACCATCAGTGCAGTGATGTGTTCGATTGGATGCCGATATCTGAGGGGCGTGCCCTGGATTTGGTTGGTCAGCATCTTCAGAGAGGGGCTGGACATAGGGGGGGTTTTAAGGACGCTGCAGGGCACGAAATGTCGCTCTGGGCCCTGGGTAAACGGCTCATCCAGTCGCTTCTCGCTATGAACTCTTAACGCTTGCAATTTTGCTGATGTACCCTTCTTTTTCGTGTAAATAATCTTGTAAATAAGTTTCTCAAAGTGCCA
Organism: Amblyomma maculatum; assembly: GCF_055883805.1. NCBI lineage: Eukaryota > Metazoa > Arthropoda > Arachnida > Ixodida > Ixodidae > Amblyomma > Amblyomma maculatum. The sequence goes on along the minus strand of NC_139354.1, from coordinate 30,462,078 downwards.
TTAAACCTGCTTGTACATATTTCACCAACTTCGAAGATTCAATCCTACTTCAACCCCGAGTCTCTGCACGCTACCAAGTGAAGGCCGGGTCGACGTAGCCCCAGCGTCACGACAAGGCGCAGCTGGTGCTCACGTGATACGTGACGTCAGGCACGTTCATACGGCTTGGTTAAAGCGGGGCTTTATATGTGCGCTGAGGAAGAAGAAAAAGAGAAGAAGAACTCTCGGTCACCCGCAGCTATTGCTTTCTCTCAATACTTGGTTTAGCAGCGTGAAACCCTTGTAATTTTTTTGGCAACGTTATCGATGTGGAAGTCCCAGACAGAATAAGTTCAAATGAAGCATGACTCCTCGATAATTTACCGAGAAAACTATTTCAATAGTTTCGGAACCAAGTGTAAGTATAGGTGGCGTAAGGATCGATTTAATTTTTTTTTTGTCCGAAAAATACTGCTTTAGTCTTCGCTGCGACCTGTGACTGTGTGGGTCGTCTCATTCTTGTCCTTTAGATATGTGCTGTTTATAACGCGCTTAATGTTTATTGACTGGCCTACATTCTTAGCGTAAATATCTGTTTTATAGGTCCCAGGCAAATAGAGTTAATTAGGACTGACTTCAGGCGATTATCGACTTCATTACACGCGTAGCGAATGATGGCGTTCGTTCCCTCTGACAACGGCGCACGTGACGTCTCGTATCTCTGTAAAAATCATAAAGGTTTCCCTTTCGTCTTTGCCTAAAATTGGTGAATTGTTCGTCTTGTTTCACTGGAATGTCATGTACACAATTATTTCACGCACAGTTCCCTACGAGCGCATGCTGAACGTCATCCTCTCTGTCATCGATGTCAAATACAAGGATCTCCTCAAGGGAGCACTGCAGACCCTGACGCAGGCTGAAAACTCCTCCCTGTACCTGGCCCACGTTGGTAAGGCATGTGTTGGCCGTACCATACCCAACGACGGCATCTGCATCTTTAAACAATTAAAAAAAATGGCATCTGCTCCCAGTAGATGTACGATGACAGAACGAACTTATACGCCATTATCACAGAGCTCATTGGAAGAGCTGTGACTTACTTTTTCGCCTGAAAAGCATCTAATACTCTTGGGTTTTCTTTATGACGTAACTTAAAACCTGACCTGAAGTTAACAGCTTGGTAAGAATTTTTTTTTTAGTGGCCGATCACATAACCAAAACTATACAAGCAATCTTGTTGATGTTCCATATAAAGTGTGCTCTGGAAGCCCCAAGAGAAACCGATGTAGACAAAAACACACAATAATATTCACTCCTACCTCCCACCTTGGCCTTCCCGATTTTTGCGATATACCGGCCGGTGTTATTTTCTTTACAAGGTTCAAAATTTTGAGACAAGGTAACTGGCTTTAGAATTATTTTAGCCCTGGGAAGGGCTGCGACAGCCACCAAGTAAGAAGCAGAAGGATTGTATTTGTTCGGTAATTAAATGAATGCGTTAGTTAACATTTGTTACTTTTTACTTTGGGGGTACGCTGTACTTGAAAATTTACCGTGTCTTCCAATTATTATATCCGAGAAAAAACATTAAGTGTAGCGCGCGTTACAAGACCCACAGATGTCAGCCTGATAGGCAGATCCACGTAGTAACACAGCACCTGTGACGTGTATCGTTCCACGCAGAAATTCTCACTCTGCTGACATCAGCTAAGAACTAGATGCTCATGGTGGTTAGTTCTCATTTTGACCGCGGCCTCTAAACCTCCGCTTTGGTACGTCCAATGCGCGCAGTCACTGAACTTGCAATCCGGTCTCAAAGCAGCCATCGCTGACGCGACCGATGGTACTTTGTTAGCGTTAAACTGCGTATTATGGTGCATCTGGGTGACATTTGTGTGCCATGTAGCGGCGCTACAATTTTTAAAATCTTTTTTTTGTGGCTTCAATATAAAAATAATTATTAATATAATAATTATTCACGAATAATATTATTAATTAAGGCCTAAATTGTTATTAGTATTATTAATTACTATTTATTAACAATGATTTATTTTGAAGGTTCACGTTAAAGATATGTCAGTGCAACATAGCTCATAAAATTAAAATTAAGAATGTTATTTAACATATTTAAATAATTAACCAAATTGAAGCCTTCCGTGTTTACATGACGCCCGCCGTGGCCCAAAATAGAGCCCCAGGGCTAAAACAAATCTAAAGTCGATTACCTTTCTTTATTTTCACCTTAAAAATGCACCGGTATGTTGAAGCGCACATTTTGTTGTGGGTCCCTTATACTAATGAAATTAACACAATAGAGGCAGTTCGAGCTTTCAGGTAAACAGTATAAATGAGAAAAACAGTAAGAGTATGATGAACAAGTATCTGATATTTTTTAGTCAGCATTGAAGCTCAAAAGTAGATGTGTTTATGGCTGAGATGAAAACTACTTCCACATCTTAGTTCTTTTTCTGTATCAAATAAAAAACTCACAACTGCGAATACAACCCTTGGATGCATTGTGATATACTTAGAGGCTAGCGGATTTTTCTGTACCGAATAAAAAACTTCAGTACAACCCTTGGGTACGTTGCGATACACCTAGAGGCGAGGGGATGACGCCTAACACGGCTGCTCGAACAGTCACAGCCTTTTATGATCAAGCTTAGTGTCCTTCAGATTTCTTTGAAATGGTAGCTTGCTTACTCTCATAATGACAAGTACAATAATGACAGGGACATTTAGGCTCTATTAATAAGGGTACCACCCGAATCGTTATGGCTTCCGTCTTCTGCTCTCCTCCGATATATTTGTCCCCGAACATCCATCTTGCTACTCGCGTGATCACTAATCTCTTGACTCTGCCTCTTGCACTTGACGTGTACTTGTTAGTAGACAGTTATTAGCTACCACTTTTTGTCAAGACGCCCCAACCCAGATTCGGCGTTAACCATGCCGTAATGCGTCTGCATGGTCTGGGGGTAGTACGAATCTGGTTCCAAGGGTATATGGCTGGGCTCCAATCCGATCATTCCTTCTAAAGAGCTACCCAAATTGGCAGCTGCCCCCAGCTCGACCATGTTCGCAAAAGGTCACCAACCACCGACCAATCGGTGTCTGACCATTTGAACTATCAAATGACCTCTCTCAGGGGATAGAATCTATTCCAAGGGTACATGGCTGGACTCCAATCCGATCATTCCTTCTAAAGAGCTACCCAAGTTGGCAGCTATCCCAACTCGGCCATGTTCGCGAAACGTCACACCAACCACCGACCATTCGGTGCCTGACCCTTTGACCTACCAAATGACCCCTGTCAAAGCCACTCTTAATCATTTTTCGCTAACAGAGCGCTAACGTGATGCAGGGTATTTTGACGAAGGGGAGCATTAACTCTGTCGCCATAAACTTTCTATGCTATCCACGCTCAGGTTTCGACGTCAGTGGCTACAACTTCCTTGACAGCATTGCAGACATGTACGAAGAGCTCGGCATCAACCGACACCGATGGCAGGGCGACGGAATAACCAACTGTCTGATTTGGATCTACCCAACTGTTCGAACGCAGTTGGCGACTGAACGTCGAACTGCCGACGTTTCGGCTCGGGACTACGTGGACAAGGCTTACGTATGGACCGTAGATGACTCTGAGACCATCAGGCGATTCCTGAGGTAACCATTTATTGGCTAGCCAATTAAATCACACATACCGCGTTTACGGCGTATGTGTGTTTATTCGTTATCCTCGTTCACAACCAATTTCACAAATTAAATGCCGCCTTGTGCATTTCACATCGTAGTAACGGATTTCAGTTGTGATAGCAAGGGCCTTTCTATTATGGTGCAGACCTTGGAAGGATACTGCAGTACTATGAGCGTGGTAAAATGTAAAAGTTGCGTGCTATCGTTTCCTCGATGCAGAAACAGCAAATCATTTCTTGCTCGACGTAGTGGTACACGGTAGTATTTAACGCCTGCAGCCCGTCCGGAAAGAGGCCGGCTTTTTATCGGAAGGTTGCAATCAGATCGCGTCAACAGGCAAATGCCACAAACTCAGTGCGATTTCATCAACATAGTCCCCTAACTGTGTTCGCATATGACAAAGGTAATCTGATTGTCCATCAAATTGTCCACACCTGTGTCATATGCGGTCAGCTTAACAGCATATACCTACTTACCTCATTCTCCCGCCTCCCTTCTGCCACCTTTTGCTACGCTGGTGGGTATCTTTCTTTATAGTCTACCTTATCAATTATGGACTATCTCTTTTTCGCAATACATTCCTGTCCGTGACTACGTGCTTGTTCCCGCGTCCACTGTTTTCGCTATTGCGTTCCAAGTTCTTCTGTATTTAGTGCCTCTCCTGTTATTCACGAGGCATTCAAATATTTTTAACAGTGATGTTATCATTAGCATCCTGATAGTTTCTGCTACTTTATGGATCTGCGCATATTTCCTCTGCAAATCTAATTTCCTTGTGCACATAGTCCCTGCTTTTACTGCTTGCACAGTAAAGCACGCAACGTGGGGAGCAACAAGATCGGAAGGTTTATTACGTCTTGTGGCACTGAAGCGTCCAGCCCGAACAGCATTCCCTCTTCAAAGAAACCCCCATCCGCTACTCTATAAAATAGCCACCGCTGGCAACCCTCCCCGCCTTTCGCCCCTTCCAACCATGGCTCCTTGGTTCATCTCGACCTGTTGAGGCCAGAATGCACCCTTGGCGGAGTTTCCAAAGCATATTTAGCGTACATTATTTTTGCACCGAGCTCCTTCCACCCGCTGATTGGCAACTCACTGACCTCGAGCGACGAGAGGCTGCAGTGTCCTGTTCTGACTCAGCTACCGAACGGCAGCTGATGTACTAGGCTTTAAGTGTCTCCCGGAAGCATCATCTTCCGGCCAGAACACGCATCCAATACCAATCCCATCAGTACAATGTAACAATTAATGCTCACTTTATTACCAACACTACCACCGCCAGCCTAGCCGCCCTACCATTAGAGAGGTTTAGTTTACCGTGATCCGCGATCCGCTGCCATGATCCGCCACCGCGCGTTCCACTGCGCATGCCAAGATCACCTTGACGTCGATAGATGGCGCCACATACTTGATGTCGGCACATAGACCTGCCGCGTCGGGACCAATCAGCTTGTGCGCCCCGCCCACGCGCGGTAGAGGGTCACGGTGGCGGATCGCGGATCACGGTAAGCTAAATCTCTCTATTGTCTGGCCATTACTTCCTAGGAGCGACGACCGCCTCTCAACAACGTATTACCAGAGCAAAAGTATTATACCAAGCCCAACCCGACGTGGAGTAGTGTTTTTGCGCGCTGGGCTCAGAGGAGTACTGGTTCGATTTCAGGGCGAAATGTTTCTTTAGTGCCCATGTGATGAGTGTTTTCCGATCACAATTTCTGATCACACTTTCGGTACAGAGAGACCATTAGCCAAGAGAAGTTTTCGCCTTAATAGCGATAAACAGAAAAGAGTGCTCGCTAACATGGCCTGTCAGAAGTATTGCTTTACGAAGTGTCAAATACAAACCAGAGCTACGTTAAGCTTCCTACTGTAAAGCACTCTTTCCTCTGCACTTTTATGTGACAGTAAAGCATACGAATACAGCCTCTGTGAGGGAGATATCATTTGTAAGGGGCGGAGGAAGATACTGCAGAAAAAAGTGATAATCGTGAACTTGAAAGGAAATATGTCAAAAGCTCACATTACCGCAGCTTGATACAAAAATATATTTGCGGCAATTTTTCTTATCGGTATCAGCGTCACATATAATCTCCTGATACTCTTAAAACCTTGGATTCTCCGAATATAGTGTCGCGGCTACAGAAACAAAAGCTGACGAATGTTTTCTCCATGCAGCATGGACATAGACGGAATGCTCACCAACAAACCAGCCAACGTCTTCAAGGTGCTCGCAGATGATGAATTTTCGAGCAGCTACAGACTTGCCACAAAAGACGACGACCCGTGGAAGCGAATCCCTTAAGAACGAGGCTCTAGGACCGGGCTATCACGTGCATAAAGAACGGAAGTAATAAATAAATTCCGCTTTGTTTGATTTCGCTGTTATTATTAACACATCGATGTGAAAGCTTCCCTTTAAGATTTATAGTCGCACTGAACGTAATACTAAAAACAAATGATTGTTTTCTGCGCGAAACCTGTAAGGTAACTCCCGAATATTGTAGGATATATACTGCATGCTTGACTATATTTACGTGAATGGTGCAATCTTCTGAAGCGTATGAAAGTATTGGTTTGTGAGTTTGCCTAGCACCATCTTTTCTTAAGCCTTCTTACCGACTGTATGAAGAGTGCGACGACGGGTTAATGGACCAATCGTTATTTCTATACAGCACTCTGCATTGTCACATCATTCCTTTTCCTATTTAGCATCCAACTGCTAGTAAAGTTAGAGGATAATTTGCGGTAGGGGTTCAGGCCGCCACATACGTACCTCAAACTGTGTGACATTAATTTTAAGTGTAGGTATCCGCCCATAAGTGCGACAAATACGGCACCTTCCCTTCCCCCGAAAACTCAGCAAATTAAAGACCTTTACCTTTGTGCCAAACTGAGCCATGCTATCAATTCCGAACCGCTAGGAAAAACCATACAAAACCATGTACACAGTTATCTCGAACGCCTTAAAAGATTCAAGCACAGTTAATTAAAGCCGCCGGAAAGAATAAGGTGAAAAGATAAGATTCGCCTTTAAGTGCGGGATCTTGTAGGCTTAGGCACCCGCTTCCGGATTCCACTTTCTTTATTTTCCTATAATACAGGGCGGACACTTCAGCCACGCTATCGTGTCTACTCTTAATGCAAAGCTGAAGTGCCCTACTGTTTAGTCTGTGAATATTGTCCTTTGATCGATCAGTTCAGCACACCAATGTGAACTTTCCACAGATTTTCAGGTAGCGCACCTGTAGGAGTAACGAGTCTTGCTTTGACAGACGCAAGGCATACATGACGTGCCAAAGGGCCTTCGAGGCTCTAACCTGGGAATGGACGCTTTTATTTCACCGCAGACTCATTGTATGAAGCTTTATGAAGTTCCACCCTTCTGCGCAACTCCAGCTTTCTTTTCTCCATCGCCAGCGCCTCGAATTTAATAACGAGTACGAATGACTCTCAGCAATATATGAACTGGCGAGTGGCTCAACTGGATGGGGGCAACGCTTGAACGCATTCAGTGTTATTGTGAAAGCCTTCTCGGCAGGTCCTTTCTTGTTACAAACTAGCAGATCACGCTCAGCAAAAACATTACACGTGGCATGCTTTCTTGTGAGTCGGAAGCAGAAACAGGTAAGATGTGGCTTACCAGCGTCATTTTGCGCCCGCAAAACAGCAGCGTCACTTTGCGTAAGCAGAACCTGAACCGAGTCCGCTGATGGATATGTCATTCAGCCTGTTGCTGAAGCGCTCACTCGGCTACACCAGCCTGTTCAAGGGCGTTTAGGAAATTGTATACTACTAAGGAAACACAGCTGTCATTGCCCGCGCACCACACATCAGCTTGTCACGACGCGTCGCTTCAAGCGGAAGCGCTCAAGTGTACCCGGCATGCCTCGCAGCAGTCGAAGTAGATAAAGACAGCGCTTGCACCCACATTCAATTCTTGCCCTATTTTCTTCACATCCGTGACGTTACGGAAAATCGACTATGTAGGCAGTTGTTCCCGCGGCAAAATTTGTGGCGTCCGACTAGGTTTCGACGGTTGTCATCGTAGTGGGCAGTCAGCAGGCTGCACGGCCTCTTCGTAGCCCACTTCTGTCGGGATTTCTACAGAAGCAGCGTTCTACGGTTCCGTGTATGCTATCCTCACAACGGCTTTGGAACGGCCTCCGCTTCTTCTTGGTGCGCTCACTTGGATAGCCTGAAAGAGGAACTCGAACCAGTTAAGCTAGGAGAGCTAGTCGAAGCCTTCTTCGAACTCCTAGATCTGAACCTTGGCTATGCTGCTTGAAGACGTGCTGATTTATTTACATCGACGTCACTTCGCTATTGGATTTGACTTGGTTAGGACCTGTCTGGTCCATCTGGTAAAAAATGGAAGCCTCAGTACCAATCCAATACAAGGAAGAGCAGACGAGCAGACCGATAGGAGTTTGCTCAAGGAAAAAAAGCACAGCTGCCACTGTCTGAAAAGCACGCTTAATTGTTGACCCCGCAACAGTTTTAGCCCCAGAATAAGATGCAAGTCAGTGCACTTCGTCGACGTCGCCAGGCGCCAGAAGGACTATCTGGTAGCAACTAACACGCTTCTGGACGGCGACCGACATCAAGCCCAATGTGACCTACTAAATTTAAAATACCACTGTGGATGTACGCGTACGGACAAACAGAGCACTCTATTTCTTTCCAAAATTTTTCGCGTCTTCTATGATTCAAACTAGCTGTCATTGTATGTGCAGGCTAGTAATAGACTTCAGTGCGCTCCCACTTGGACAGATAATGGTTTTTTATCAGAAGGCGTGATTTTTTTTAACGAAAAATTGTACTCCATTCACTGATGTCAGCTTCTCTACGTCCGTGAGATCTTCGCTATAAGCGATATTTTTGGTGTCATTTACGCGTGAGCCATTGAAGTATTAATAGGTCCATCACACCTGCAATCACCACACAATTTTGCATGCAGTGAAAGTGCTCACATTTATGCTGCGCCTGGAAGGCGGTGGGCGCTGGTCACTGCGAACAGTGATGAAAATCTTCACCGTGGTAGCCCATCACCGAGAGGGAAATTGTGTAGTCGAGTTCGGCCTTGAGATGGCCGAATATACGCAGGTGCCAGCACCCATTCGCGGGACTTAGGGCATCCCTTAAATGTTTGCACTACGCCTCATCACCGAGTTAGGCTATAGGGGCAAAGAAGGAGAAGGAGAGAGAACTAGGGCAAATTAGAATTCTGGCCGGGTGGGTGGCAAATGAAACATTTCGGGATAATGCCCAATGAATCGCAAAGCGGGTAAATGGAATGGGGTGTAGATTAATTCTCCTGCGTGACATATATGATATATCCATCTCGGCTCGAATGCCTTGGAAAGCGTAACCTCCTGCTGCGGGGACCGCGTGCTGCTGGTCGTGTGTAACACATTCCCTCTTTCTGTCTATTGTTTCCCAGCGCCAACCAAACATACGAATTGGAGCCGATTTAACTGAACTAGTAGGTGCATTACTAAGCATTACTAAACTAAACATGTAGTACTTTGAAATGTGTGTCTCGTTGTTCAAGCGGTGCATTTGCCCGAACAATGTTTGTTGTATCGGAGTAGGCTCGAAGACAGAGTTCTCTCTGTTGAGGTCTCTAGTCAGCTGGGTGTCACTTCTCGTGGTCTGGGTGTCAGCTCGAGACCACAGTTCTGTGTTTGTACACACTGCGAGCGCGTAGTGCACTTATGGTTATATGTGCGCGAGGCGCCGCTCTAGGGTTGGCACCGTCTGATTCAAGGCGCTCTCCGATTCCGATTGGCCGCAGCGTTGTAAGGTTGATAAGTAACGTGCAAGGCGGGAGTGTGAAGTTAGGCACGTGGGGTGTCTGGCTGCAGTAATGGCGTAATGCTATAATGTAGTAGCCAGCGAAACTAATCACCTCCAAGTGTGTGTAATAGGAACCCATTCCAGATTACATTTATTTCGTTCACAATAACAGTAACTCGTAAGACAACTGCTAAAAAGATTTGCAACGCTAAAAGACGACACAGAGAAAAAAGATGCACAGGACGGCGCTTTTTTCTCTGTGTCGTCTTTTAGCGCTGCAAATCTTTTTAGTAACTATGAACCAACAAGCCCAGCTTGGAGTCTTGCTACAACTGCTAAGTTCCTGATTGTTAATGCACTATTATTTTAAGGGTGTGTTTAAATAAGAACGATAATCGAGGTCCCATGACCATTTTATTCCCGCCGTTGCTTTCGCAATGCAACTAGGGTTAACCAGAGCTTAACCACAACTAACTTTTTCGTCTTCTCTGCACAACATATGTACAATGCCAACCTGCAGGGAGAAAAGCACATGGGTCTGTCCTTATGAAAAGGTAGAGAATGTTGTACATACCAGCATGAATAACTACATCTAATGACGGAACCTGAAATATATATACCGCTGTTTATTCGGCAACCATTGTGCGAAGTGCAGCTATTAGAAGCAAAATCATGGCATAGAAAACTCTTCGAGCGTAAAATTTATCGCTCACACTCCGTTTACAATATCTCTGGCTTTGAAATATAGCAATTAGTTTTAGGCATTTCATGTGCGTTATTCATTGCTTACTTCAAACTATAGAAGCACACCTGACCCTACATACGGCGTTCGCGAATGCAAAACGCGTTTCTGTTCAGACGCCATAACAAAGTTTGTTTTGCTTGGCCACAGTATACATTTCCTCAAAAACAGCTGCGAATTTACGTCCTTTCTGTCTGCGCTTCACAACGAAATAACCACAAAAAAAGGGGTGCGTGCGGAGCAGACAGGCATTGCTCCACGGCCCTGGCCTAAGTGCCACTTTCCAGGACACGGCGCACAGATGGGGCGCGTTAACACGCCACGGAGGATTCAGGGCACCATACCAGCCGTCGGGTATATATAGCAATATATCATATCCCATACCCATCCACTTCCCATGTTTGTCTTAAAGTTCTCTATCATCCCGTCCAATATTCCACCAAATACTCCTATGCTGACGCAAAGTTTCAATAAAGCCTGTCTTATATCTATCCATTTAACACTCTAGTACCTATATACCCGCACTGGAGACCAACCTGGGTCGCACTCTCCTTCCGGCGTGAAGCTGTCGCAGCAAAGGTGCTACACATCCTTCGCAGCAACTACCACCCACCACCTCCCATACACTGAGCGAGCTCTTGTATTTCCTCGCCAAGTCGTCTGGTGATCCTAGGAGGTGCTAGTGGAGCTATTCATACTTCTATGGAGCATACGTGTTTGGTCCCGATAATGTCGCATGAACAGTCTAGAGTGATTTAGAGCTTATCGCGCGCGCGTCGACCAAGAGCATGAGCAGCGCCATCATCCGGAATCCTCTGCCGTGGCGAGTAAAGATATCAGGCCAGATTCCTTCACTCACTTTTCCGTTTCTTAAACAGCCGCAACTCCCTTCTGGTGAAATAGTTTTGTATTTTTCTTTCTTTTTGCTTTGGCGAACCGGCAGTGATAGTATAGCGCGCGAAGTATTCTTCTGTGTTATCTGGAATTGGACGCTGCGACAAAGGGGGAGGTTTCGCATACCGGCCAGGATCTCCCAGCCGACTTCAGACGGTTTATTGCATGGAATTCCACCACTCTTCATGCGCTATCTTCCCTAACTGGACTACCAGTGAGGCCCCTCGTTGGTGCGCCATTTTGTGGGGGTCTCCAACGGGGCTCGGGCTCTGCTCTCAGAGCCAAACGCCTCGGCGCTTGTTCTGACCAGATCCGTGGCAGGGAAGAACGACACTTCGAGGCACAGCCAGCGGACCAGGATGTTTATTGGGGGCGCCTAACTTTCTTCCTCGGTCATAGCAGCATCCGCGAGCTTCGGCGTCGTGGCGTCGTCTCTCCAGATGCAGATGCTGTCCGCGGAGATGAGAGAGGAAGGGGGAAGGAGGTGCCGCCCGGCGCACTACGCCAGTTCTCACACCCCCCGCCCTCTCTGCCACAGCTACGGGGGAAGAAAACTAGAAGGGGGGCTCCCCGCGAAAGAGAGAGAGAGAGTGTTCGTCGCGTCGCGAGGGCGAGGGGAATGTTGAATTCCCACACAATTCAGTTATGGAAATCCAGAACACATATTAGAAAGAGTGCACGAATTCAAGTACCCTGGCGTAGCGTTCTCCCCCAACCTGAAATAGCGTAAGCATGTTGACACTATATGCGCAGATTCATAACAAAAAAATAAGCTTCTTAAGAAGAACCTTAAGAGGCGCTTAAACTAACAGCTTATAATGCAAACTAACAGCTTATAGATATGCCTCGTCAGGCCCCTACTTGAATACGCGTCAGTCGTAGGGTCACCTCATTTTGTGCATGGTAAAGATAAACTTGAGTGGTGTAGAAAAAGGCTATCAGATTCATTTTTAACCGGTACGATCACCACTTTTCCCCTTCAAAGCATTACAATGTGTTATCACTGAAATATCTCGAGCATCGAAGAAACTATGATCGGCTGATCATGCTACACAAAACTGTACACAAGTCCGTCTCTTTATCATGCCCTCGTTTCATTCAATAGTTGTTCTGCACGTCTGACCCGCCAGGTCAATTCTTTCAACATTATGCCTTTCATGGCTTTCCTTGATTGTCATAAATTTCCGCACACAGTTGAGATGTGGAATGAACTTGGTGGTTCGCTGCGACAGCTACCACCTGAGCAGTTTGTTCAAAAAGTCCGATTATGTATTATAACATTATTTTTGTTTTATGTAACCACTCCTGCAATGTCTCAAAACCTGAGACACCAGTATCTGTAAATAAATAAATAAATCTGCCTCACAAACAAAAGGACGACGCCGAGACCGAGACCGCCAGTCTTTAGCGGCCAAATTGTGCGGCTTGTTCGCTCCCATGTGCCCCCCCCCCCCCCCCCTATGACAATGAAAACCCTGTGTAAGTACACAGGGTTGATAAAAATCCTTTGAAACTCATCTGTGTGTGATTATGTGCGCTTGAAAGTCTGTGTCACAGATTTATTTCATTCATTCTTTTTCCTTCCCCTTCCCTTCTTTGTCACCCTCATCAAGAGTAGCATGCTAGGCTCAGCACCAGACAAGCATCTGCTATCATTAAAATATCTATATCTCTCTGTGTAATTTTCTCACATTAATTCTAGCCATGCATAATGTCTGAAGACGTCACCGGACGAGTGGTATAAAATGCCGAACTATTACCACAAATGTCCACGTTGCAAGAAGCATTCGTGAATGCTGTGATGGTTTTAGAGATCGGGTAGCCTTGGTGCAATTAGCCCTAGAAAAGACATTCGATCACGATGGTCATAGCATTCTTTTAGTAGTTTGCAACGCGCCAATGTAAGCACTGTAATTTTGAATGGAATAAAGCTAGCCTATAGGGACTACGGTGCTAAGATTATAAGAAATGAACAGCTCACCCGAACAATTAGGATTAACCGTTCTGTACGACTACGAGGTCCACTTTCCCTTATTCTTTTGCGTAAAGCTGGAGCTCTTCTGTTTAAAAGTCATTCAAAACGAAAATATAGAAGATTTCAGTTTACTATACAGTGAAGTAAAAACGCAGATGATAATAGCCATACTTTGCCCGCACAAAGAAAGCGTCAGCGAAGCTGCGGGGTGGTGCAGTGGTTACGGCGCTCGACTACTGTTCCCAAGGACGCGGGATCGAATCCCGGCCTCGGCGGCAGCTTTTCGATGGAGGCGAAAAGCAAGGCGCCCGTGTGCTGTGCGATGTCAGTGAACGTTAAAGAACCCCAGGTGGTCGAAATTACCGGAGTCCTCCACTACGGCGTCTCTCATAGCCTGAGTTGCTTTGGGACGTTAAACCCCACAAACCAACCAACCATCAAGTTGCGCGACTTTATTTGAAGATGACAAGCAGTACCATATTGACCCAGATGGCATCCGGGCTAATACGCCAGTTCGTTTCGAAAACATAGAGTGCTCACTTACAACGACAAATTACCTGGGTGTTCCGCTTCGGCATTACGAGAACCGTGCAGACTACTGGAACGAAGAGATAGGAGTTCTTGAGAAAACATTAAAACGTTGCGGCAAAAATTTGTCAATTTTTGCTCGTGCAACGGTTTGTAACATGTTTCTCGTTGCCAAAGTGGGGTGCGTACTTCAGGTATTATTGCTCCACAAAAGTGACGGGGATTGCGGGCTTTAAATGCTCTCTTATTCGTTTTGACAAAAATTTCCGCTGTTCGTCGCCAGGCGTCACTGCACATCCAACTTATTCACTGGGAAGTGATCATAAACGTATTAGTCTGCAGATGGGGCCTTTGATGAAAAGAGAAATGGAACTTAGACAAAACGTAAACGCAAAATTAAACGACGACCAAATAGCGCTGATAGCAGCGGACATAGAGGAAGCAATAGAGAAAAGCCCCATGGAAGACTGGGATTATGAACAGGTAGAACTACTCATAAGGAGTAAAATTAAGGAGGTTAAAGCAGCAAACCGCTGGAATGGAAAGAGGAAGCCACGGAGCTGGTGGAATAAGGAAATCAGGGAAGCTATTGAACAACGACGGGCTGCTTCAAGGGAACACCGAATGGCAAAGAAAGCACAGGCTTTTAAGGAGGAAATCGACCAAAAATGGGAATCATATCGACAAAATAAACTTCAAGTGCAGGCCCTCGTCCAAAGTAAAATAAGACAGTCCACCGATCGCTGGATGGCTGATATACACGATGCCTCTAGAGGCGGAGCAAGAAAATTCTGGAACCATATAAGCTGGCTAGGGAAGAAGAATCAAAGAAAGCAAGATCGGATTCAAGATAACGAGGGAAATTGTTTAAAGGGGGACAACGCAATGAACTACATTACATCAGTTATATCCGAGTCATTTAAGAACGACGATAGGGTGATCTCCGCAAATCAGGAAGCAACACAAGGTAGCAGAATACAAAGCACCTTAGAACTGACCAATCTAAACTGGAAAAAGGCAGAAAAAAATATTCCTAAAAACACATCTACAGGAATAGATGGAATTCCGATCAAGCTGATTAATGAACTCGGTCCAAAAAGTAAGGAAACGTTGTTAAAAGCTTTGGAAACAGTCATAGCGAATAAGCAAATTCCGGACAGCTGGCGGCAGAGTAAAATGAATTTGATTTATAAAGGGAAAGGAGAAAGGATGCACATAAAATCCTACAGACCGATTACCATAACATCTGTAATATACAGGTTAGCCATGCAGGCGATGAAATTAAAGGTGCAAGCATGGGTTGAAAGTAACAAGATACTCGGAGAACTTCAGAACGGCTTTAGAAATGGTAGGCGCTTAGATGATTGCCTGTTCGTGCTTACCCAATGCATCGAAATATCTAGAGTGGAAAATAGACCTTTGCATTTGGCCTTCTTGGACATAAACGGGGCGTACGACAACGTAAGCAGGGAACTCCTGTGGAACATATTAAAAGAAGAAGGTAGCGGTTATGAGATAATAGAGTTCCTACAGGAAATATACCGGGATAACAAAGTAGAATTTACGTGGGAAGGGATAAGAAGTACGGAGGATGTCAAAGTATGCAAAGGATTAAGACAAGGCTGTCCTCTATCACCGGTGCTGTTCATGCTTTATATGATAAACCTGGAACGGAGGATACAAGACAGTAACCTAGGTTTTAACCTGTCATACAGATTAGGTGGAAAGGCGGTAGAGCAGCGCCTCCCCGGTTTGATGTATGCAGACGATATTGTGCTGCTAGCTGAGAGTCTGGAAGAATTGCAAACTCTAGTTAAGTATTGCGGAGACGAAGGGGACGCTCTAGGCTTCAGTTTCAGCGCAGTTAAGTCGGGTCTGATGATTTTCAACGGCTCAACTGATCAGGGTCTTAAAATTCAAGGCCTTGAAATACCTAGAGTAGCAGAATATGAATATTTGGGGGTATGGATAAACGAAGGATTGGCATACATTGGAAAGCATGAGCAATCACTTAAGGCCAAAGGGCGAAGGAATGCCGGGATAATGAAGCATAAGGCATTGTGGGGATACAATAGGTATGAGGTATTGAGGGGTATTTGGAAAGGAATTATGGTGCCCGGACTTACTTTCGGAAATGCGGTTTTGTGCCTAAAATCAGAGGTACAGTCGACATTAGAAACAAATCAGAGATCCGTTGGACGATTAGCACTAGGTGCCCACGGCAAAACTACAAATGAGGCGGTACAGGGAGATATGGGCTGGGCATCTTTCGAAGTACGGGAAGCTCAGAGTAAAATATTATATGAGGAACGCCTGAGGAAATTGGACAGTAACAGATGGGCAGCTAAGGTATTTAAATACCTGTACCTAAAAAGCGTTGACTCACAATGGAGGAAAAGAACTAGGAAACTAACTAGTAAATATGTTAGTAACAAGAACGGAGAAATAAAGAGCATTAAGCAACAGGTGAAAAACACAGAAGGTAAAAATTGGATAAATTCGACGGAAAAGAAACAGAGTGTGGAATTATACCAGGAAGGAAGCTTTCTTTGATAACTGAAGAGGCAGTGCCCTACTTTTTGAAGCTAGATAGGGTGGCTTAGAACACGCAGCTACAAAAAGAAGTTTAACAATGGAGATGACGCATGTGCTGTATGTGGAAACTCCAGTGAAACAATTGACCATATTATACTCGAATGCAATGGTATCCATCCGGAAGTTGATGCAGGCGCAATCACTGTTCCTGAAGCTCTGGGGTTTAGAGATAACAGTGGCCGGGTGAATAAACCGGCGGTGGAAACTAGCAAAAAACGGCTGGAAGATTGGTGGCTTAAAAGCAGAGAAGTGACATAATGTTAGTAATGTAGGAGCAAAATTTAATAAATAGAATGATGGTTTAGTTAACAATTCTAAATCAATAATTAAGATACATGGAGAAAAATGAGCATGATAGCTACGGCTACCACCCCGTTTCAAAGGGGACGCTCCTATATTCCATCCATCCATCCATCCATTCACTGTACTAAAGATGGCGCGACGGATGCAAGTGACATGATCAGCGGATTTCTGCAAGCAATTTTAATCCAGCAAACTATTGTATTGCGTATGCATTGTGGTGTATGCACTGCATTGTATACTCAACAAAACTTGACTTGCTTTTGTTATGTTTTATTCTTTAGTGACGCACCCCGCACTTTCGTTTGCTAGTTTTCGGGGAATGGCAATACTCTATGGCGCTCTTCGTCCGAGACAGTAGGAGGACCCGATTCACTCGTCTGAATGCGCTGTACGAATATGGAGCAACCATGGCGCGCAGAAAGATGTTATTTTATTTATTGTTCTTGCTATCTTTATTTTTATGTTATTCGTTAATCCGATTAATTATCATGAATTATTACTTTATTAGTATTTGTTATTAATTACCATCATCACCACTTATTATATTTACATACCCTACTAATGTTTTCATTAGGAATTCGTTGACAGGAAAAGGAATGCGCAGTATTTGTCACGCTCTCTGTGGACACCTGAGCAATAATTGGTTTGCAGGAAAAGAAACTACTTGTAGCGCACATTCTGTAGGCCCGGTTGGGAGGTGACTGCTCCAATTGTGGTCGACCAGAACAAGTCTTGCGTTCAGGCTTCCTTCTCTTCCAGGCTCGCGCTTGTGGTTCCAGTCGTCATCTTTGGCATCGTCTTCTATGCGGCAATATCATCAAACATGTGCATGGCTTGCCAAAACAATATCTACGCGCGGCACGGTCTAGGGCTTTGTACTTAAATTGCAGCACTGTTATGATCGTGCTTCTAGCCGCGGCTCCTGCAGCGAGCGGTTCCTGCAGTCGAGCGGGTGCTGGCGAGCGCCTGACGCCCGCTTACAAGCCTGGTGCTGCACCGCTAGGCACTGTCGCATTTAGGAGAAGAGTCGGCGACTGGCGTGTCTAGGCTTGTCAGAGCAGAGGCCAGAAATACTGGCGCCTCAACGACCGCCGGCGCCACAGCTGCGCGCCCTCCTCTCCTACCTACTCGTCCCGCGGCGAGAACCTAATGCGCTCGTCCTCTTGGCCCGCGGCCAACTACAGAGAGATTTAGCTTACCGTGATCCGCGATCCGCTACCGTGATCTGCCACCGCGCGTTCCACTGCGCATGCCCAGAGCCCCTTGACGCATATAGATGGAGCCACATACTCGATGTCGGCGCATATACCTCCCGCGTCGGGACCAATCAGCTTGTGCGCCCCGCCCACGCGCGGTAGAGGGTCACGGTGGCGGATCGCGGATCACGGTAAGCTAAATCTCTCTAATGTCCGGATTCCGTTTGAAGACCAACGTCATTCTCGGCCGGTGACCGAGAGAGAGACCCATCGGGACCGTCGTGAGAGTCGTCGCCTGTCGTGCTGCGCACCTGGAGCGGATGTGGCGGAGTCTCCCTGTTCGTCGCTGTATGAAGACAGTCGCGCCAAGCCAGTAACTTTCGGCCCCCGTGCCAGTATAGTTGTGCCATGATTGTAAATATTGTATAAATTCACCTTTCGTTCACTTTATCGTGTGGACCTGGAGCCTTAGTACGAGGACACGGACCTGAAACGTGACAGCACGCTTGCGAACAGTTAACAGGACTGCAAGTTGACCTGGTAAAAGACATATTTGATCGAGTGTGTAATCATTCTCTTTTTGTTTTGTTTTGTTTTTTGTTTTTTGAAATCACGCATAAAGTTTGTTCTACTGAGATACGCCATTGTTAAAAAATTCCAAAGATACATGAATGACAGTAGACATATATCGCACATTCCCCATGACGGATATGATGAATCGCCAAGCGTGATGGGTCCAAGAACTAAAACAAAATCAAAGCGCCTATCCCCCACGATTCTTTTATTTCAATGACTTTCTTGGTGTCTCCAGACCGCTTTGGAAATTAGGAGGAGGCTTAAGCTTTTGATCGCAAGGGTATCGACACGGGAAGAATGTCGCCCATGCATATACTGCGCGGGTCAGTGCACGTAAAAGAACTCCAGGTGGTCGAAATGATCCCGAGCCCTCCACAACGGCATCCCTTAAAGCCTGAACCTTCGGACGTACGCAAGCCCTTCCTTTTTTTTTTTTTCGCGACCAGTTCGGCCAACCCATGCAATTTTGCTCCATTGCATTGGCAGCGAGGATGCTTCAATATATAGAGATGATGGGCCATAAAATGTGACTCATTAAAAATCTTGAGGTAATGCGAAATATTGTCTATTACGCGTGTATGCAGCCCATTTCATTAGGCTATTGGAACTTCTATGCCAAAGCCGACTTGCCGAACGCGTCTTAATACTGCTTCCTTTTGTTTTCAGAAAAATTATATGGATAATTACAGTAATTCCTAGTGCAAAATTTGAGCGCAGCCAAAATCTGAGAGATAGGAAACGTAGAGAGGATTTTCTTTTTTTATTGTCCAAAGATCTGCGTCGATAGTTCATGGCTCTTCCTTCTCTCTTTCTGAGGAGGAGAAAAAACTTTTATTGTGTTTTCTTTTTTTTTTTTTTCCCCTCTGAGTGGAGCCGCTCTGTCCAGGGCTCCATGTGACGCTTCTATCCTGCAGGCCCACTGGTGAGAGCAGTCTCAGGAAAAATAACGGTTTTTCAGTCAATAGACCCAATCGCCACTGCTATTTGCTCGGCTCGCTTGGTCGGCACTGATTGGTGGCCTCGGAGTTGGCCAAGACTTCTTCCCAGGAAGACGGAGTGGGGAAATGATAGATGGAACGTTGCCGGGTGTTGTACTGGACATTCCCAAACTAAATGATGTAATGTAGCTCTGCATTGATGGTAACTGGGACATGTCTCTGGGTAGCGGGAGGGGAAGAACAAATGTTTATGATATATGTTAGGATACGTATGTGTGTGTGTGTATAGCTGACGCCATGCCACAGCTTCAGCCTTGGTGAGTGTTGGGTGCGGCGGTGGCAATGTTGTTCTTTGTATACGGTAATAATGCGTGATGTCGTTGTACGAGTACAAAGCCTCGGAGGTACCCACTGTTTAAACTTCATCCTCCGCTTCCTTCGACAGCGCCCGGAAAGTTGCTGCTCTGGCGAGCACATGTGCACTCGTTGTCAGGAAGGGAGGCGTGATCAGGCATCCTTACGATGCGGACGCTGGGGAAGGCCGCGGAACATATTGGCGACAGAACACGCGCAGCTTGCAGAGATATATTGCGTTCTTCGCGAGGGCGTGGCACGCAGCTTGGGAATCTGTAATTATTGTATATGTTGACTAGCGCGGCGTTCATCATGTGTGTCCATATAATTTATAAAAGTGAGGGCCACTTCTATGGCGGTCTGTTCAGCCGTCGTACTTGAGCTTGTTCCCCGAACAGAGGCCGTAATTCTACTAAGCCGTTGATATATGTGACCACGAGGCCCATAGCGTCTCTGCCAGAAAGATATTTTGCAGTGTCGACATATAATACATTTTTGTCACTGCTGGCTGTCCGACGGCGTATGGAGCTCGGGGTGCATTTTTTTTCTTTTTTTTTTTTTTTTTTTTTTTTCACTGGCGCTACTCTGATTTTAGCTGCTAATTTGGGCGGTATAGTATGGCACCTCTGCTGCAACGGAGTGGTCGGCTCCGGGCAGCTTGATCGCCGCAGAACGGCCCGGCCCACTCTCGTTTCTCGAAGGCGCGTACGATGGCCGGTCTTTTGGGATTCTATCAGCTCTTCTGATAAATTCTCTTTCTTGTGACTCGTGGCTTGTGACTCGTGTGACTGGCATGGTAGTGACTGGTGCGGGCTCATGGTTTTCTCAGTTGTTTTTGCTCGGTTTAAATTGAGCTTGCTGTGCGCGCCAAGGCAGCCAAGGAAAGATGGACCTTGGCCAAGGTTGATCCCACGTTGATCCATCCATACCCTCCTTGGATTCATCCGATCCATCCTTTCCGCAAATTGTGGAGGCCGGCGTTGCTGCGACCCGGTTGGAATAAGCTAGAAGCTTGGTGCAACCGGGTGAAAATAAGCAAACCGTTATTGCAACCTATGGATTGGCTTGGCTTTGTTTATTATTTTCGGATTGGGGTTTTTGCAGGAAAGCCAAAGGCAGATCACGTGTTGTGTGCTTGTAAACGACGTTTGGAATGTGTGGTCGTGTGAATCGCGATTTTTGCGTCGTGCACATTTCGTGCCTCAGTGCTCATCTTGCAGTTTCTTCATGGATTACGGTAGTAACGACAGAGGCGATAGACGCAGTAGAGGCTTCGTGCATCCACGGAAGTTGAAAGAGTGCTCCTACCTGCGAACCCCGTCGGTCTCTCCGTTCATTCTGCAACAAATCATATTTGCGTGTTGCTTCACGAACAGGGCGTCTTGGATTTATTTTAGAAGCATGAATGGTGCACAGTGTGGCATACTAGAAACCAAAAGCGTATCTAAAAGGCCCGTGTATGGGGATCGTGATTTGGTTTGTGCTGCCATGGAAGAAGAATATTCTCAACGTGTAGGTGGCCTTGGCTTTCGTTTTGAAGGTTGCGGTGTTTATGTAATCACCGTATGTGATCGCTTGGCTGATTCTGGAAGGGTGTTTATGTGCTCTTTCTTTTGTAATGCCGGGCACTCCAGATAAAACGAGTCTTTTCGAAGCTGCGAGCAGTTTTCCCAAAACTGCCTTAGCGAAAGGACACTTCTATTTCGCGTTATTCACGAGGTGTGCGCGTTCGCGTAGTGTACAAGAGTGTGTAAAAAATATTTAGCATTCACCCGTTCCTACGTTCCCTAAATCGCACAGGGTATAGGCACTAAGATGGAGCCGAAATGGTGCCTTTCGCCTTCAATATATCCCAATATTAACTTCGAAAAAAATATCCAGCAGGTTCGGTACTCGATTTTCTTTTACCGCTTTTCCCAAGTTGCGTCGCCTGTGTGCACGCATTTTTCACGTTGCCCGCATTCTGCTGAAGCTGCCTGAATTGAACAAACCTCTATCCACTAGTTTGATCCAAGGCTTTCTGACCGACCGCTCGCGGTTTGTTACTGCTAATACCCAGTCCTCTTTTTCAAAGTTTTCTTTCAGCTATGTGTTCCACAAAGCACTGTCCCTTACTCTAACGATCTCCCTTCAGTAACTTCTACCATCCACATTTTAGTTGATGACTGTGTACTTTGCTGCTCTGTAACCAACTCGTCCGACGCTTCTGCCTTATATCTATATCTAATTCGCATAAAATAGTGATGTGCTATGTGGCCTCCGTCCCTGAGAAGCTTTAAACTGTTGATTTCTTCTCACCACTGCCAAAACAACACATCCTACTTACAAAATTAACACTAGTACTACTTTTTCAAAGAATTCGTTTAAGTGCCTTGGTGTTCACCTCACTAATGGCTTAACATTGTCTTGCCTTGTAAGCCATGTAACTAATTACTCTAATAGAACTGTTGGATACCTCTATCGTAACCTACCCACGGCTGGCACCTTCTTGTGTAAAATTACTAGATTACAAAATCCTTGTGTGATCACAACTTTAATATACCAATCATATAGTTGATCCACACTACTGTAACTTTAGTGAACCTTATGAGCCTGTTCAAAACCATGCCACCAGTTTCATTCCCTCGAATACTCCTTCAGCATCTCTGCCATGAAATCTCTGTTACAGTCTCTGTTCTCGTCACTGTACTTCATGCCCCTGCCTTTATCACAAGCTTTTCATACAAGACCTCATGGCAGTCGTCTCGGCTAACCTGTGTATAGAACACCTTGCACAGGTCATCGTAAAAGTGGCATTTCACCGCATGCCCGCACAACTACATTTCATGAGTCATTCTTCGCAAGCACTGTTCACAACTGCAATTATCCCTCATCAGCGATCCTGTAAGCTTCAATACTGCCATCGAAGAACCTGTCTAATCATAGCCATGTATACCACTAGCCTGTCGCCATTTATCACTGTGCACAAGCCCATTCCTTCTGTAAAGTCTTGCATTAGGACCTCTGAGGTATCAATAAACACATAAATAAAAGCATGGTTAATAAAGATTCCTTACAATATGGGAACTGTGATTATGTTCGGCAGGAATATATATATATATGTAACTGGATCATGTTGAACGGTGTTAAGCTTGAGCTTGGCACAATTGTCTTTCCTGTGATATTAAACTTAGAAATTAGGATACTGAGTGATAACACTGACATGGTGGCTTGCCTTTTGAACTTAGAATGAACTTAGAATTTAGAATTTGATTGCAGTATTCCTTTCTTTGCATTCATCCTAAATGCAGGGGTGGAAGTGCTGCTTCATTCTGCTCCAGCCTGCTTTCCCTCCTCCAAAATTGCTCCAACTCGACTGCATCAATGTTCTGACATTAAATTTAGTGGAGCACGGTTTTGCCGCACAGTGGGCCATTACTGGTATTGACAGCAAGAACCGCAATCCGAGACAATTAAGTTAAGCGACTATGAGAAGCGCAGCTGGGCAATGGTCTGTTATGAGTTCTGTATACAGGGTATGTGGCTGGTGTAGTCAAAACAATGGCAGCACACCGGTAGCAGAGGTGTAATGCATCTCACCCGAGCCTAATACGTATAAAATTTTAATATTACTTTTAGTATGCAGCATAATGTTTGCTTATAAGCAAATTTGAGGAATTCGTTACGGAAAATGTTCTGTGCACTTGATATGGCACCTACTCCCGGCCTTTTGAATCGCCTGTGGTGAGGGAAATGAGATCAGCGAGTGAAGCAGGCGCACCAAACTACTACGAGGTAGCGAAGCACTGGAAGTGGTAGACGAATATGTGTACTTAGGACAGGTAGTAACCGCAGATCTAGATCATGAAAGGGAAATAACTAGAAGAATAAGATTGGGATGGAGTGGATTTGGTAAGTATTCTCAGATTATGACTAGTATCTTACCGGTATTGCTCAAGAGGAAGGTATACAGCAGTTGCATCTTACACTTACTCACCTATGGAGCTGAAACATGGAGGCTAACGAAAAGGGTTCTATTTAAGTTGAGGACAACACAGATGACTATGGAATGAAAAATGGTAGGTGTAACGTTAAAAAATAGGAAGCACATAGAGCGAGTTAGAGAAATAACTTGAGTTAATTACACTCTAGTGGAAATCAAGAAGATGAAATGGGCAGGGCATGTAATGCGTAGAGAGGACAACCGATGTTCGCTTAGGGTAATAAACGATTCTAAGGGAAGCAAATCGCCGCAGGGGACAGCAGAAAGTTAGGTGAGCAGATGAGGTTAAAAAGTTTGCAGGAGTAAAGTAGATGCAGCTAGCACAGGTAGAGGAGTATGGGAGAGGCCTTCACCCTGCAGTTGGTATAGTCTGGCCGATGATGACTACGAGCCATTGGAAACTTGTCCAGCTGCAACGAACTACACGATTTGTTTGTAGCGATTCTGCTGTGAATACAAGCAGGTGCTTCACCATCTAGCCTGTCATGCCTACGACAGACAAAAGCACACTTGGAACTCTTATGGAGGTGATGCCACTTAGGTGCCAGTCACTAAATGTGTTTTCAAAAGTGTTGGAAAGTCATACAGGGTCTATCGCCAGTGTGTTAAAACTAAGATAGCTCAAGCAATAATTTGAGCAGCCACAGAGGGCCATAAAGTAATGAATTTAAAGGGGAAAAAGGCTATACTTAAAGTGCCACCTATCTTCCCTGAAGGCGTTACTGGCCAGTACCCAGAAATTTATCGGCACAGGCGCAGGATCAAAAAGAATATGCACAAGATAGAAAGCAGAAATGTACTGTTCATTGATGTGAACTTCAAACTAGTGGTAATACTTGAGCGCATCAAAGTTGTAAAGTCCACCTTTCAATCTTACAAAACAGTATAAATCTCTTAGTTAAACGATCTTCAATTATGAAGTGTAGAAGGCAGCATTCCATTTGCTGCTATTGAACCCTTTGGCTGGTTTTGCCGTACAGGTGCTGCGGCTGCATGCCGTCCCGCGGCGTTTTTGCAGTACGGGTATTGCGCTAAACGCATAGCGTTTGAAATAGTTCGACACTGGAGGTGATTTTTTTTTTTCCGGAATATTCGACAGTCAAAGAGTTAAGTGAGGAAGCTAGAATTCTATTATTAAAAGAGAGTCTAGAATCTTGCTCCAAGACAATGTGATTGCTCCGAAACTCTAGTTTTATTGCTTCAAAGCTGCTCCGAAGTTACTTTATTACTGGTCCCTGAGCTGTTCTAAAATGCTTGAGCCTGCTTCCACCTGTGTAAATATGATTACTTTCTTCCTCTGTACGGCGCTTCAACCAAGAAAAAGCTCGGTTATAATTTCTTTTCCGTGTTTTTTTTTGTTTGTGTGACTAAACTATTTAAACTAATATTCTGCCTTAAGGTCTGAACCAACTTAATAATCTCCTTAATAATAAGCGAAGCATATAAGCAGAAGGAGCGATCACTTTCACTTTGACATTAGATGTTGCAGAAAGTCAAGTTCATCATGGTTGACAGCAAAGTCTTATTCATTGTAATTTATGGCTGTATCAATACTTGTGCATGTTACTTTTGGAATGAGGTCTTTGAGATTGAGATAGATGTGGTCAGAGGTAGGGAGATGAACACAGCACTGACTGTCAACTGAGGTT
Source organism: Amblyomma maculatum (assembly GCF_055883805.1). Lineage (NCBI taxonomy): Eukaryota > Metazoa > Arthropoda > Arachnida > Ixodida > Ixodidae > Amblyomma > Amblyomma maculatum. The sequence goes on along the minus strand of NC_139354.1, from coordinate 30,436,872 downwards.
TGTTGGAAAACAGAGGAATTTATGCACATTTTCATAACATGTGACTCAGCCGAAGTCAAAACGTCATATACATGTATACCAGTTTTCTCTCCTAACAAAGCATTGACAAAAAAAAAAAAAAAGTAACAATAAACAAGAAATCACAAAAATCCAAAACGCAAGTGAAGTAGTATACATCATGAGCAAGCACATGCCTCACCGCTAAACATTCGATGAAGACAAATGAAAAAGCCAGGTTGAGCTGTATATGGGCTTCTGTTGTCAAAATGTAAAGTATGAATGAGCAGGATTAAGTCGTGTCGTTAGCCTTAAAAACCACCAGATATAGAACCGAAAACTGCCATACAAGAAAAGATATAACATACTAAGCGTTTTGAGTAAGCCTACGCTACTTACAGGATCTCAAGTTCTTTTTCACTGAGCATTATCGAAGGTGCACTGACGCACAAGCCTTTTTTCTGTTTGATGACTCTTGCCTCCAGAATCTCTCTTGTAATCTGCTTGTTGCTTCTACCAATAATCCTTGTTTTGTGAAGCCCAGTGCTTAAAGTCTGGCTCAATCGGAGGGGGTCTGTAGTGATTCGAGCATTGGTGGAAAGGGAAATAAAGAGAGAAAGTGGCTGGTTGCTTGTTTTGCAAATCGTTTTATACAAAGGGGAGAAACCATTACTTTTCTCCATCTCTGGTTTTTATTAATACTCAATGTGAAACTGTTGAAACGGTAGAGAAAAAATCTTCCAATTACACCACTGACAAGAACAAAACAATGGTTACCTGGTTTGTATTCTTACAGTCCTCATGCTTGAATTCAAGCTTGTGGGGATCTCGGACCCCTCTTAAATATTATGGGGGGGCGGGTCTCTGACACACCCCCTGGCTTTAAGCCCTGTAGAAGCCAGGGCATACAACCTGTGCACCTGCTGCAGTACAAAGCAACGTTTCCTTCGCAGATGTTTCTTTTTTGCAAGTTTTTCATAGGTATAATTGTGTTCTCAGAGCCGTTCATTGAGGCATCTACCCATTTGTCCAATGTAACGTTTCCCACAGCTTAATGGGATCTCGTACACCACACCTGTGCTGCAGGGTACAAATAAAGTCTGGTGTTCTATGCTGCATGCACGTCGCTGCACACCACAAGTTTGAGTGATCCTACAAAGCTTCGATAACTTTTCCGAAGCTGTAAAAACTACTTCGATATTTACTTTTTTGCCTATTCGTTTCAAATCATGCGATATGTTGTGCAGATAGGGTATTGCAACCAGATTTTGTTGTTGTATTCTGTCCACTGTGTTAGGCATAGCTTCCTTGCTGTTTGTTTTCATTTTTTTATAGGTTCCTTCAGCAACTGAGATGACACCATGTTCCGGATAGCCGGCTTCTTGCAACCTGTCAATTTGATGAATGAAGCTGCTTTCCAGGCATTTTCGAGATTATCTCATTCTTCTTTTGACACCTCTTCCTTTCTTCTGTCACTAAATCTCATGTCAAACGTAAAATGGGAACAAATTTTCTCACAATCTCGGCACATTTCATTTTCCTCACTTTTGTTTCCCGACCTGGTGGGCTTGACTAGTCTTGCATCAGCTGACGGACTGGTTGGCCTTGGTGACCCGTACTCAGGACATTCTCGGTGCCTAATACTCCGTGTCATTAAAGTTTCTTCCTCCTTCTCCCAGTGCATTTCTTTACCGTTTCCACCTAAAGCATCTTGTCCCAACTATATCTCTCATTTGCATTAACCTAGAACACTGCTTTTCCTTTGCACCATTGCCATTCAGTCCCCCATTTATCTTGACTCTCCTCCTTTTAATTGGTGTACCTGGCTGGAGTCCTCCATGTCGAAGTGACAGATGGCCCTGGTTCTACAAGTTGCAAACCTCTTTGGCACTCATTTTTGTAGCCAAATAAAGTTTATTACTACTACTTCTACTAGGTCTTGAAGTACAGTTTAAAGAGTTGAGGAAAGGTCTACAGGGACCAGCATAGCTGAAAGCGAAACTTAAAAAACACAATTAGACCTTAAACGTGGGTCATTTTATTTTGCAGTTCATAACTTATATTTTGGATAGTTCCAAAGAAGCTCTGAATGGTCGCGTTTGATCGTGCTTCTCTACCTTAACATTTCTAACTGAAGGTATGAATGCATTCTAGAAAAGAAAGCAAAAGCCTTCAGGGCTAGGCTGTTTTTGTGCTTCTAAGTGTTGCAATTTTTTAGAAAAATTTGGCATTGGCAGAACAGCCAAGTTGAGTATTAAATTTGGGTAAAATGAATTCTGCTTTAACCATACACTCTAAAATTGCCCAGTACTCTTGCTGAATTTTGGGGGTGCTATTAAAATCACTTGTTTTAACATTTCAAAAGCCTTTTTCTGTTTCTTCTTTGGCTGCATATACTGCAGCTAAGTCTCTTGATTTTAAGCGAGTATCTCAATTTTAAGGCACTTTTGATGACTCAGTACTCGCGCCTTTTCCTTTCTTAGAAATTTTTGCCTCAAATTCAAGTTATTTATTTCATACAAAGAGGAAGCAGTCACAGTTAAGCAATTACTGTAAGTGTCTTGATGAGCTGGCCCATCAGGTGATGAGGAATGCTTTGTATATACTGATTCACTAAATGAGAAGCATGGGCATGTTCAACTCAAATAAAATTAGCTACCTTTTCTTAATCTTCAAAAGGCATTTGATACAGTGACCCTTAAGATTTTAACTACCAAACTGAACTACTTAATTGTCTTCTGCTGTCCATTTATTGCTATTCTTATGAATTTTTGCATCAGATTAAACAACCAAATCAAACCTGGTGATAATGTATCAGTAAAGGGGGTTGTAAAGGGTGGGGTTTATTCCATCTCCCATACTTTTTTCCTTAATTTAATAGCACAAGACTCAAAATTTAAACTTCCACGAGTTTGTCCTTCTAGAATGAACAAATTATGTCACTAAGTGTTCTGACAATGCAATTTCAGTGAATAAGAATCTGTTGGCACCATGCAGGGGGTCATGTCGACGCCCATGTCAGTATCTATATCAGTGTAAACTTTCCCAAAACATAATTCTGTTGGCGTATTTAACGCAAGAAATTTTTATGCGCGGGCTAAATTGAAACCACTGTGATGATCGAGCGCGTACCTGGCCATAACCTTCTCTATTTTTTCGACCTGGCTCTCTTATGAGCCCGTTTCATATGTGCGGGTATACCTTGCTCTCGAAGCTTGCCGTCCCTCCTGTGCGCTAAGAAGGAGCAAGTGACAACTTCGGAGCAGTACGCTGCCATCTACGCTACCTGCTCGGGTAGTTCCGGCCGTACACAGGCGAAACCGAAACTATACAGCGGGTGAGCGAAAATCGCCACGCTAGTCATGCATGCTGAATACGCGCCACGCACCGCCGCGGGTGTCACTCCTTTCATAATGTTCGGGAGCGCCCGGGAGGAATGGCTAGCGAAGCGATCGTACAACGTACACCCGTACATATATATGCCGCGCGTACTAAATTATCCTCGACCGAGAGGTTTTGTTTTCTGCCATACTCGGCCTAAATTCGTGTGCTAAAAGCGGGGACGATAGTGGTTCCAAAATTTAAAAGACTGATATAGATATTATAATTGCGACCTCAGCAAACCTATAGCTGTTAGTAAATGAGGCGCTAGTGCGCATGACTAGTTAAAAAGTATTGTCAGTTATATACCAGCGCCTGCTTAATTAATTGTTATCGCACCGCATACACGGGCACAATTAAAAGCCTCCAGCCAAACCAACACGTGAAACTGCATGTTAATTCTGCAATGCCCGCAGTCCCGGCATAGTTTCTTTTTTCACGACTCGCACCCGCAGCAGCGGAGGCTGCAACGAGTTGCATGCCGCCCGTAAGCGTGTACGTGGCGTCGATCGGCATTGCAGTGCACCGCTGTGATCATTTAAGAGCCAACAGATCCCGTACGTCTTTGTTGGCCAGCGTGTATAAACGAACTGTCTGGCGACTCGAGCAGGGTAAGCCATGCTAATTCGACCAGGAGGCGACTTCGTGGCAGGAATTGCATGGTTGCGATTTTATAGGAAGTCGAGATTGAATTGCGATGTCCCAGTGGAAGCTAGGTGGAACGGGACTGCATGGCCGTGCCACAAAAACGTAGCAGCCGCGGGCAAAACCAAGCACCCAACAACGCAACAGTGTCTTCTCCCTCCCCCGCTGTGCTGGTGCAGTTGACGTACTCGACTTTTGTGTCCAAGGGTGTGGGATTCAATCCTGACTGGGGTGACTGCTTTTCAATGGGAGCGAATACTAACAAGGCGCCCGCGTGTACTGCGCGGTAAGGTAAAAACCCAGCCAGATGGTCGAAATTCTCGGAGCCTTCCACTATATATACGGCGTATCTCACAGCCTGATCGAGTTGCTTCGGGACCTCATAAACCAAACCAAACCATCTTTTGCAGTGCAGTTTAATTCGTCCCCCACGTACCCACCTCGCATACACAGCATATGTAACGCGACTCATTCGAACATTTGACCTCGAGAGCTATTATTCGAACTGAAGTGGAAGCGCGAATTTTCATGTGGCACTTGATCTCAGTGCGTGGTTATGCATATGTTTGTTGTGAACATAAAATATGGAAAAAGAAGTAAATTTTTTTACCATATATTTTGCGCGGCCGGATTTACAAGAAATGGTACATCCAGCAGCCAAATGACCGTGTTGTTTAAATTATTCCATGGTCGTCTCTAACAAATCCAATGCGTAAGATATGCATCAGAGTGCATCGCCGAACTTTCTTCCTCTGATGTGCTCTTTATTAGCTTCGCTGGTTACGCGACTGCCATAGGGCTGCGCTGTAAACTGAACTCGATAAAATATTTTAATTATGTGCTCAATTAGTAGAGCTGGGCTTACCTGCTTAGTACAATAATCAGCGAAAATTGATGTCCATTAGCAACCAAACTGGAAAGAGGGTTGAATCCGTGCCGCGGAGGGCGTGGCGTCGCTGGGAGAATCGACGGCGACGATGCGCCGGCCGACAGCTTCCAGTCGATGACCAGATGCATAGCAGGCTCGGTCTGTAGAGGTGAGCACTGCACAAGTGCTGCCGATATTTTACGTCGCAGTCGACAAGGAAGAAGTGAAAGGGATGAAGTTGACTTACGTTGCACTCTCTCCAGGCGTTTTAATTGAGCAGTGGCTCGTTCATGTTTGGTGTCAGCGCTGCATTTTCCTTTTTAGTATCAATCAAGCAGCTCGATCAGAACACTGTTAATTGTGCTTGAGGGAGTATGTATGACAAACTCTAAGTGACGACTAGATATATCAAATTTTCTTTATTAAAAATAGTAGTTGGCAGGGCTCTTACCTGCAGGTATACGTAAAGCCTGATAGCATCTGGTTTAAGCACCCTTCCATATATATTTCATGGAAATCAGGTTAAGCCTAGCTGAGTCCACTTAGAAAGGTACCCTCTCGCAAAACGTGGCTTGCCAGTGCGAAAGCACGAAGGTGCTGTATAGAAACTAGCAGATGTCGTCCTCGCATGATGGAAACTGGCAGCTTGAAATATGAAATCTATGTGTGCCAGGAGGAATTCTATGTAATATTAAGCATTGCAATACTTTGCTTGAAAGCATATGCTTTTTTTTTTGCTCATTAGTTTCATTCACAGTGCACATGGGGTGTCCACTCAGAGACATCTACTCTATTTTCCTTTTCCAAAAGCTTGCTTTGTCCCTGACAGAGTACTGCCAAATGTTTCACTTTTTTAGGCTAAGAAATTTCTCACTGCAAAATTGGAAAGTGTACCAAGCAATTAAGTAAGGCAACAATGCTATGCTTCAGAATACTCAGGCTACTAGAGGCATTAAGCTGAAGGTTTCATCATTAAAATCTTGTCAAACATGAGGATAGTCCGAAACTGAATTGATAAACTACTGAAGTTAATACTGCATTTATGGTTCCAAAAATGGCTGGGATCACACGTGCATGCTGATGGTACAGTGTTGCAACTTTTGCTGCTATACGTACCTTAATACTATTTCTCAATCTTTTGGAACGCTTTCATATTGACAATGCTATTTTTTTAACTGCTGATTTTACTTACAATTACTGTGCCTAAAGGTTAAAGGTGTGGGAAAGGTTATACCAGAAACTGAAATACACCTAAATTGAGCAAATGCAACAAATATTTCGGGGGCACTTCTGCACCGCTGTTAAGGAAAACATGCCACAGCATTTACGACTCCTGTATCCTCATCCCTGTACATTTAGTTGGCTACTTGTTGACTCACCAATCTTAGTTTGCGCTTTTATCACACATACCAATTTGTAAGTTTACTAATTATCACATGATGTGAATGAACTCGCAACTCACACATCTGACTTGGGATTCTGAAAGGCAATGAGTTTTTCTCATGCCAAAAGAGCTGCTTGAGTAGGCAGCTGGACCATACCATGGTCCCCACATCACCCAGACCAATCCATCAGGTCATACCATCTGCCAGTCATCCTTGTCGCTCAAAATGCCTTTTTTGGTAAATATGACCTTTTAATGCAATCACATTAAATTAGGTGAGGGCTTCAACTATTGTTACATGGTAAGAATTACTGCACACGCTTTTGTTTATGCCCTTTTAGTATGCTGCCTCACCATCCCAGTAGCATAGAGGCACAGCAATAGCGTATTGAGAGGGTATCCAAGGTTAGAATCTCATTGCTACAAGCATGTCACCTCGCTATTGAACACAATTCACTTTGAAGGGCCAAGATTACAATATTTTAGTAAAGTGATTAGCACTGCCAAATGTTTGAGCATTACATGAGGTGACAGTATGGGTGTAAGTATCCCACAGACAAGGACATTGCAATTAAGTTGCTGCTCATTAGCAAAATATTGAATTAAGCCACTCTTCTGCAATTCAACAAACACCGCCCACTTTGCCTTTCCATCACCAGGCCCCGTCTGCAGTTCCAAGCATCTTCATTGGGCTTACCACTAAATATTGTCTACGAAACATATCTGTGAACTTTTCTTACTTCACTGGTTTTGCAGATTATTTCCTGTCTCAAAAGGAATAACAGAAATACATGTGGCTCTATGACACATACAGTAAAATACTTACCTTTCTAGGTAGGCTACAAAAGGGAAGTAATGCAGAAGGTAGGCAGTCTAAACATAAATGTGTGTGTCAACATGGTGTTTTGGCACTGGAGTGTTTATTACTCCAATCATGTGCGTTATTAATGAATGAAAAGGCACATAGGTAGGAATACTTTATTTTGACACAGAAGCTATGGCCAACGTGTGTAAGTGAAGTGCAGACTTGTGAGTACACTGTTGAGCCAGTAGCACAGGGAGCAGTCAACTTGGACCAGGGAATGCCATGCTTTGAAAGGTGGGCAGCTGTTGTGATCTCTCGACTAGCATCAGTCACGTGCAGGATCGGCTGTCATGGGGAGAAAAAACAAAAGTATGCAAGCTCAGAACAATAACAAAACACTCAGAGAAATTCAGAGACGTACTAAATTTAAATAAAAAGATAAAAGGCCTGCAGACTATGCAGCAGCTCATATATTCTAATAGTGGATTTGCATATGGTCACTACACCCTCAAAAAGAAAAAGCACAAATGCTGAATTCATGACTCGTCAAAGGAACCAGACCAAAAGAAAAGCGTGCACCATGTAGCATAGCTCAAGAATGAGAAAAGCCAAAACAGCAAAAAGGTTACCCTAAGTAAGGCCAGTACTAGTGCTCTCTGCATGCGTGCGACAATGTATCACTGCAGTGCACATGCACAGCAGAAATGGACACCGCGGGTGGTAAAGAATTGATATGAAGTTATCAACACTGGCCGCAGACATCAGAACAGACCGGTGATTGTGCTTTGGTATAACGCAAGCGTGCGGACTTTGGTAGGTTGTGAAGCATATAAATAAACGTTGAGACATCTTGAAAACCATGTGTGCACATTTTCATTTGCTGCTGCATCCAAGAAGTTTCACTTGCACTGTTCATTAGACGACATGCGTTGCTCTCGAATTGTAGCGTTTGTCGACTACACAGCATGATTCCAGAATCGCGACTAATTCAGCTGTGGACTTTTCATTTTCTAAACTTGCGAAATCCTTCCTATGGGCTGTGAAAAAGAATGAGGAACTGTTCCACCCAAATGTAGTCGCTCGCACATGAAGCAGCCACAAGTCATTTTGTGCCAAACAGTAGTTTCCATACAAGTAACAAGAAGTTCTCAAGCTATGTGACAGGATCATAGCTATTTACTTTGAGGGTGGCCACAGCAAACAGGCAACAACCACAAGATGGCCAAATCCCTCACTGAACTGCAGCACCACAACAGTTGCTACAATGCCAGCATCATAAAACCTCTGGCTGTCTTTGATATACAGTCCTCATCACAAATACACCAGCTCATGTTGTTAAGGAGGCTGTCCATGAGCATCTTACTTCTCAAAGCAGCTGAAAATATTGCAATCTGAGACCAACACTTGACTAAGTGCAGTAGCAGCACTACTAACATTCAGTGTGTTAATGGAGTATAGACACCCTGAAACAGATAAGACAAAAAATCAATTATAAATTATTTAGCGGTTGAAGATAAAAATCAGGTGATCTGTACAGAGTACTGTCTTGCATGTCGTTAACAAGCAAAATGCGACCAAGATTAGGTGCATATGCTGCTGTAAGATGAAGTACTGCCCTCGCCTAGCCCAAGCAGTGCGAGTACCTCCAGTCAAAACGCTTTCAAGTGCCATCATCCATGAGATGGTTGCCCAATAGCAATCGGAATTTTCATAATGCTGCGTTCCTTATCTTCAGCCAGCATTTTTCACTCTTCCCAATGGATGCAACCCTCCCCAAAACTCCAAACTCAAGACATCAATTCAGTCATGCAGAACTGTCAATAATGACCTGAACCACAAACCAACTTGGAGAGGTAGAAGCAGGCTTGAGCACTTTGAAGCTATAAAACTGAAGTTTTGAAGCATTCAAATTGTTTTGGAGCACGTTTCTAAAGTCAAATGATTTTATTAGCTGAATATTTTATACCTGACATACCAAAATAACCTATTTGATTCCTTTTTATTTCAAGGATCAATGCATTGCTGAAAATGCAAGACTAACAGCCAAAACATGTACAGATATTTAAAATAACACAAATGACCTTAGAAACAATTTGGAACAAACTAGCAGAAAATGCAATGCTTGTTTCCATACTTGATGCCCGAACGATAAGTTCGACTAAAAACATGACTATTTCAGCCTGAGAAATGTGGACTATACCACTATGATGTGCTCAAGCACCACTGGACTAGTTCGGAGTTCACATCAATAAGCAGCACATTTCCACTCCCTATCGTGTACATATAATTTTTTTTTATCCATGCCTGTTCTGATAAAATTTCCAAGGCACTGGTCAGTAATCCCTTCAGTGCGGATAGACTGCACTCAAGGGTAGCCCTTTCCCCCTTCAGATGCCCTACTCCATGGCCTTCTGTCAGTAGCTTCTCACGTTTTCGCTTGAGCGGCACCCGAGCTTAATTTTAACACGTTAATGATGGGCCCTGCATGCCTGCCGAACACTTGTGACATTTCTAATGATTGACACCTTCATGGTGTCACACCCATAATACTGTATGTTTTTGTCTGACGTATGTTTGACGAGCTTATTATTAACAAAGAGGTTCAATGAAATAGATCTACGACTGCCAGAAACGAGGCTCATGCTGGTCTGGCTCATGGGATTTAACGTCCCAAAGCAACACAGGCTATGAGAGGCTCATGCTCTTCTATTTAGCAGAAAAGGAAAAATATATAAAGGCTCTGTTACGACACAGGTATGCAAACCAACAGAATGAAATTGAGGAAGCATATAATTAACTAAGAAAAAAAAAATCTGCATTGGTGATGAACGGTAATTAGTAGTGTATCTACTGTCAAATGAAAAATAACTCATTGCAAACTAGAAAAACAAAAACAAGAAACATGCCACCGTTGAGGACCGCGACCTGCACATTATGCATCCCATGCTTTACAAACTACTAGCTACAATGATGGCTGTGCAATCTTTTACTTTCAAACTATTTATGTTGCATGTATCCCAACATAGACAGCGTTCACCAGTGCTCAACTAAACCGCAGCAACAGACGTGGGAATGCCCTGTAAATACAGCAACAGGGTTAACAACTGGGCGAGTTGGTAATCATTCATTTTAAGCCAGCCAAAAGACTAGACACAGAGAAGCCAGCCTCATCTCGTTAGCTTCTATTCCCTGTCTCGTTTTTTGGCTGGTTTAAAATAAAATACAGCAAGTGCCAAGTAGAACATGATGTGGAGTGTGGTGTCTGAAGGGTTGTGTATGAACGAGCAGCGCCGGCGCGGCGCGCCACTGCTTGTAGTGTGCCCAACCTCCGACAGGCAGCGAGACTCACGGATTCGGGCAGTACAGCCAGTGTGACTCTTTAGTCTTCCCACGACAACTCTAAACTGTTAGAAATTCGCTGAAAAAGAATGTATTAGTTTAGGCTGTTTACAGTCTCCAAACACACCACGAAATATGTCAGCTGTATTGCATTTCGCTTCTGCTTAAGGGGGGACATGGCTCTTAAAATTATTTTCCAATTTTTGACCAAATTTGATAAAACCTGGAATTCTGATTCAGTTTCTTGCACTGATTTCAAACATGTAACCATTTTTCCAGCTGCCCAATCAGAATACCAGGTTTTATCAAATTTGTTGAAAAACGTAGGAAAAGTAGCTTGAAGAGCCATGTCCCCTTTAAAAGCAACCAGTTTGGCCATGATTTCAATTCGTGAAATCGCATTCAATTAGAATGAAAAAAAAAAATTGTCATAGGACTTCTTGCGAGGATGCTTTAATATTTAGACACCGTGTGCAGCAAAATATAACTGATTAAAATCTCGAGGAAACGCAAAGTAGCCAATAGCGTGCGTAAGTAGCACGCCATGCCAAAACTGCCGTTCGTCAAGCGTAGGTACCACCTCCGTCAAAGAAAGAGAAAGCCAATGTTCTTCTCGATTTAATTTATCTGTGAACTGGAGGCGACGGCGGTAGACAAAAGACAAGAAGCTCAGGCGGCGTGCCCACCCTGTGGTGTGCGAGAGGTGCTGTTATATCATAGCTCACAACAGCACCGCTGCCAGGGCCGGCACGTGTTCTGGCTGCAATGCTCTTCACTGATTCTGCATGTAGAAGGTTCCCCCCCCCCCGCCCTCAATTTCCTCTGTCGAGAAAGATGGCGCCGCTGCGGCAGCAAGACTGTATCTGTGGCTGAGGCGTCATGAGTGTTGAACACCAACCTTGAAAAAGATAGCACCTCACCAAGCGTTCGTATGTTGGCCTTTCCCAGTGGTTTGTATGAGGTTTCCAGTTCCTAGCCTCCAGTGGTATATAAAACTGACCATATGTGAAAGCGCCTTATCGCAGACCAGACTGCCTGTGCTCGCTGATAGCTGAAACAGCCTCATCTGGCGCTACTCTAATTTATTAGGCGAACTCCCCGCTGCACCACACCAGCGTAACCCGCACATGGCATTTTACGGTTTAAGACACGCAAGAGCGGTGTCTGACTGCTGCTCTTTAGTCACTGAGGGGAGTAATTTTATATATTTGTTTGTATCGTTCAATGTGGCCGGCGCGCGCCTAATTGTTTACGACACTGAATGACTATTTAAAAATTGCTCATTAAAGATTTATCTTATTTCATCGTCAAGGAGATTTCTAAAGTCTATCAAGCCTTTGCGGCTATTTCAGTTATGAGACGTTCCAATCAACAGATTAAAATGAAAACCATACCCACATTAGGTTTTGAATTTTCTCATGTGGAGAAAAAAAAAAAAGTGTACATGACGCCAAAAAAAAAACAAAAGGGCTGTGTCTCTGGAGCAATGGTCCTAAACCGGCTCAAAGTGTGAGGACGCCGTAGCAGAGGCGTCCGGATCACTTCGGCCACCTGGGATTCTTCAATGAAGCTGCCATCATCAAGTATATGCCTGCCATGCTTTCAGCTTCGACCAAAATGCCGTCTCCCAATTAGGATCAGACTAGGGTATCCCAGCTCAGTACTCGAGAGCTTTAATGACTAAGCCACCGCGGTGCCGTAATAAGTAAATAAATAAGCTAAGAAGACTAAACTTCTTTCTCGGAGCGTATCATGGTCATTTCATCCATTTCGCTGCAGCGACGCCGCGAATGTGTATTTTACTCCGACAAAGTGACTATAAAGGACATCGGCCCTCTGTGTACAAGCCCGAATCCAGCTCAGACCCGTACGTTTAAGCCCACCCCGAGTCCAGCAAAAGTTTTCATGTGTCGGCCCAGACGGCCCGTGGGTTGAGCCGCACCCAGCTTTTGGGCCTGTCCATGCCCACGCAGTGTCGTGTGAAGCGCGTGCTACCTTCACCTGACACTTCTACATAAGGTTTGACGATCTTCTATTTTTTCGGTTCCTGGGGCTGCCTTTCAGTGGTTCGCTTTCTACTTTTCGATGTCTAAAAGGTAGGCAAGGCAGGCAGAGAATATAGTGGGGACCGCTTCCTTTGCTAGCAACGCTTTGCAGCATATGCCCATTTAACTCTGTCGTCCATGTTTTGGACACAAACCTGGGCTCAAAGTGCCCCTCACAAACAGTGGCAGTACAGCTCGGCCCTTTCTTGGCATGCCGGCCACCATAGCTGAAGTCGTTCGACATCTTTTCGCACCGAAGAAAGCTGACATTTTTCATTGCAGAATATGTAGCCTGTATTGCAGCGGTGAACAATGCACTTTTTTCCACATTACATTACATTACAACTTAGAATATACCATGATCGAAGAAAGGCGTGGAGCGGGGGCGTCAGCGAGAAAAACAAAATGCGCACCGATGCAAGTTGAGAACTGACTGGCAATCTTGCGGCGTCAGTTAAGTTTGCGGGCTTCGCCCAGAAGGAGATTCCGAAGGGGCGGCCAAGGTCAAGGGGCAGCTTGACGCGGGCTGATTTATGACGGTCACGCAGGCGACCGCTTCTCGGAAGTGAGCCCAGAACACACGGCAGCGGGCGACGCTGCCGGCTCTGTCCGTCCCGCGACGGAGGCAGAGCAGTGCAAGTGGAAGGCACAGCATAAGCGCAGTGGTTGTGGGTTCGGCGCTAACTGCTGTGTCTCCCGGTTCGAGTGGAGAGGGCGCGGAGGCCATAAATCCCGAAATGCGGTGTAACACGGGCCTGGGGAGAACGCGCTGTTGACATGTCTTCATGGGAAGACGCCTGTACGTCCCTTTGAATCCGCCGCCCGTGCGCAACCAACCAAGGGCAGGGATCGGAATGTTTGGGCCTGAGGTTTGCATGTGTGTGTTTTCGGAAGTGTAACCGTCGACGCCGTTTGTCTTTGCGACTGCTTGGCACCTCTTGCGTGGGAGGATTTTGGAGAGGGAGAAATCGCAGATGTATGTGTTTGTGTGCGCAACCACTCGCCGCGTAGTGCATGCTTTGTGTTTGCATTACTTCACATGCATAGGAGAGGGGTATATGTGGCACAGCGATTGGCCAGCCCATTTTGAAGGACTGCATGTTATTGGCCACAGAGTGACTAGTCGTTGATTGGTTAACGGACTAGACTCGAATTTTGAGCGCTAAGGAAGGAGCGTTGGGACAGTTGGGCTCGGAGGACGGTAGGGCTCAGACGAGGGCAGACGGTTTGTTCGAGGAGGGAGGCTAGGCTGACGGAGGTCTCAAGGGACTCCGGCCTAAAGTGTAGCAGAAGGCCAAGGTCTGATTCTGCTAGCCTCTGACCTCCGATCGTGCACCCAGTTGCAGTTAGCCCTCTATGTTTTGATATCACATCTGACGACGTTATTGTAAATAGTTTGTAAACAAGTGCAAAATAAATGTGTGCAGTCGAGAAGGGAAGTCCTCATCTCCGCACCGCAATGTGTTGCTGAGCTACAGACGCAGCGGTGGTCACCAACACCACTCGGTACGAGCGACGGCAGAAGAAACCAACCTGTGCAGGAATATCATTCATTAAAGAAGGCAGCTTTGCCAGTTTTTCACAGCGAATTGAGAAGACAATATAGCGTGGTTTGATCTTCCATCTTGCGCAAACATTTGTTTGTTTTTGGAGCTAGTCTGATTTTCTTAGTCTGAATCAACTGTTACATTGCACACTGTTTGCAATGCATTAATTGCAACTCGGAAAGAAAGGCTGCAAACTACAAGCTGGACACTGCAGCTGCAGGAATGCTTGCTTGTTTGATTCATTCATGCACTCTATGCAAACTGGGGACCTGTGCCCAAGCATGTTCCCCATGTAAAACAAATGACCAGTCGCGGTGGCACAGCAATTGTTTTGAAATTAAGTACAGGGCTCACCTTGTGGCGTTTGAGCATATGCTGTCTCCGCCTTTCATAGTCCCATTTGTTCAGCCTCAGCAACCAGCAAGTACATGCTAGACTCCAAAACACATACCAGGAAGGTCCCTGCGTACCAAATATTAGACGTCAGCTTATAAGCGATCTTCACACACACAAAACAAATTGAATTTAAAACAAGTACATGTTGATGCACTTTAAGCACAAGGCGAAATCGCTTACCTCACCGTAATCAGAAAGCGGCCCTGGATACATTTGACCGTGCGCAGTCATAAAATGAGGTATGAAATCATTACACCGCGTCATAGCAACGAGGGCCACACAAAATGATAGTATGTCGCACAAATGGTTAGTACGTTGTGGTGCATCGAAACAAAAGCTTCCCACACAGGCCTGTGTGATCCTCGCCTTTCCTGCTTCTACGCGTTGTTTTGTCATGTCCTAGTACCTCCTAAAGTCCCTCTATCAGCTCAGAGACGTTACAATCATTAACTATTCACCCAGACAGGTGCGGAAAGTTTACCCAAGTTTCCCGCCCTTTTCAAGCGCACGCAAGACTGATAGTCAGGCGTGCTTTACATGACTGAGATTTTCGTGCGGTTGGCCTAATAAACGGTATTTAACCGCATGTTCCTTAGTGTCGAACTGCGTTGAGCTTTGGATTGAAACCTTCGATAATACACCTTTGGGGCGTTCGGGCCCACTGCCGGCCAAGCAGGCTCAATGGTCAACAGAACATTCGGGCGCACGGACGTTGAAAACTAAATGTAGAACTCTAGACAGTGGGCAATGACTCAATACATGCATACTGAAGTATCTTAAGAATAGAAAAAATTGCTTACGTACCGTACAACACGAGAGCACACGGCTGACACGGCGACACAGCTCTCACGCCTTCCACCATGAAAGACGACGACCAGCCATTTTGCTACTAAAAGCAGGCCGCGGAAACTCAGGGGCACTTCCGTCCCGTCTAATTCTCCCAAGCGGGGGCGAAAGGAGGAAAGAAAAAGCTGGGAGGAGGACTTCTCCCTCGCGCCTAAATTTTCCCCTCGCACTGACGGCGCCGCCGACTGCGCTGCGTGGCTTCGTCCTCGCGTGAACCGCTGCAACCGTTACGACTCCGCTCGTTTTGAATTGGAACCGTTCTCTGCGTAGCCTGGCGCTGTGAATTCTCTGTGTGTTGGCTTATCGGCCAAAGTCGCGATTTTTCGTCGCGGTTCTTTTACTCTGTGCATCTCATTCTTGCTGGCTCTTCGCCCCTTCGTGAGACGAGAGACTTATCTGCGTGCACCTCCCGTTGCGTGGACCCATCTCGTCTGCTGATTGTGCTGGCCATTACAGTCGGCGATATCTGCTGTGTTTCGTGTTGTTGAACTTGTTACCTTCATGTACTGTGGAGAGACGTGCGTTTCGAAGAAGACGGTTCTTCCAGGAAGGGTAGTGTAAATTTTTCATCATGCATTTTGGTTATGTATAGCACAGTGACATGTGATTACTTGCATCAAATACCAACCACTATAGTAACTAGAACGCAGCTATTTGCTCATGTTTCTACATTGCTTTGATGGTATGGAATGCGTAGAATGAATATGTTGCATCATTTATTTAATTTCATATCAACTGTACACATGCTGACAGAAGCAGGGCCGGCAAACCCGGTTCTTTTGTGGGGATAAAGCAAGCATGCAAGATTACAATGTTAGCGTAGAACACATAACACTACTGTAAACTGTTAGCTATGTAAAGTGCGTGTGTGTGAGGGATACCTTGTCGCATCTTTTCATTTTCTGTTTCACGTGCAGTTAATAAAAAAGAGAAACAATATCTGCTGTTCTATGTGCTATTTCTTGCTGCGGTCGGGTACGCTTGCTCGCGAGCGCCTGTGCCCTCGAGAGCGCTATGCTTGTGGTTTTTCTTTCCATCACACTGTTCCTGCCGCGAGCCGGTCGCGCCGCGGCAGAACGATGATGCGGTAGAAAATCCACGGGCAGAGCGTTTTCCCGGGCGCGGGCGCACGCGAGCGCGCGCTCCGCGCTGCTTGAAGCAACCTACCGACACCCCCTTCAGCGCACCGTTTTTTTGGACCAGTCCGCTATACGGCCTCCCCCGTCAAGTTTATTTTTTACGCGCCCCCGCCCGCTATAATCCTATAATGGGGAGTTTGGCGCTAGCGTCTGTAATTCGTGGCCGCTGGGAGGTATAGGGAGTTTCACACCCCTGCTAAAAGCAACACAAAACCCACAAAACAATAGCCGGATGTGACGTTTTTCTTAAACCGGATAAGACGTCATGAGTTGCAGCAAGCATTTTGCTCCTGCAACCCAGTTGCAGGAAGCATTCCGCTGCTGCAACCGGGTCGCAGCAGACGGCGCCAATTGTGGAAGCCGTTGCAAGCCAATTTTTAAGCCAATCCAATCTTTATGTGCGCGCAACACAAGAGAACATGGCTGTCGTGGTGTGGCCGTGGTGCCGGCTCTTCGACGGGTGTTAATTTAGTGTGCTCTCCCTAATGTGTTTATTTTGACAAAAGCGGTTCGTGTGCTTACTTCAAAGCACATCGAGCGCAGAAACATGACATCTATAATCAAACTCCACGCCATATCGGGTGTGCAGGACGAATCGCCGCAGTGCTACCTTTTGCAAGTGGACGAATTTAAGTTCTTGCTTGACTGTGGCTGGGATGAGTTCTTCAGTTTGCAAGCTGTGAAGGAAATGAAAAAGTGAGTGCATGTGGATGTGCCTGCGGGGGAAGTCTGCATTTCTTTATCAATCACTAGTACTTTTTTTTTTTTTTTTTGCTCCAGTTTTCAACGAGCTGGCGTTCTTGTGTTTTTTGACAGTGTACACATTTGAAACGAAAAAGTTTCTTTCTTTCTTTTTTCTGCACGGTTGGGAACATTTCACGAATTTTTTCACCCACCTCACCGCGTTGTGACGGCATACAAACCACTGTGCGTGTCACCAATATTAGCGTCTGGGTTCATAGCGAATGTTCCGCTTTTTTCCGTGGGTGTTCCGTAGTTGTTTGCTTAAGTAACACACAATATCAATAAACATTTACAAATCTATGCTGATGGGAACTAACCGATCGATACAGCCGCAATCAAGCAGGCGCTAATACTAAAGTAAAAGTAGAAGCAGTGAAGAAACAAAAGCGAATTAGTTACGATCGGTTTTAGACTTGCGTGTCTGGAAATATTGCTCACTAAACTAGCGCAGCATACTCTACATGCGCTGTACTAAATAAAAATGGAAAATTAGGATCCTGTGCAATGATTTGGCAAGCCTCGTACAACAACTGGGTGTTACAGGTGTCTGCTCACGTATTACCACTGCCTGTAGTAAACTCTATTGCTCACTAAACTAGCGCAGCATACTCTACATGCGCTGTACTAAATAAAAATGGAAAATTAGGATCCTGTGCAATGATTTGGCAAGCCTCGTACAACAACTGGGTGTTACAGGTGTCTGCTCACGTATTACCACTGCCTGTAGTAAACTCTGTGAAATGGAAGAACAGAGCCTCATTTAGTTGTTATATTATCCAATCACATTGGACCATGTATCTGCGGTGATTCAAAGTCACTGGCCGAGAGAATTTGAGTGCTGAAATGCTCCTACCTCTCACTTGTTGATTACCGATACGCAAATGTCATTTTCCCATGAAAGCAAAATTTTAATGATTTCACGCTCGTCTTTCAGGCTGCACCGAAATTATAAGCTTGAATCGAAAGAGACTTGATTGCTTCTTGGGTTGCAAGCAGCAAAATATTCGGGCTAGTCTTCATGTAAGTAAGATAACGCCAGCCGGTGTGCGAAATTTAATTGCAACGAGCTTCAAAATCAATGCGGTTTGTGAGGCACCTTTGCACACACAAAATATTTTTTTTTATTATTTTCAATGTATTGCAGACTCTTAGACAGACCATAGTAGAAATTGTAAGAAAGAAAAAGTTACAATTGTATAATAAAACTAGTAAACGGAATACAATAATCAGAACAGTCAAGAATAAGAATAACAGCAAAAATAAAAGAAAAAGAAGACCGGTATGCAGCATTTAAGGGTTCAGTTAGGGAGCTCGAGACTTTCAACCTCAGTTTAAATGCAGATCACTGAGTGCCATGCAGTTTTTTATAGCCAAGAATGGCTGTAAAAAATAGCAGGGGAGAATTAACGTCATGCTGTAACTGACCACTGACAAGAGTCAATCCAATCTGTTACTTGACCAGCAGCGTCTAACATTAACCGTACTGTGAGAATGGATGGCATGAAAACAGTAATGGCAAATTCATCCAATTATTCTGAGTGGAAATTGATTCGCTGGCTCTTTTTGGTTTGGCTGTCGCTTGTCAGCATCTTCCTGCCAGTGGACTCAAACCCGTCATGCCGTTGCTGAAATGGATGGGGTACTTCTACCTCGAAGTGAATAACAAGGTATTGCAGCCCCTAGGATTCATGCCAAATCTGTGATGATGACAACTGTATTTCCTTTTCCGGGTTTTTCTATCTTTTTTACAAGGGCAGGTCTACAGTTTGATACAGACCATTTTGACAGGAAAAATGAATTTGAAAATTTCTTCAGCTTTTTAACTTTTTTTCTTCAGTCAGCTGTGATATATTTTACTTGAAACACTTTTAAATTCTAACGCAAGTTTTCTTGTGCATAAAAAAAAAAAAGAAATCTGAAATAGAGATGCATTCTTGCTTTTGAAATCATTACACAGTTGCATAAGGAACCCGTTGAGGGATTTTCTGGTGTGTGTCGCAACCTCGGGAAGAAAAAGAACAATTAAAATCTTTATAGCCTGGATTGGAATCCTAGCCCACACCTGTGCGAACAGATCTGGTTTGCTTCTGGCCATTGCTTCAGAGCACTACACCCCTGTTGCAGCCAAAAATCCAGGTTAAGCAGCCAAT
This sequence comes from Amblyomma maculatum, assembly GCF_055883805.1. Lineage (NCBI taxonomy): Eukaryota > Metazoa > Arthropoda > Arachnida > Ixodida > Ixodidae > Amblyomma > Amblyomma maculatum. Next base: position 30,417,586 of record NC_139354.1, on the reverse strand, counting down.
CTCTCATCTGATGCTGTGATCTGGATTTCATTGTCATCTTCAACATTTTAAGTTCTTGCATGTGGAACTGCCTGTCTCTTAACCAGAATGTCACAGTGCACACTGCTTAGTCATCCACAAATTTCTTGGTATCGACTTTTAGATCCTTTCTTTCTGCAGAGCCAGTGGTCAAAGGGCTTTGAAAGTGATGTCATTCAATTCAGAGTGCCATTTTGAATGCAATTTCGCCATTTTTTTGCATGTGAGACAAATGCCGATTATGTCTTAATCCTTTGACTGTCGAATATTCCGAAAAAAAAATCTCATCCCCAGTGCTAAATATCTTTAAATGCTATGCGTTTAGCACAGTATCCATATGGCAAAGCCGCTGCGGGACGGAATGCGGCCGTAGTACCCGTACGGCGAAAACAGTCAGAGGGTTAAAGGGGCGCCGTAACATTCTCCAGACCACTAATTCCAGCCGGCCTCTAGGTTCTTTACACCTTCCTGATGCTATACCTTCCCGATGCCCCAAAGCGCAATCATAACGGCGAAATCGTAGCATCTAATATTTTAATATGCTTCAGTAGTCAGTGTTTTGGCACCGATGTAAGCGACACACAACGGCGAAATTTGTTAATAGATATGACGTTTCTTTCTCGCTTGGGCACTGATTGGTTGAGCACCCACTTTAGATTTAAATCGAATAATCTTTAATTGTGTTTTAGTTCCGCTTGGGTTCTTGAAGTGCTTGTTTAGATAGAGACTGTAAACTCAGGTAATTGCGGTGTTGTCAACAAGGAGGTTAAAAAAAAAAACTGGTTGTCAACAAGCGCGGAGGAGTGTCTGCTTGCTGTGATGATGGTGATGGTGGCTTTGCCCTTTGTAGCGAGTCGCCGCTGCCTTCTTACGCGGCAGAGCAAAAAAAAATAAAATATAAAGAAGGTCTGCCAATTCGCTGTCCAGGCTCTACTGTCATAAGCACAAAGGTCACACTGCCGTCGCCAACCGCCGCTACAGTGGTGTACCGCCGTCGAGGTCGCAGGGCTCCCCATTGCCACCAGTATTCAAGACACCACTGTGTGGTCTCCACTCCCGCAGGCTCCTCAAATCCCATGGCGCATAAAGGTAGTACAAAACCAATGCAGCTGACAACGTTCGGATCTCAGAGGTCGGCAAAATCTCTGGACGTGCTGGACGCATGGCTGGACCGTCCAAAGTCACGTGACAGATCGTTTCTGCCAACGCCGCATAGATGGCACAAGTTGTGTCGAGATTGCTTGAAAAGCGCACTCACTACACCTGAGTCCGCAGCACTCCGTAGTGGGCTTCCGCCAGCAGGCCACTGCCCAGGGTGTTGTCATATCGTCGTTCCCGGTAAATGACCTCCTTGCTGGCCCTGTACAGGTCCAGGGTAGGCTTCGCGTACACTCCTGTATGCCACTCCTCCGTCTCCGCCTTTCGCACTTGTTCTCGAACTTTCATACAAGTAGCGCTCGAGTGATCCGTGATGGACGCCAGCGGAACACTAAAACGGCGACGCAGATTTGCTGACCATTGGGTCCACCTCGTCGACACCCCCACAAAGATGGTGTGGAGCAGCTTCTGGTGAGCTAGCTTTGGGAAGACGGAGAAGCCGGTCCTCACCTCATAGCACAGCTTTGCAGCGTTGTTACCATGGTAATGACGCTGCCAAAAAGCGCGGCTACAGGTTGAGTTGAACAGGCAACCATGGTGGATAGCTTCCTATACGTCAGCAGAAAGCTGCGTTTCTCATAGGTTCCGCCTAAGTCGTGCACTGGGCGAGTGAAATGGAAGAGCGGCTCCCTCTTACACCAGCTCAGACGTGTTCTTTTTTTCTTGTATTTAGAATTTTATAAACTGAATAACTCTTGTTTCCGCGTGCTGATTTTTGTAATTCTTTTTGAACTGACGTCGTCAAGGTGCAAAGAACCTAGGTGTTGGCTGGAATTAGGGGCCTGACGAACGTCACTGTGCCCCTTTAAAGAAGGCTAAGTTGCATTTGTTCACAACAATTGCTAACAGGGCTTGTATGACATTTTTACTTCATGAGCGACAGTTCACTGAAGAATTTCTTTACTCTTTAAATTCTGTGTGCCGCATCCACAGCCTGTCCGTCACACTGTCGTCCCTGCAGGCATGCAAGCCAAGTGGATGCAGTGCTTCTTTCGTTTCCCGACTGCGGCCACCTGGGGGCGCTGCCATACCTGGTGGGGCAGTGTGACCTAAAGTGTCCCATCTACGCCACCGTCCCCGTCTACAAGATGGGCCAGATGTTCATGTACGACCTTTTCCAATCGCGCCACAACATGGAAGACTTCACCCTCTTCACCCTCGACGATGTCGACGCCGCCTTTGACAAGATCATTCAACTCAAGTACAGTCAGACGGTCAACCTCAAAGGTGAGAAAGTGTAGTATGTCTGTAGTGTGTATCTGCAGAGCTTTGCTAGCCTAGGGAACTTTTGCATTTTCTGACCAAGAACCGCTCATACAGATTGGCATCGTTTGGTTTGTGGAAGCTGCAGTTTTAATTTATCACAATTAGCAGCCTGTTATCATTGATAGGGTACAACAACTCCATCAGTATTTTGTACTGAGGGGAAAAAAATCAATTGCTGGCTTTTTGTGGCAGGGTTGATCTTAGTTTGGCAGCAAAAACCATATTCTTTACTAGGAATTCCTAGCCCAATTTCATAGTACATGATTGTGGTATCCAGCGAGGTCAGAGGCCATAGAGACCGAAGTGGCAACCCGTTCCAATGAGGACATTTGAAGCACTTCCAGGGAACCCGAAAACGGCATCCACTTTCCCACAAGAAATTAGACAGGGAACAGTCAGTGTCTTGGCAGAGGCTACAAACAAATACATGTCCATGTCTTCCTTTATAACGTGATACATCTCACTGTATACAGAACCGCATGTTCCTGGTGCAGAGAGAAACCCGCACTTTGCCACACCACATGGAGTTATTGAAAAATAGGTGCAGTGCCCATAATCCACAATGCCACACTGAAGCAATGGAAAGCTACACTGTTCAACTGGGATTCAGAAAACCAGCTTTGGCTTGTTGAACGGGCTGGCCAGGCAGCAAAGGCCACAACGGTCCTGGACTGAGGACCCAACCGCAGGAGCTCTGCAAAACTTTTGAGCACGTAAATGTTTCCCCCCCTCCCCCTCTCTCTCTCTGCAATCAGTGGCTGAAAGTGAATTATAGTATGGCCTAGTCTCAGAGCTCCGCACTGTTTCTGATATTGCAACAAACTTCCCCAGCTATTGCTGAAAACTGACACGAGTGTTTGGTGATTGCTTGCCTGCAGGCAAAGGCCAAGGCCTGTCGATCACCCCACTTCCAGCCGGCCACATGATTGGTGGCACGGTGTGGCGCATCGTGAAGGACGGCGAGGAGGACATCGTATATGCAGTAGACTTCAACCACAAGAAGGAGCGGCACCTCAATGGCTGCGCCCTGGAAACCATCAGCCGACCATCGCTGCTCATCACTGACTGCTACAACGCCAACTATGTACAGGCACGCCGGAGGACGCGGGACGAGCAGCTTATGAGTGAGCCATCCTGCTTCTTTGTATTGCTTCTATTGATCATATAGATGCAGTGCATTCGTTAGTGACCTGAATAATATTGTATGCTCGTTGTTTGTCCTTTCTCTATTATGTAGTTAATATTAGTAGAAATGTTGAGGCTAACAAAAGGAGTTCTTTTTAAATTGAGGACAGCGCAGAGAGCTGTGGAACGGAAAATGGTAGGTGTAGCGTTAACTCATAGAAAGCATGCAGAGTAGGTTAGAGAATATATCCCAGGCAGCACAATACATTGGCACAATATTAGTACTGTGTTGGCTATGTCAGAACGATGTAGAACCAGTGCTGTGTCAGCACAGTGCCAATATTGGGCCGATGGCTTTGCTGCCTTGACATTCTAGTGGAAATCACGAAGAAGAAATAGCATGGGCAGAGCATGTAGTGCAAATAGAGGATAATCGATGGTCAGAAAGGGTAGCAAATTGGATACCAAGGGAAGGAAAGCATAGCAGGGAGCGGCAAAAAGTCAGGTGGGCGGATGAGGTTAAGAAGTTTGCAAGGGTCAAGTGGATGCAGATAGCACAGAACCGGTTTAATCTGAGGAATACGGGAGAGACCTTTGCCCTGCAAGGTATAGTCCAGCTGACGATGATGATGATTATGTGTTTATATTGTGATAGAGAGCTATCATCACTTCAGCACCACAATGTGGAAGACTTAGATATGAGGGAGAGCAGGAGCTCTTTTTTTGGTTGAAGCACTGGCAGCCGTTCTCAGCCTTAGCATGAGGCTGGAAAGGCATCAGCAGTTGAACTGCGGTCAATCAGATTGGTTGGTCAGAGAAAAGAGTGACAGTGTCGATAAGGGCTGGAAACTCTTGCTGGTAGCCTGTTTTGAAGGGATCAACCTTCCAGTTATTGCTCCAATTTCGCCTTCCCTTTGCTGGTTTAACCATGTTTAACGGTGTTGCTTGGTACATATTATTACATACTGAGTACGTAACCAGGCTTTTATTCTCATCTGGGAAAACCGAGAGTCCAAGGCTCACCAGATTCCTCTTTTCTTCCACCTCTTTCTCCTCCTCTTCGCTTCCGAACCTTAGCGCGTTACAATATTTTCGCTTGTTTCTGGGCTTCCCGGTTTGCCGAGTTTCTGGCGGGCCAAGTGTCGCTTGAGGATAGAAACATTGCTTGTCAGGAGGTATTGTTGACACTTTCTCAACATTCTTTGCAGCCAACATCCTGCAGACTTTGCGGAATGGAGGCAATGTTCTGGTCGCCGTAGACACCGCCGGCCGAGTCCTTGAACTGGCCCACATGCTCGTAAGATGCGCTGCTTTACATTTGTACCTTAACCAGTGACTCTGGAAACAGCCATTTTAATTATAAACGCTTCCTGTACATTCACTTACATTCTTTCTTCTTTCTTTTTTTTTTATTGCGTGAAAGTTACATAGCGCTAGCTTCGGAAAGCTAGTTTAACAAGACTGAAGTGGTTCTCTGATAAAACTTAAAATTTGTGTCTGTCGCCTTGTGCTGTGAGGGTCACACCAAAGGAGGGTATTCATGCGCAAGTCAAACCTACTTCTGCACTGAAGGAGAGCACATCCCATGACAGGAATGCTGTGGCTCTCCTTTCGGTGGTGATAAAAAACGCTTTTGCACCAGAGGCAGGTAATCTTGGCAGATAAGTTCAAGCACTCCATGCAGTAGTGTCATGGCTAGCAAAGTTCAGAAGATCATCAATGCGAAGAACATTGATGTGAGAAAAACTTGTTATATATCCGGGAATAAACATTATCCAAACTGCCTACTTTGTAAAACTCATTGTTGGATGAAGTGAAAAGGCATTTTTTGGTGATTTGAATTAAAAAATAATGGCAGTTAGTATTCCTGGGCATAGAAATCTGAATGGCTCATTTTGTAGTGCTCACATAATTCAGTCTGCATCTGGGTTATCTTTAGCTCGTGAGCAGCCTCACAACACATCCAGTCCATTGACAGCAACATCGAAGTAGTAGCCAGAATTTCTTTCATGTCACGTTTAGGCGCTTTCACCAATGTGCTACAAGGAAGCTGCCTCGGGTGATGGCACTCACGGTGTGTTCCCCAGACACAGCCTGCTCTTATGATCACGTCGTTGTAGTTTTCAGACGCTTTGGCCCTTGCTCGTAAGCATTCCCAACAAGTGGCTGTGTTTCTCCTCTTCATATACCATCCCTGCAAGAACCGTGTGGTCGTATATTTAAGAGGGACAGAACACTGACCAAAATATGTCATGAGACTATGGTGGAAATGAAGAGATCTTGCCTCATAGAGTACAGATTGAGCACTACAATATCAAAGAAAAGAGGCTTTGCAATTTTAATTTGCCATTCAAAATTTCATAAAAACAACTAAGGCGCTATTTTGCGGAGAAATCTTATTACTTCCTTTGTAGTACACGTGACCACATCTCAGCAGAATATAGCTGATTTTCATTAGTGCATATTGCTCTTTTTTTCTTCTAGGAGTGCTTATCATATATTAAGGTATTTCGCGTTCCCTCCAGTGCGTCCTTAAATAAAAACCACCCCTCTTTTTGCATCGCGAGAAGCATGCTTTCAGCTTTTGTCAGTAGATGGCACCACAGTGTTTTGAATTCCATGGATGAAGCGGTGATAGTGACCACTGAAACTTTCGTCAACGAAGTGTACGTTATTGTGCCGTAATAGCCTTGCGTGTGGAAGCTGAAACGAACACTACTCTATGTTATATTTGCTTTCGGTGCGTCTTTTTTGTCTACCACCAGTCATCATCGCAGTCGCTGCTCATAGTTTCCAGCATCGGGCCACATAAAAATGGGTGCATGCACTGATCGAAAAATTCTCGGCAAAATTTTTCTACAGCGTTTCTACCAGTACCGCTATGGAATCAAACCTTTTAGATAGCAATGTTTCCATTGCACTGAAAAACAATTCGATACCTAAATTCCACTGGTCATGCTATTCTTTTTTTATGTGTTTTTCGCCTGTTAGTGTCAAGGCACAGCAGAGAAACCACTGCCTCAGGTTCCAGAATGTTTGGAAATTTTAAACATAGTGACCAGGAAATTGCATTACGTTACAGCTCATTAACTGGGACAAAAATAACGCTACTCTATGGGACATTTTTATGCCTGTGATTTCAAGCACGTTAATCTGAAAATTGTATGAACTGGGCAACTATCGTTTTAATGTCTTATGAATCAGTTGGCCAAGCTGTGCACCATTCCGACATCGGTAGCATTGAAATTAGTCGGTCATTTTGCTCGTTACTGCAGACACTGTTCAGTTCTATAATCATTTCTTGGCCCATATTGTATAGTTCGATCCATGCTAACTTGTCAAAGCACCAGATGCAGTACTTGGGTTCTGCAGGCTTCTTTTACAACAGACTGAAAGCTTGACTCTATTAAGGTGTGTTGTGTTGAGTTTTTGCACGTTCAGCAAAGAGGGTAACTACTAGCATCTCTTGTGTTTCAGCAGTCTGTTGGGCTAATTCCTTTGCATTCGCCTCACAGGAGCAGCTTTGGCGAAACCAGGATTCTGGGCTGATGGCCTACTCCTTGGCCCTGCTCAACAACGTCAGCTACAATGTGGTGGAGTTTGCCAAGTCACAGGTGAGCTGCCGGAGGTTTTGAAAATCATGCTGGCCATGCCGAGCTAATCAAATTCGTTGTATATTATCTTTGTTGTGCTATGTTCTTCTCTAAACTGCCTTTATACCTTGAAGCAGAGGCTTCAGTGTATACTTTGAATAATAATGCTCAGGGGAGCACTTGTCATCTTACATGCAGTAAGGCGAACGCCTTTTCGCCACCCTCCTGTGATCCTTGGAATGCCCCCGATTCCTCGAGAGAGAGAGAGAGCCTCTCTCTTTCTCTTGAGAGACACTGTCATGACCCTTGTCATTGTCATCATAATTGTCATTTTCATTATCATTATTGTCATCACTGACATCATCATAATTGTCATCATCAGTTATCACCGTCATCATGATCGCTAAATGTCTTTAACCATCGCTGTCACTATCACTATTTTTCTTAAAGGTTAGACAAAACTGCACCGATATCTCATCAACAGATCTCGCCCACGCGGTTTTCATCATAAGCTAAATAAGGCTTTCGCCTTGAAATGGAGCTCTTGCGGTTGGATCCTGCTGTTGGACCAGGGTATTAATGTCCTCCTCCAGTAAACCTGATGAGGAGACTATCAGTAAAAGTCACCTGGTAGAATGTCTTTGTTTGAAGGCTGATTCAGCATAAGTGACTGGAAATCTGCAAGCAACACTAATACATAGCAATCTCTCTTCTAGCAACTAGGCACATGCTCATTTTTATCTGCAAAGCGTAAAATTATTGCTGCAAATAGCACATTGAAGCTTGTCGCAGGGTTCATTGCTTCGCACTGCCTTGCCATATTTGTAGATGATTTGGAAGGAAATGCTGTGCCTGTATTCCTCTTTTCATTCTGGTCTTAGCTGTTGCGTCATTTGACTGCGTACAATACAAAGTGTATTCAAGATGATGACGTGTGATTTAGCAGCGTGGTGTTTTCTCCCATTGTTGTGAAGTGAAGCGACCTTTGTCGCTTCATTCCAAGGTTTGGTGCTCACCTCCCCCCCCCCTCGCCCTGTCCAGGTGGAATGGATGAGTGACAAGGTGATGCGCTCCTTCGAAGGCGCCCGCAACAACCCCTTCCAGTTCCGGCATCTGCAACTGTGCCACGGCTTGGCTGAACTGGCCAGGGTTCCAGAACCAAAGGTCAGGAATTTTCCCCTCTGGCTTCGGCTTCGGCTGGTTCTCGCCTTTTCTCCATCTTTGAAGTCGCTGCTTGTGGTGTTCCCGCATAACGCACATCTCTGTGGGGCATCTATTGATCCAACTTCCACTTTGCATAGTGGTAGTCCCAGGATTGTGCTGTCCTGGGGCTGAATTACGCTCTAATCACATAAAAGCCTCGCTCCTATTGGTTAATTCTGGCTGGCAGATCTGTCAGCCAATAGGAGTTGGGGCTTGTTGGCAAGTTCGTGACAGTTTTTGTGATGTTATCGGAGCATAATTCGGCCCCTGAGGAAGCAAGGCAGGACAGATGAGGAGTCCTTGCGCATCATTGTGTCATCTCAACCCGTTTCGTGAAATAAACGCGGAATGAACATGCCGTCTAATACCCTTGCCACATGCCAAATTTAATGTCAACTTCTGTCGAAATACGATCATTCAAAACATTTGTTTGTTGCCACACGAGGAAATATAAGGCCATTCAATGAAAACGACGTTAGATATCGAATGAGTTTGAGGAACTCATTTGACTGCGACCACCAAGCAAAGGTGTTATCTCAACACCAGAGACGGGGTGAAAATATCCACCTGAAATAAACTAAAGAAGCGTCACAATCATCAGAATACCACTGTGCTCATATAATTTTGTAGCCAATCACTGTGATCATTAAATTATATGAAACACGCCCAAGCATCGGAAAGAAGGAAAACTGCTACTCTCACTACCAACCAGGCCTGTAGCAACCACATTTGGCACGTGTTCGTAACTGCCTCGACTGCCACGCCAGCCGCCGGGCATCCATGCCAGCTATGCGGCATATTCCTTGCGGCAGCATCAGAAAAATGTGCTAAAAGTTCATCTATTAAGTAATAAGCGCTGGGATAAAGGAATGTCAGCAGTTAATCGTTATTGAGGATTGCTCACCCGCAACGAGTTTCTGGTAGGTGTGATGTGATATAAGCAAGTTCCTGCACACAGCCCCTTAGTAAGCATTGCAGGTGCGGTGTGGCTTAACCGGTCTCATACGCTTGCTTTGGCACTAAGGCATCGCTGAAATTATATCTTTTACTGCGAGATAATTTGGTTTAAAGTATGGCATTTCCACGAGTAGACCTCTTGCTGTAGTACTGATCGATTCCAGAGTGCCATCCGCTGCTGCTTCTATGTGAAAAAATTTAGGCCTAGTGACGACCGAGGCGTCGCGCACGGCCAGAGTGCCATCAACTGGCATATCCGCAGGTGGCACCGTTGCAGTTAGCTCACGGCATTTCATACGGCAAGTGATGTGAATTCTTCGTCTTCTTTTATGATGTGGCTGGGACCGAACATTTTTTAATGTACCACTTAACATTACGCCGAGCGAACGATCCTGCCAAGATGGGATGGGGCTTCTATGTTGTTGAGTGATACTCGAAGATTGCATGAAATTGCCGTTGGATGAAATGTTTGTTGCTCTTGAAACATACTTTTATGTGCAAAGTATATATTACGTTCTTGAAACAGGCCAGCTCATGTGCTTTTCGCACTGGAGTTCTGACACGCATCTTCGGTCCTCTTCCACGAACAAGCGCCGTTTTAACTGTTGAACCAACTCGATTTTGTTGATGGGCGGTAATTGATAGGTTAGTTACAAGACATGGAAGACATGAAAATAAATTTCAAAGCTGATTTCTTCCACGGTGCAATAATTTTCACAGCATATTAAAGTGTGCACCAAAGTTTTTGTACGCTACAGTTCTAATCTATTACAGTCTCCATTATTTGCAAATTGCATTAGTTTTGGTTGGGCAAGCGATATCACATTAAATTCAACAACTGTCTTCTTTAGTAGCAATGGCAATAAATTTTCCACTTGGCAGGGATATAATTTTACAATGTCTGCTTTTAAGTGCCCACTCCTGGGCTTCGCATCGATGCAGTGGTAGAACACGGTAGTTATGCATAGTAGTACATAGTACATAGGTAGCAGTAGCATAGTCAGTATAAAAAGATGGTTGCCATCCTGAAGGTTTCAATCGTACAATGAAGATATTTGCCGTGGAATCGGGAAGCTGGAGATAGTGTGGAGGAATGCACAATTGGAGGCGGTGTTAAAAGTTCATGTCATTTTACAGTGTTAGCAGTTAAGCACCGTCTACCTGGTTTCGCATCTGCGTGATGGTAGGAATAGTGGAAGACTGAAAAGCATGCTTTTTATTGATATACGTGTAAATGTATACATGCCACATTCAAATCCTTTGCCTCAGTATATAGTGAAATGAAAATGTACCTCCGTAGCTGTCACTTGACTTCAGAATGCACAGTGATAACCACCCTGCGAGTGTTTTTATTGTCACGGCAGCTGCTTTGCGGAAAAGTCGAGCACCTCCATCGAAACCTCTACGGTTTCGACGGAGGAGCCCTCCACTATTGTGTCCCTTGTAGACGAAGTTGCCTTGGAATGTTAAGCTAAATAAACCAAGCACAACCTTTTTGAGGGCCACAGAAAAAAGGCACTCATTGGGGAACTGAACATGGTAGCACCAATTCCAGAGTTGCGGGCGTTCAGAAATCCTGGTGCTGAAGTATATGTGGACCTTTCAAGATGTGGTTTATACTGCAGGTGGTGCTGGCCAGCATGGCCGACATGGAGTGCGGCTTCTCGCGGGACCTTTTTATCCAGTGGTGCAGCAGCCCGCGCAACAGCGTGGTACTCACCAGCCGGACCGCACCCGGCACGCTGGCACGCCAGCTAATCGAAAACCCGCACCAGCAGGCGCTTACAATCACGGTGAGATTCATCATCATCATCATCATTTATTAACCCTTAAAGGTCCCGTTCGGGACATTACATAAGGGGGGGGGGGGGGGGGGGTAGTACAGGGTAGTTCAGCAGTCATACATGATCATAAATATAAAAGTAATATAGAAGTATAGAAAAAAAAATATGTATATATACATAAAAAAAAAACAAATAACAAAATAACATAAAGACACAAAATAGAAACGGCAGGTAAAAAAAAGGGTGAAAAAAGACAAGAGTAACAAATTCAGATAAGTCATGGCAGAGTGGAAAAAATATAAAACAATTTCAAATGACAGCTATGGAAGTAAAACCGGCTGGTCAGTCTGCAGGGCTTGGTAGCTGACATAAGGTACAGGAAGATTATTTTTTTTCATTGAGATAGTCGATTAGGAGCTGTCTGAATATAGAAGGATTAGTCTCAATGACCGTTCTTAAAGGGAAATGCTCTGCCCTTAGCGGAGCGTCTTCGCTGCCCCGGCTTTGTTTCTGATGGCCAGTATACTCTGAATTTCATGATACCAGATCTTCAATTCCGCGAATACTGAGCAAGAACATGCGATATTTTGCAGAAATGTGACATGCATGAAGTAAGTACGGTCAGGCATCGCTGTGACAGAACGGTTTATGACAAAATAAGGGATATGATCGCACAGTAATGCGCTGTGTCGAGTGCCCGACAGACTATGTGCAAAAATATTTCCAACTTGGCTTTCTCAGGACAGTTCGTTATCATTCGATTCATCAGACAGAATTGCTGATTTGTTGAGGTGCAGCTGCACCTCAGCAGTTTTGGAAAAACTTATTCAAACAACCTCCTCCTCATGTTTCTTGCTCAGGCTGCAGGGCACAGCATCAATTGAAAATGTGGCTAGGAGGTCTTACCACAATGCTGCCCTGCCTTTTTTGCACTGAGAAAAAACTTTCCCCTGCCCCGTCAAAAAGGCACTTTTCAGCAAGACTGTTTTTTCACAGATTTGAGCGAGGGTGCGCAAAAGCCATTGTTAAAGTGCGCTTTCTTGGGTGTGATTATTTTGTGATTGGTGTACTCATTGGTTGCTATCAATCTGCGTAGGTCTCCAGGTGTTGTCCATGTAATTGCGTCGTTACTCATTTGTCGCTTTGAGATTCCTTTTACTGTGCACAGGCTACACAAAGTTCATGCGGGACGCCATTGTTCAAGTATTCAAGAAAATGTTTTTGCACAAGAAGGGGAGAAATGGAAATTGAGGAAGGATGAAATTGGCAGGGAGCTACATAAATGCCAAAGATGACATCAAACCGTCTGTTTTGCTTAGCTTGCATGCTTGGAATGCAGGGAAGAGGGGAACCAGGAAGGCAAAATGCTTGGGCAGCATAAATTATGGAATTTTGTTTGCAGCTGGTTTATGCATTCCTGTTTGCTAAATTTGTTGGTTTTTTATTCTTTTTTCATTCTGTAGTGAAAGCCTAATAGGATGCACTGGCATTGCTGCTACTCTTACAGTGCCCGTTGGGCTTTGGCGCAGTACCCTGATGTTAAGCTCAGTTTCTTTTTCACTTCTTGGCTCACAGATGAAAAAGCGCGTCCGTCTAGAAGGCTCCGAACTGGAAGAATACATGCGCAAGGAAAAGGAGCTGGCCGCAGCTCGTCACAAGGCCGAACGCGACACGTGAGTATGCGTCCTCCTCGTCTCTTCTTTTCTAGTCTTAGTTTATCGTAGTGTAAGGCTTTGTTCTTACGCGAATCACTCCCAGGGCAAGTGGGATGGGGATTTATCCTTCAGCTATGCCAGCATGTAGAATGTTGTAAACTCAAAGGCCTAGTATGAAGGCACCCGCCGCGGGGCTGCAGTGGTTAGGACGCTCGACTGTGTGGCCAAGGATGTGGGATAGAATCCCGGCTGCGGCGGCCGCTTTTCAGTAGAGGTGGAAAGCTAGATCTCCGCGTGCTATGCGATGTCAGTTCATGTTAAAGAATCCCAGGTGGTTGAAATTTTTGGAGCCCTCCACTACGGCGTCTCTTGTAGCCTCAATCGCTTTGGGACATTAGACCCCATAAACTAAACTATGATGGCAGGCAAAATGTTGCAGTGATAGACTCGCACACAGTGATTGGCATTATTGTTCCACACATACAGTACTGTATATGCTCATGCAAGATCCACAGCTGCTACTCGGCAACTGGCAGTTTGGAAAAAAAAAAAGGTGAGCCAACAAAAACACAATTGATGTGCGCATAATTTTCACCGCATAAAAATTTTTACGGCCATTGATGCATCATCTTGCGTACCATACTTGGCCTGGTATCGCTGACATGTGGTCTGTCAGCATTGCTAATTCGTATTGATCTCTCAACGTTTCTGCTGGACAGGCCAAAACGTTATGCTTCGCGAAAGCCATAATGGGGTGCTGGCATGTTGGGTCCACCCCAAGGTCCAAAGAAATGCAAGTGGCGCATTTTGTTGCAGCACCTGCCAAGAGTATCCCCTTGCCAGGTGCTGTACTGTACTCTATATAGTGTGCCATATGCCTGGTGATGCAGAGTCAGCGTGCGTCACAGAGAAGGTGTAACCTGCTTATTAGTCTACCATAAGTCAGTTACCTCCCATTTAAGTTAACGTTATTTCCGCAAGCCTTCCATAGCAAGGTGCACAGAAACGAAGCCCAGGAGAAGGCCAGCCTTGTCTTTTAGCGACCACTTTAAACCACCGGCCAATCTGTCACAAGCGCCAGATCTTTAGGATCTTAAGGGGGAGATGAGGGTTTTGAAAACTTTATTTTTAACATATCTATTACCTCATTGATATTTAGCATACAAGGGCAGAATAGAATGCTGATTTCAAGTGTGCCTTTAGATTTTAAATATCTCATCTCAAAGAGAAGGTATGGCAAAATAACTACCCTAGTTAGGTCATATGTTACAGGCCATTATGGAGATTCCTCATTAAAAGAGGCCTCCTTTAAGAACATGTAGACATTTCAGGAGGTTCACCGCACATCCTAAAGCTTTCTTATTTTCCTTAATTGTGATATATTAGTAATATTGGCTAATTGCTGCCTCATACTTTTCTCTTTCCTGCTTTGGCATTTATGATTAAGAAAGTGGCATTGCAGGATTCTCCTTAGCTTTAGCATGTACGGTGGAACATTTGAAATGTGAGCGTGTTCCTGAAAGAGGCTTTTTTAATGAGAAATCACTATAATGGCCTGTAAGGAACGGATATGTTATTTTACCTTGTCTTCTCTTCCTGATGAGATATTTAATATCTAAATGCATATTTGAAATCAGCATTCTATTCTGCACTCCATGCTAAGGTTCAACAAGATATGTTGACAAATAAAAAAAAAAGTATTCAAGACCCTCATCCTCGCTTAACTTAGGATCACACGACGTTTGTAAATAAATTAATATAGTGATTAACAGCTGCTGGCAACCTGGAATAGAATGACATAGCCATGCCAAAATTAATTCCATGCCATCAGCGATGAAATCAAAATGGCACCAGCGCTTGACATTTTTCAAAAAGAACCAATAAGGTAGACACCCAATTTTTTTATTTTTCTTGAAAAAGGCCCCTAAAATAAGTATTTTTGACAAATGTTCACTTTGTAAAAGGTTGGTAGCAATAAGGTGTACTCTAATAAAGGATGTTGACTTAATATAATAAAGCAAAAGTGTAGAAGCTCACAGTATATGCCAAAATATTGTTTTAAACATTTATACCCTCATTTACACCTGCCAACAGCGCCTTCCAGATCCATTTCGTATTGTAGGCCAAAACAACCATGCACTACATCGATGAATAAGATTTTCAAAGAGGAATGTCAACCACACCCTTTTATATCTGCTCAGAAGCTCCTGGCCGTCTGGTCCCCCATCCTCCCTACTTTTATTGAAATCTTAAAGAAAATACCGTGCCAATGTGGGATCAGCTGATGGTCCCTAGGTTTTTAATAATTTCACGCTTGTATGGTTGTGGAGGCTAGAAGGTATACAATGGCCGTAATAGAGTACGATTGGTTGCGGTCAATGTTGTCTGAGGTTTCCTCATCAGCGAAGAACCACATAACTTCAACATCACCAGACAAAGGCATCGTGCGCAAAACCCGGACGCCACGCGTCGATGGCGAAGATCCCTAAGTCGGCGTCACAGACCTGCGAGTAGGCATTGCCGAGAAACACTAAGCTGTCATGCACATATCTAAAGACGGCACAGAACGGTATACCTTGCAAAAAGGTATGGCGCAGAATTGTTTTCTCATGGCATGGAATTATTATATTATTCCCTCCTTTTAGTATAGGCGGTTAACCTGTGCCAATTGCACAGGTACATGTCATTTCACCCAAACTCTCATTACATGACATGCTGACAGATTCATCACGGCTGTGCTAGCCTGCCATAACAATATGTGTCGCTGCATAAAAAATGGACACGTAATTGGGTCTGCACTGTTGTCCGAAAATTTTGACGGAAACGTGCCGTTCTTTTTTACGGGCTGCACCCCATCAGTACGACGGTAAAAACTGTGGCCATTACAGAAGTATATACGGTAGGCTTGTGCTTGTCTACCGTTGCCTTTGACTGTCTGTTTAGTGTCGGTAAACCAAGTTGTAGACAGTATTGGTTGGCAATATGACAGCTAAACTCCACAAATTCGGACATCATTGAAACTGTACAGTTCATGAATGGTTCCACGTGTACCCGCCCTATTTCTAGGTGCAAACCTCAAGCTGTTCCTGTTTTTCTTTTATTTTTTTGTCGCAGGGAGCTGGACGCATCTGATTCGAGCGAAGAGAGTGAAGACGACATGGATGTCGACGAGAAGAAGCCTCTGCCAGAGCCAAAAGGAGAGGTGGGCAGTTGGTGTTGTTGATCAGTTCCTCATAGCCAAATATTTAAAGTGGCCAGGATGCCCATAAACAGATGTTGCCAAACTTGTTGAAGTTTCAGGACAGAAAAGTGCATTGCTCTCCAAAGTGTGTCAGGACAGGAGAGTGTTGGCATGACATACTTGTGAGATATTTTCCTATTGTAATTCAAGTTGTGTAATACGTAAGATGTGTGCACTCGCAATCGTTAGTTTTTGGAACACCCCTCATACAAAGAAACATAGTAAAATTTGCCTGAGATTGAATGTCACACTATGTAGGCGGCATCCAGTGACAGCGCTGAAAGGAAGTTCTCTCACCGGCTCTGTATTGTGTGAACTATTACATTGAGGGCATATGTCAGTGCCCTGCCTATGTTTCTTTGCAACGTACACGATGTCATGCAAGGGCATCAGATATGCGGTGTGTATTTCTAAATGTCGTTCCCCCTTCGCCCCTGCAGTCCAAGGCCAAGAGTATGGGCTTCTTCAAGCAGGCGAAAAAGTCATACCTCATGTTTCAAGTGAAAGAGGAGAAGATCAAGTGGGACGACTATGGAGAAGTTATCCGGTCAGTGGCTGCTGCTGTACGTCTTCCTATTCAGCTGTGTTCGGTGGCGTGTTATAAATAATTAGGCTTGATTCTGCACAAGTTTTCACCCCTCTTCCCTGCAACTTTTCAAGAAGAAAACAGCAAGGAAAGGTTGAAATTGAAGTCGGTGTGTGAGCTGCAGGTACGAGTAGCAACGTGTAATTACATACTTTCAACTATAGATGCACTCCAGCAATACTCGGGTAACCAGGGTTTGCCATTTCTGGCACAGTTATGTGACGTAGCAATCCTCTAGCTGTCACTGGAAGTTTACTTTTTGTAGCATAAAACTGATCGCAGGGCAAAAAAATAAAGTAAAACATCATTAATTTGGCCTTTAAGGAAGCAAGAAGAGTGTTTGCATTATCAACTGGCACTACAAAAATCATCGAAAAGCATTTGTATTATAGTAATTTATCTAGTGAATGCATGGAACATGGTCATCAATTCATCTGAAATGGAAACTAAATGACAATAATGATTCTTCACAGTTCTGTCACGTGGCAGTAACGAAAACTCTGATGCTGGGCTTTTTTTTTGGCAGTAGGAGACTTCATAACGTCATTGCACCCGCCATAGCGTGCATCTGAGGTGTGCGGGCACCACTTTCTATGCATTTCATGTTCAGGGAGGTCTTTCTGGACAACTGCTGGTTTTGAAGGTCATAGCTCAATGTGACCCCTCATCTGAATTAACCGGCGCGAACCCTCCCGTGTTTGAATTAACGAGCGTCCAACAGCGTAGACTTGCATGAGCATCAGCCAGGACTGCGCACCTAGTTCGACTCATCTGAATTTCCAAATTAACAGGGGGTCGATCAATAAGGTTTTATTTAATAGTCCTTGCTTCCCACTTCTGGTCCTGTTGCTTAGCCTCAAGCTTAGGGAGCTAATGATAATAATTGGTTCACAGGAAGGGAAAGGCAGAGTATTTGTCACATTTGTTTTTGTGGGCACCTGAACCGCACTGTAGAGGAAGGTGGGAAGAGAGAAAGAGGAGCCTCAGTGGAGGGCTACAGGTTAATTTCGACCACCTGGGGATCTTTAACGTGCACTGACATCGCACAACATACGGACGCCTCTTCGTTTCGCCTCCATTGAAACGCAGCCGCTGGCGGTCATGATTGAACCCGGGAGCTCCGGTGCAGTAGTTGGCCACTGTAATATAAAATGCGTTTGCAGGCCCGAAGACTTTGTGGTGGTCGACAAGACGACACAGGAAGAGGAGGCAGATGAGGCCAAGGCAGAAGACGATGACCTCACACAGGGTGGGTGCATGTTCGAATGCTCTAGCCATTGTTGCACTGTTTGGATAGACTTGTTATTGTAGAAGAAAGGGATGAGGGGGGTCAGGAACTGGTGTTGGTTTGTATAGAATTGTGTTATGTTTTCATTTCGAAGAGTGTGTTCTTGCTTTCTTTTTTCCATGTGTAATTTTTATTACACACCACGGCGCGTAGTTCATCTGTATGTGGCAGGGTGACTGTTTGCCCCGGAGTCTACGAGTGACTAGTATTGACCAGCCTATGCGAAATATTTGCCGAGAGGCAGTTTATATGCTAACCATGCACGGTGAAAAAAATGCAGAGCTGCCTTTGAATGGTTTCAGTAATAGTATGTGTATTTTATTAGTTACTACTGAGCATTTAGTGTGGTGGGCTGAGTATGTGATACTCCAAGACATCAGGGAACATGCACACTGATGCTGTACAAACTGTAATGGCATGGAAACCAGCTCTTTTGCAACTTGTTTGACATTGGCCAAAACACGAAGTCTGGTTTGCTGAAATATGAGTCAAGTTGAACATTGCATTAAGGGAGTGATTGAGAACTTGGCGCTGGCTTTAATAGTATGCGCTTCGCCGAGACTGCTACGAAATCCAATGGGAGTTCTTCCTGTGGCATGCACAGACGGACCATGACAATCACCTAGCAGTTCGGGCATAAGATGTGAGGTTCAGTCCCCAATTGCGCTCCGAGTACTACACAATTTCCCCATGGGTGTAAGCTTTTTCCTGGCTTAGTACTTTGCTTCCTCTGGGGTGAAATATTTGGTGATAAAGCAACAGATGTGTACAAAATGCTAGGTGAGGCAAGAACCATGTACAGATATACAGTCAAAACTCTTTTGACCGTTTTTTCAGACTCTGCGGGACCCGGGAAATGGTCCGAATAATCAAACAGTCCGAAAAATCAGTGAACTTATAATCATTTTTCTGCAAAAAGTCGGCTTTACAAATCACAAACTTTGTCGCTCCCCATGTTTAGTTTATAAGTCAATAATAAGGAGTTGTCACATAGCGCGATCTGCTACTATGACCAGCTTCTGCACGCCGCCGATGTGCACGCACTAGCGCGATCTGATTGTGGGCCCGGCTGCCAGTGCGGACACGATGACAGGTCCCGACGCGGTAGGCGTACGCGCCGCCGGGAAGTATACAACTCGCTCAAAGTGGTCACCGCATGCGCAGTGGTGCCCCGCAGATGCGGATCGTGCTAAGCTGTCACCACTGTAGTCTTCCAGTTAGAATATCTCGGCCAGTCATGCTTTCGTCATGTCCATGCCATTTCACAAGAAGCACAGGTCATGCTCACACCGCGAACCCTTGCACCGTGGCAGACGGCAGCGCCAGAGCACACCGCGGTGGATGGTGCTCATGCACCATTTTCCATTCGTTTGCACGCTCCAGGCTACTGCAATGACAAGGTCAAGGATTCCCTTATTGCGATGTCAACTGTGCACGCAGAGCCAAGCTAGTTCGTCCGAATGACTCGCTTCGCCTAAGCTTTCACGGCCGTGCAAAACTGGGCTGTTCATGACAATGATGTCCGCTTGCGTCTATTTCATGGTGAAAAAAAAAAAAGCTTTCGGCCAAAAAACGATTTTTACAGTATTGCTGGCGCCAAATTTGGTCTGAAAAATTGAACTTTAGGACACCATGGGGTCCGAAATACCGGTTGTGAAAATGTACACGCTCCTATGGGGTGCATGACTGTTCCTGAATGAAGTCCGAAATATCACGCTAATCCAAATTATTGGAGTTCGAAAAATCGGTGGGCTACTAGCAACAAACAAGTAAAAAAATCGTAATATAGTTTGTTATAGCTGAAATTTGTAATACAAAATTTTGTAAAAAATGCATGCAAAGCAGCACGATTTATTCGCTGAAGACATGGAAGCTCTAGCAATCTCTGCTCGAGAAAAGGAAATGAATTTCCCAACGTTTTATCAACATTTTTGAAACCGCTCGCTGCAGTTCCGAAAACCACGGAAGCCCGGGCATAAGATGGTTCGGCATCCCAGCACAGCATTTCCAACACACAACAACGTCATCATCGGACGGCAGGCCAAGTATCAACTGGAGTGCCGCATGGCGTGCAAAAGAGCATGTCAAAGAGAAATTGGCTTATGGGAAAGGAAAAGCACGCTATCTGTCACATTTCTTGATGGACAACTGAACTGTGCCTTAAGAGGACCATGAAAAGCTATTTACTAAGATTACAAGTGAAGCCTGCTGCCTGCCATCCGAGTGAGCACCCCTTAATAATCGAATTACCATTACCATCGTGTGCACAGATGTGACGGAGGTGCCAACCAAGTGCCTGGAGAGCTCCCTGCAGCTAGATGTGAACGCGTCGCTGCAGTTCATCGACTTTGAGGGTCGCTCAGATGGTGAGTCGGTGCGCAAGATTGTGCAGATGATGAAGCCACAGCGCGTGATCCTGGTGCGTGGCAGCCCTGAGGCAACCCAAGCCATGGCCGCCTTCTGCCGGTCTTCAGGTGCAGTCCAGGGACGCGTCTTCACCCCGCGAATGGGCGAGGTATGTGTCGCTTTTCAGCTATTTCATGCACAAGCAAGTCTAGCGAAAGCATTGTGTCCGGCCAGCTCCAACTTGAAACTGAACACATCATTTACATCCAGCCAGTCATCATCTATTTTCTTTGATCTAAACTGATGTATGTTTTGATCAATTAATGCACTAAAGCTATGACAGTGAAAAGTGGTCTCCAAGGGAAAAAACACCTCAGACCACTCTTCGTTTTTTCCCCGTGTAATTATATTGTTCATAATTGTGGCATGCTAATGGAACACAGTAAACAACCATCTAGTCCCCTTGCTGATTTAATTAAACAAATTTCTTTTAGATGAACATTTGGCATTGCATGCCTTTGATTACTTTGCATGGCCCTTAGCATATTTTCGACTTCAGTGTGAAAGTAGCTACAGATAAAGATTTTTCTTCTTTTTTTTTCCCCCTTTAATATTGGAGGTGTCTGTAAAGAGTGGATACTGTGGAAAAAGAAGTGTAACAATCATCTGCAGCAGTGGAACAAGTGATAATGATAGGGAACCTTCAGGAATAGGGAGAATGTGATTGGTGCGAAATAGGACAGTGGAGACCACTGCAAAGGTCTTTATTTTTTGGCGGACCTAACTTGTCTCAACTGGCAGTGACGGTTTGGTGTGTCTCCCGTTTTGTCCAGTTGGTGGACGCGACGACCGAGTCTCACATCTACCAGGTGAAGCTGCGCGACTCGCTGGTAAGCTCACTGCAGTTCGCGCGGGCCAAGAACGCCGAGCTGGCCTGGCTGGACGGCGAGATTGCGACCGAAGAGCACCTGGCCCCCGATGGAGCACAGGACGATAGCCTCGGTGAGTGGCATCGATACTGGCACCTAACGACAGTGTAGCCATAGGAGCGGACACCTTGAAAGGACCCACACTACACTCAGCGACAGCAGTGAAGGGAAGGTTGTAGGGGCAAATCATCCATAACAGCATCATTCTGCACCTGCCTGCCTGACACTTTGCTTTTTCCATGGTAAATTTGCTTCGATGACAATGATCTAGTGACTGGCTTCTTTTCTATGGGTGGACACCGTGATGGTGTCCCAGCCTTAGAAAATGTTGGGGGTAAAAAAAAAATAAAGGAGAATAGAAGACATGATGAGGCACCCAGCGCACTCCTATACGCACCCTGTCAGGGGCCCTCCGCTTCGCGTGCCCGCATCTCAGTATTTTCGTGTCGCCTAACCATCACCGCCTCTGCATGCCTAGACTTTGCCTCTGCCTTCTTGGCTTCAGATTTAGTTGGCCAACCCTGTTGCCAATGGCCAGACGTAGATGCACCATCCGCACCCGTAGAAGGCGACGGCGACTCATACAAACGTCCTCACTAGTGGACGGCAGCATATCCTTCGGACGGGTAGTTCAGGAGACGTGTTCACTTTGCGTCCATTTATACGAGAACACCGTACATTCTATACTGGTTACGCACCATCTGTTGCAGTAGCACAGTATGATCACGGGTTTTCTGTGGGTGCCGCATGCTGGCGCTAAAATTGCATGCAAGCAAAGTGCAAAATTAGCAGAAGTGTACTTTGTTACTCACTTAATTATTAGTCTTGTAATAGTACTTCCTTTCTAATGACACCGCTGTTCGTTAGCATACAGTCGTACGGCAAAGCTTACACTAGACACAGTTTAATTCGAGTGTAGAAACGTTGTTCTGTGGTGTATCAGTTGCGTGCTCGTCTCACAATCCGAAGGGCCAGAGTTTGATTCCCCGTACATTCGGAAGAATTTGTATTTCTTGGCTTCCTCGCAGATTTCCGTGTTACAACGGAGAACAACAATGCCGACATCAGCTTTTGTGCGAGACGGGGCCCTTAACACTATCGCATTAACATGTAAAAAAATGTGTAAGAGATATATATCTGTTCCAGAGAGCTTCCACGCCACTGACCGGACTGCACTGTCGCCACATAGCACGCTAAATTTTCTCGAGGTGTGGTAGAATGAAATAAAATGTTGAGCACTCCATTGTGAAATTTAATTTATTCTTAACTTAGTAAACATGTGCACCCTGTACGAATGGCATACAGATTTCGTGTTCACTATGGCAACATTGGTTATCTGCGAACTTGCAAATATCAGACCATGCAGCATCTGGGTTTTGAAATACAGGGTCTGTATGAATAACTTCTCATTTGGTACAGCTGTGGAAGCTACACTAGTAGGGTGCTTCAGGAAACCCTTATTTTTGTAGCGATTCACCAGCTTCGGGCTCATTGCACTTTTGGTCCTTTGCTGTGTTGCAGATATGGACGAGCCTCGCGACAGCATGTACATACTCCAGCCACTACCGCCAAGTCAGGTAAGCTTTGGCGCACTGCAATTGTATGGCTGAGAGCAGTTGCTGACGGCGGCCTTGTGCTGGTTAAACAGATAACGTTACTTTGACACAGCAATGAACATTGTCAGGAACCAATTGTTGTCATAGCCAAGCAATGCCTTAATTTTGTTGTAATTCTAACCAGCCTCGGAACCGAAGTTCTGTAGAATTTTGGTGAGGGCTTCTTTGCCGAAACAGCATCTGATACTTGCCAGGCTGTGAGAGATTAAATGTGCGAACACTGAACCTTGCATGAAGAAGACTTGTTCTGTCTAAACCTCAAGCAACTATGTCATGTCTGGTCCATGCAGTGTAAATGGTTAACTGTGGGTTAACTTACATTTGACTTGCCCCTGCCACATACTGGTGGTGCTGTGCTGGGAAGCCAATCTAACTCGAATTTGCTGTTCAATTATCTGCGGCCTTTCAGTTGCTTTCACTTCAGCGGTTAAATGGTGCTTTTTCCTGCAAAATTTTTTGACAGAATCTCATGTTACGAATTTCGGCTATATCAAACTATTTCACAATCTTTTTTACCTACTCACTATAATGAGCTTTGACTATTTCACTTTTCTGGCATTTTCTCGTGTCGTCATCTCGTCGTAATGCGATCTTTGTGTGATGTCGGGCACCCTCAGTTTCCAAGCTGTTGCCGTGGCTTTTTACATTAATATTCGATGCAGTAATGTAGTACAAATAGATAGAGAACACAAGTGTATAATTTGTGATTTCCTCAGAAGGAATTTTTTTATGCAAAGCCTCAGTTTGTAATGCCACTTTCACAGTTCAGTGTTTGTTCTTTTACTCAGCTGCTTGTGCACATTACAGCACCGCAATAACTGGTCCAAAGTCGCTGATGACGTCTGGCACTGGTTTCTTTTTCTTCAGCCTATTTAAACATGACAGCTGTAGTACATGTTTTTGTCCGAATTATAATACCTGTAAACCTTGCAGGTTCCTGGGCATGCGACCATTTTCATTAATGAAATCAAACTCTCCGATTTCAAGCAAGTACTTCTCCGCAATGGAGTCCAAGCCGAATTCTCCGGTGGAGTTCTGTATTGCAACGGCATTGTGGCCGTGCGAAGGGTCAGTATCGTTGCTTGCATCGAGCTGTGTTTCATCTTTGCCTGACAGATTGAAAAAAAGCAAGAAAAAGCAACTTGGTCTTGTTCATGCTGCCTTAAATGCTGTGGTTCATGTAAATAAACAAAAAACAAAATGTAATAGTGCAGATTAGCGTTAATGCGTCTACTAAGTATCTGTACCTCATATAACTTTGGCGAGTTTTTCCATTGTCTGGAATTTCAATTATTTAACTGAAAATGTTAGATGTAGGCTCTGTAAACTTTTCGGCCAGATGAATGAAGAAACGACTGTTGATATAAATGCAAGAAGCAATGTGAGTGCCAAATTGTTGTTTCAGGTAAATCCACATACTTCGTAAAAAAAAATCCTAGAAGAAGAGCACTTGAGTCTTCGCTATACATTTGACGTGGAGCTGCATAAATGTTAGTGTCAGTTGGCTAAATACATGTGTAGGAAAATATCAGAAAATTTTTGCATTACATAAACATTGTGCACAAACTAGCAGCTACCATTGTAACCTGCTATAAGTGCTTGGTAGGTATGTAATGTATGATTTTTCTAAGCGAGCGTTTAAGCAAGTATGTGCATGAGCTGCATTTTTCTTTTGCTTTTTTTTCACTCTTGCTGAAATTTATGAGGCTGTCCCACGTGATTATACTATTTGTTTAATTTTGCTTTTATTTGCCAGACAGGCGGCATGTTTGTCTGGCAGCTTACAGCCTACATTAATTTCTTTTTCTTATTAGATTCTCATTTTCTGAACGCTTGCAGAACGAAGCTGGCCGAATCAACATTGAAGGTTGCCTTTGTGAAGACTACTTCAAAGTCCGCGAAATCCTGTATCAGCAATACGCCATCATTTAGAAATAAAGTCTCATCACTTGACATACACTTCTGCGTCTTGCATGTACTGTGCAGTTAGTTCACATGTTTTATTGGAAGCAAAAATTTGTTAATTTGCTGGATACTTTGTTTTACTTCTCCATTCGAAAAGCTTACCCTCTTAAGTCTGTCCATTGTCACCAAGAGCTCTGTATGTTACAAAAAATGTCCGATACTTGAAATGTTCATTTCCTTGTTTTTGTTTTTACAGTGCACACCTGTTGGCCGATCTCACTCAAAGCGACAGCTGACGAGTTGTCTTGGTCTTTATCGCATGGCGCGTTCGACTTTCAAATATACCGCCACGTGTTCAGGGTCACGTAAAAAGCGCGGCCGCTACACGTCCTCCGCAGGAATGTGATCCTTGATGTAGTGATCAATGCAGTCGTGTTCACCTCGCGGTGATAGACAAATCATGTGTGCAAGGTTACAACCATCGTGAGAACGAAAAACACCGGCCCGTCACACATGATGCGGCAGCCACGTAGCTGACGTAGCTACGAGTCGGCGTCCGACTACGCATCACGTTGGCATCAAACGCCCGACAGCGTCGATTCTACGCGTCTGCCAACGAAAAGTAGAGCAACTGTTTCATTCATGACAGTCACCATGCATAGCCTACTTGTCTAATCGTTCTTCTCGGCAGAGCGGGGAGGAGGTGGGGCGCTGCCGCCGACTGCTACACACACGGGAGCACGGGAAACGTGCAAACAAACAAACATCGGGAACGTCCGTGGGGGCTTGGGTGTTCTCGGAAGTTGCTTGCGGGCGAGCCGAGTAATATTAACTTTCCCTGACCATGGGCGGGTAAGCATCGCTTCGCTTTACTTGATGAGCGAGACGCGTTCTATGGGAACCGCTATCCATTCGCGACATCGGTTGCCGAGGCCGTAGATGCCGCGTACTGCCGATGCTGTTTGCCGACACGGAAGGTGGGAGGCAAGGCGGCAGCACAGGCTGCCGCAGTCGTCGCTAAGCCTACTTTGACGATCGGTGCTCTGCACCGCTTAAAAACTTGGCTGTTGGCAGGCCACATGTGCCATTTCACTCTGCTTCTCGTCTCGCAGCTTGCTGGTGAAGTGTGATGTCGCACGGGCCCAATTTGTAGATGGTTGTAAATTTGTGCTCCCTTCCGATAACGGTTCCTTCCAGTCTAGGTGTTGGCGGCTGCTTGCCCGCCTTGGCGGGGCAGGAGCTTCGGGTGGCAGTCATCGGGACGATTTTGCTGTTTTGTCGATAGGTTTGTTCCTGAACCGGACGCCTTCACCGACTACCTATAATCGAAAGATCCCGGTGACCCGCTGTGCGTCGGGCGGTGTATTCGGGACCTTGTTTTTCTTTGGTCTGGGTGAACTGCCACGGTTAGGTGAGTTTACTTTTCCACATTCCTGCCGCATGTTAAGCTTGCATCTGCTGTGAAAACCAGACTTGAAATAACAAGAACTCGGGAATAGTTTGGCGGCTGTTGTCTGGTGTGTACTTCATTGTATTGTGTCGGCTTCTCCGCAATCTGCCTGGACTTCCCGCGGTGACCTCGACTGCGGCATTAGTTATTTACGGTGTTCGGCGCAGCGTTTGGTGAGAATATGCTTAACCTCGCCATTGAATGTCATTATTTTGTTGACTTCATAAGAGCGGAACTATTTGTCATTGAGCTGTGTTTCCAACTGCGTGATCACTTCCATCTCCCGGCGTGCCGGGCACTTGCCAAAATGTGCTTTACTAGTAGTGGTTGTCCTTCGGACAACTCTTGTTGACAGTGCAGGTACGGCTGCCTGTTTTTGTTTGTCCCCCGCTGTGTGCTGTTGGAAGCGAAAAATAGAGGCGAAAGGTGCTGTTCTCCGCGTCTTCTCGTGGGCTTTTACCTCGTGTCGTTATTGCGCAAAGGCCGCAACATCTCCAGAGCGTTATCTCCTGCGCCGTGGCCGGGAGGCGATTTTCCAGACCCCCAAAACAACCGCAGCCGCCGTCAGCTGCCCGCGTATCTTGCGCCCGAATGACCAGGCTTGGAGCTGTTTGGAGAGAAATCGCCCCGCGAATTGCAAGTGTAGGGCTCGTCGCTTGTTTTTAAAAGCGGAAGTGCGGCGTGAACTCGGGACAGATTGTTGTTTACTCGCACCTGCGCCCAAAATGCGCACTAGCGGGCTGCCATCCGCTTGCGGTTTCGTTGAAACGCGTTCGTTTGCCCGTGCTTCGGCTTGCGACCTCAAAGTTCGTTTAAAACAAGATTAGTTGTAAGTATAACCCCAAAGTTGAATGGAATGGTTCACTCCTTGCACTTTTCAACCGAATGCAAGTGAGAGTTGTGATGTCACCGTGCACCGTTCATGCTTGCCACAGAGTTGACTGTGTGGACGAAGTACGTTTCTGCTTTGATGAATCGGAGTTTAACTAGTTTTGTTCTAGTCTCGTTGGGAATTCAGTGGCTAGGATAAAAACAAAAGGGAGCTGATGCTATGTTTAGTAGCTCGCTGTCATGCTTTGTGAATGATGTCTTGAGGAAGGGAGCAGCTATGCAAACATCCCCCTGGTACATAGTAACAAATTGGCTGCGCAATCAGGGATGTGGAAGTCGAAAACAAGTTGCGCGTTTTGTCGTTTGACAGCGGTGCATGTAAGCACACTGAAATTCGGACAGTGGTTGGCAGCGTCTCAAGCTCAGGCTGTTCTCTCATTAGAAGTTACTATACAGTGGAAGGGTTCCATGTTGCACAAGCATCACTGTTACCTAAAGTTTTTAGTAATTTGGCCTTGCTGTTCGGTCTGGTAGCTGCTTACGGGCTATGGCCATAGTGGTTAGGGTAGTTAGCAGGAAATAGCATCTGGAAATGGCGAAAAAACCTGCAGCAGTTCGTCATTAACTTCTGCATTACTGGAACTTTTTATTGATTGTTTCTGCTTTCTTTCATGAAATAACCTTATGTGTGCAACTTTGTGACCACTTCCTTTTTGACCAATTTTGTTGCCTTATTGCATCTTGTTGGTGGTCTCGCAAGGTCATAACTTATGCTTTGTTTGCTGCCTGCAAGCTGTTTTAAAGTCAGCAGTACTCCCATTTTTGATCCAGCCGTAGTTCTGACTTTCATACTTAAGCTTTGGCCAGAGTTTTGCAACTACTAGATTGCTGAGTTGAGCCAAGGTGTGATAAACGTCTTAACACACTCCCCAACATTGTTTTAAGAAACTGTACAACTGCGGTGCAGGGCTCTTTTCATGAGGCAAATGCAAAAGATCCTAAAAGAAGAAACCAAATAGCACAAGTGAAAGGCACATTTGTAGCGTGGTGAGCAGTACATGTTGTCATGATTCTGCCTTTCATTCCTCGTGTCTTTCTGTTGCGCTGATTCTTCAGGTCTAAGATCATGATCCAGGTAGACCAGGCAAGAAGTTTAGGAAGGCATGTAGGCAAAGGAAGTGCTCTTCTGTCAGCTCTGTTTCCTGGTGGTGGGGAAAAGGGCCTAGCGTGCCACTGTCGTCGTCCCTGCAGGCTGGCTTGGGCCGGCGGGGTCACGATGATGGAAGCGCCGTTGGCGCCACAACAACGTGCCCCGCTCGGAATGCACCCGGGAGCCATGAGCATGGCCCCCTACGGCATGGAGCCCATCGTTGCCGACCCCGAACCATCCATCGTCAAGGAAGGATGGCTCAACAAGCGAGGTGAGGCGGTGATAAGAACATTATGCTTTGCATGCTGGGCTTGTCGGTGTCATCTCAAGCTGCTTTTTCAATCGACTCGGACGTGGCTCTTAGAAGTGCACCGGAGACAACTCCATCGGGTTTTCCCTTGGTAGAATCCAATAGCTGGGTCTTTGTTGGGTCACTTTTCTGGGGAGAAGAGTGTTAGCATGAATGGGAAATTTTAGAGTTGTGAAAAATATTTTTCCTGCCGCCTGAGTCGGATGTGTGGTGGTGGTAATATCGAGCCTTGTGGGTTTGTCTAAATTTGTTTTCCACGGTTAGTTTTCTTTTTCTGTATTCTTGTTCCTTGAATGATAAGAAGGGCACTAGGAGTGATAACTCTAGGTATTTTCTAGTATGCAACAGTGTTGCAGGGTGTCTTTGATGAGTAATCACAGATGCAATATCTGCAAGCTATTCGTAGCAGTGTGATATTTTTGCGGCATTATCGCTCTGTCATTTGCCCTTTCAATTTATGTTCATTCTTTCTTTCCCCTTGCTTTGTTTCCTTCGTGTGGTCATTGGCAGGACGTACAAAGCCATAGAAATTATCTACTGTTTACAATGTTGCTTGCACTAACATTGCAGGCACTTGCCCCTAGTCACCTTGGATCTTTCATAGCTCACATTGAACCTTTTCAGCGACGAAAACAATTACAAAAGGGAACAATAGATAAACACAGCAAAAATTAGCATTTAATATGGCGATGAGTCATGCATGTTTACAAATCTAGAGCATCTGTGTTGCAGAATTGACAGCATGCATAAATCATCCTCATTTAATATGTTAATTCTGCAGCTTTCTCTGTTGCGGGAGGTCTGGACTGAGATCGACTGCCCCATGCAGATGTCGTACACTAGACGCCACGTAGTGAAAGCAGAAATGAGATCAGGTCTCTTCCGTCGACCTTTTGTTTTGTGCTGCACCTCTGACAGCTTCCTAATGAACGTGTTTGAGCAGCTGTTCATGCCTGACCTCCGGGGGACGCTTCTGGGACATCACGGCAGGCGGCCATTTTCCGGCACGTGTATTTATGCGTGTTTGCATTTTCTTGCTATGCAGGGGAGCACATAAAAAACTGGCGAAAGCGCTACTTTGTGCTTCGCGAGGACGGCACCCTGATTGGATTCAAGCTGAAGCCTGAGCATAGCCACGCTGACCCTCTGAACAACTTCACTGTCAAAGGTGTGTGGGAAAGCAGACAAAAGTGGGGATGGATGTAGTTTGTACACTGTTCATTTCTTTTTTTATATATAAGGCTATATAAAAGGGACGCACAAATTAGGAGACTTCGAGAACATGTCCAAGGGTCAAAATGTGCATATAGTCATACACTGCTCATCGCTGTATAGACATTGGTTTCAAAACTCGAACCCCTGACTAGCCGAGAAAAAAAAAAATAGTTGGCTCCAAAATATAACTAGGCACCAACACATACCGTTCCACTCTCTATGTAGTTTCTCGTGAAATGGCAGAACAGCGTATGCACAGCTCGAAGCAATAAACACTCAACAATACAATCACAAGAGCTGATAGTAAGAGAGATAAAAAGCAATCGGAATTAAACCTGAACTTGGTTTGCCAGTTTGGTTCCGGTGAGTGCACGGAAAGTTACCAGGAGTTGTCGCGTCTGTTCGTCTCGGAATGCGAGCACCAGTGCGAACGAGGTGGGTAAACAACACTCAGTTCATTTACTGGCAGCAACATACAAACAAATTAGTGTCTTAATTAAGAGTGTCAGGGGGGAGTGTAAATTATAAAAGCTTTTGTTCTTATATAAAACTGGTTAATGAATTAGGGATGCAGAGGTATAATGCATCTCAAGCTGGGCCTAATACAAATAAAATCAGAGTAAGCTAGAGAAGCGTGGAGCGTAATAAATGTTTGCTTGCAAGTAAATTGACAACAAGTCACAAGCAGTTTGGGAAAATTAGTTGCGAAAACGTCCTGCGTGCACGTGATGTAGCACCTCCCCACTGCCTTTTGAATCGCCGGTGGAGAGAGAAGTAAAAACAGCGAGCAAAGCAGACACCACAAACTACCGTGAGCCGTTCCAACGCTTCTACTGTGAAAGCAAGCATGGTAACTTCATCATCGAGCCTCTTTGTCAGTAACTAGTGTGTCAAGCCTATACCAGGCAAAAGCGAACGTGAATCAGTATGGGGGGATCTACCGAAGGTGCCAATCACTAGAGACCTTCTCAGGGATATTGGAAGGTCATGCAGGGCCTGTCGTCCTTCAAATAAATTTTTCGATTCAATTGCTAATCAGTGCACATGTGTAATAGTCTGTGCAAGTACCAGGTCAACTGGCTTGCAGTTTTTCGTAGTAAGAAAACGCATGCATATGAATGGTCTCCCATCTCGTCTCTACTCTTCACAACACACTTCATATTTCATTGGTCGCTAATGTCTGTACTCACAGCATCACTTGTAACTCCCTTCCTTGTTGGTAGTGTTCATTAGAGAGCCTGTCTCCTGCAATGCATTAGGGAGTGTCAACTTTTTAAAAAATCTCCCATGGATGTAGTCGTGGCAAGCTCAGTACGAGCTAGGACCTGTATGTTTCATTTTCATTGAACTGACATTGAGAAGCAGCCAAGGGAATGACTTCTACAGCATTAACATTTTTAAATGCCATATTGTATGCGCTTTATTCCCTGCCTCGGTGACCGCTTTTTGTTGGAGGCGAAAAGCAAGGCGCCCGTGTGCTGTACGATGTCAGTGCACGTTAAAGAACCCCAGGTGGTCGAAATTTCCAGTCCTCCACTACGGCGTCTCTTATAGCCTCTGTCACTTTGGGACTTTAAACCCCACAAACCAACCACTTCTGCATGCTTGTCATCTGGCATGGCTCGCTTTTTTTTAGTACTGGTGTTGCATAATATCTTATATGCTTAATCCCCCCCTTAGGCTGCCAGCTGATGAAGTCCGAGCGTCCAAAGCCATTTACCTTCATCATCCGTGGCCTGCAGTGGACGACGGTCATTGAACGCATGTTCTGCGTCGACTCCGAGGATGACCGGTGAGGCTTGGCCGTGAGATGCGACAGTCTTTCTTTTTCTCCGCTTTGCAGTTTGCCCCTTTTGTGAAGGAACCGCGTATATGCTGATGTTCCACCTTCATTGCAAAATAAACACAAAAAAAAAAGCCCGCTGCACCAAAAGTATACAGCTGAAAATGCAGCTCGCCTCTGGCTAGGATTCTGTTTTTAGCAAGAAGTTGGGCACAAATGGTTGTGTGTATTATGCATGGGTGTGAATGGGTACATGTAGTTAGAGATGCACTAAGGAAAAGCTGTCGAGCAAAGACTCTTTACAGGTAACCACACAAACGAGACACTAAGGGATGCTTGCAGTGTTATGTTTGTCGTAAGGTGAAACTTGATGAGGAAGTGTTTAACGGCTCCTGTTGACTGGCCCCCCTTCCAGTCCCTCTTTTGTACATCGGCCTTTTGCTACTCGCTGGCTCACTAATCTCTTCATTTTTGTCTCTCTATCTCGTACATACTCTTTAGCATACACTTGTGAGCTACCGCATTGCGTGTTAAACTGCCCAACATAGACATAAAACCAGCGTTGCCATTTTAGCGACTTATTTGGTGCCTTGACGGGAAAAATTTGCATCTAGCAGCTAGCGTTTTTTTTAGCGGATTACGAATATTTATTTGGCGGGTCCCGTTGTTTTGGTGGGTTTCAGGTTTTACAGTGGATTTTTAGTGGATGTTAAGTTTTGTCATTTGTCTCTGCTTAAAATATGCCTGCAGGCTATGTGCGAAGAACTGTGGGGTTGATCTCAAACAGCGATAGCCGTCTCGTCGTCCGTGATGCGGTTAATTTCGTTGGCGTTGGCGTGGACAGTTATATGATACACTTTGAGGTAGTAACCGCGACGATTTGCGCAGCTGGTGCCGTGCTGCACGTGGCTGCTCTAAGGTGTCAAGTAATCCCATTCATTGACGCCGTCTGTTGAACCTGCGAGGCGTGCAACGATAGGCGACTCAACGCGGAAGTTGAAAGATCGTTTAGCCAGCTGAGCTTCCTGCAGTTACCTGGCAGTGTGATTTGTATTCTTGTAATTGCCATTTCCAAATGCTTAAAATAAATCTGTAAAATATTGCATATTGCCGTTTTAAACAATTTATTCAGCACTATGCTTAAGAGCGGTAGAATTTTCTCATGGCCAATTTATGTCAGTTTTTCTTGCATGAGAATTACAGAGAAGAATGTTCGTTGAAAGTGCAAACTGCCCCGGATGCTGGCAGCGAATGATGTGCTAAAATAGTGCGAATGAACGCTCGATTTAACAGTTCCCTTCTATCAGCCACAGATATATTGGGATACAATTTGCCAGCTTTTCTGCTCGAGGCTGCTTATGAAGCACGGACGAGCAGAGGAGCAGAGGCTAGCTATTTACGACGGCGGTCTAAATTCTGGTTTCGTTTTTGCTTAACCTGGTTCTGCTGAAGACTGTGGCAAAGAAGGACAAATTTTCTTCCATTTTTAAGCCAGACAGAGCTTTCACTGCATTTATTTTCACACCCAGCACCGCAGTACATATTAGCGGCAATTTTGGTGGGTTTTTTTTATTAATATTTAGCAGATTTTTTAGTGGATTTTGAGACAGTTTTGGTGGAATGCTAAACTACAGAGCTGGCAACACTGCATAAAACCCTACTTACGAACTGAGTGAATGTGCCCCACGTGGTCTAGGGCCCTGGAAGGCTGGATTCTGATCTCATCCTCCCATCTCAAAGGCGAAGCCTCAGTTGGCAGCACCTACCGTCTTGGACATGTCGCATGGTCTCGTGACTTCACGCAACCCGGCGACCTAGTCGCTGCACATCAGTGTCACTTTCCAGCTACCTCCTGCCAGAGTCATCCCCATGATTCTTCACTTGCAACATCAACAACGCTGACGCCAGGGCCCGTATTCCGAGTTTGCGACGTTATCGTGAGTGTCGCTATCTCCCCGACCTCGAGTCACCTGATTGGTGGAAACGCTGGAAAATAATGTTGCCACCTCTTCCGGTTCCGCAGTGGCAACACCCAGTTCCAGCGTTTCGACCAATCAGATGACTCAAGGTCACGTGAGATAGCAACACTTCGATAACGACACAAACTCTGAATACGGGCCCAGATTTTATGCAGAATGGTTCCTTTAACGCTATCGCGTCAAAACACCTGCGACTAGCAGCGACTGTGGTGTATCAGATAATCGAGGCAGCTTTTCAGTTTTAGCTTTTGGCTCACACCGGAAGCTTCATTCTGCTTGTAAGGATTAAATAAGATGTGCATTGTTTACCAGAAACATCCACTCTGATGCAGCATGACTGTAAGAAAAAGCAGTCGTGCATTTTCACTTGTCTAGTAAAAGGCTGAAACAAATTGGAAAGTAAAACTGTATTTTAGATTTTAGATGCGACCTGCCGTGATGGTGCAGTGGTTTGGGCACCCAACTGCTGTTCCCAAGGATATGGGATTGAATCCCAGCTGCGGCGGCAGCTTTTCGATAGAGGCAAAAAGCAAGGCTCCCACGTGCTATGATATGTCAGTGCGCGGTAAAAGAACCCCAGGTGGTCGAAGTTTTCGGAGCTCATCCACTAAAGCATCTCGTAGCCTGAGTCGCTTTCAGGTGCTAAACCAAGCCAAACAAGTGTTTTAGATGTTTTGAAAAACAAGAGGGGTGGAGACATAAGGTGGTGAATGCTTGTAATATGGTTACACTGGTAGCTTTAATGCTCGGGAGCTGTTCAGTCTAGAGTTGCTTTGGCAAATGGATGACTCACTTGCATGCTGACTTGGATAACTCTTACGCAGGGTGCCCCCTCTCCAATTTCTTTGCTTGACCGCTCAGTTCCGACAAACATGGTGCAGCATCTCCATTTCCTGCATTGTGGTGATGAAGCGGTGACGTGCATGTGCAGGGAGGGTTGGTGCCGGGCCATCCAGCAGGTGTCCGAGCGGCTAGCAAGTGAGGAGGACGTTGAGATGGCAGAGCCCAAGGACGAGCAGTCCCTGCGCGACAAGTTCAGCATCTCGACGCGCACGTACGCCACGGGCAACCGCCTGAGCCTGGACAACTTTGAGTTCCTCAAGGTGCTGGGCAAGGGCACCTTTGGCAAGGTGGTGCTGTGCCGCGAGAAGTCCACGGAGTCCCTGTACGCGATCAAGATCCTCAAGAAGAAGGTGGTCATTGACAAGGACGAGGTGGCGCACACACTCACCGAAAACCGCGTCCTGCGCAGCACCAAGCACCCGTTCCTCATCTCGCTGCGCTACTCGTTCCAGACGGCCGACCGCCTCTGCTTCGTCATGGAGTACGTCAATGGCGGCGAGCTCTTCTTCCACCTGTCGCGCGACCGTGTCTTCACAGAGGAGCGGACGCGCTTCTACTCGGCCGAGATCCTCCTAGCGCTCGAATACCTCCACAGTCAGGTGTGTACCTCTTGCCCTCCTCCTGAAAGTTCAGCGTCAGTGTCCTTGTGAATGAGCACCTTTGCGGCGAGTGCTCTTGTGGTAGCAATGCAAACTTTGGTGTTGACGAGCGGAAAGTGTTTAGTGGTTTAACAAGGGGACTTGTTGAAACACTGGCTCGGCTTGCAAACTGAGGCTCCTCCTCAACACTTGTTCAGTGCTCTTTCATCATGCACAGTTCCTCTGTCACACATGGTTACTCATCTATCCATGCGAGACGGGCCTCTGTCATGACAAGTAAAGGCCTGAAAGGCTGCAAGCTGCATTGCCAGTCATCATGGCACATTGCATCTGCTTTCCTTTTTTCCCTTTCCACCTCCTACTCCTTCATTTTGCAGCAATGCTGCAGAAAGGCAACATCGACCTTTAGCAGTTGTTACTCTAAAAAAATATAATAAAACTGAAAAGGAGCCTTACATACGGCCGTTGTTTGTCGTGTCCAGGGCATCATATACCGTGACCTGAAGCTGGAGAATCTACTGCTGGACAAGGAAGGGCATGTCAAGATTGCCGACTTTGGCCTCTGCAAGGAGGACATCTCGTTCGGGGCGACCACCAAGACGTTCTGCGGCACACCCGAATATCTGGCGCCCGAGGTGCTGGAGGACACGGACTACGGCCGCGCAGTCGACTGGTGGGGTCTCGGGGTGGTCATGTATGAGATGATGTGCGGCCGGCTGCCCTTCTACAGCCGGGACCACGACGTCCTCTTCGAGCTCATCCTGGTCGAGGAGGTCAAGTACCCCAAGAGCATGAGCCCCGAGGCACGCCACCTGCTCTCGGGCCTGCTCGTCAAGAACCCCCGGCATCGGCTGGGTGGATCTGTCAATGATGCCGCCGACATCAAGGTGCACCCCTTCTTCCGATCAGTCAATTGGGACGACGTGGCGCAGAAGAAGGTGAGACAGCGGTGGTGATGGTGGCCTCTACTGCAGGCTGCTGCTGCCTTTTGCACAGTGAAATCTGAAAGGAAAGAAAAGCAAGGTGAAAGAGAAGAAAAAAAGACATTAGTACCAGTTTGTTCACTCCACAGTTAAATGGGTCCACTCGATGCTGACGCCCATCATGACAACGTGTAGGGTTTTGAGTTGAGGTTACTCATTATGATTGGTTTAACGATTCAGCCGATGCTTGTTTCGACCTTGAGTGAAATGCTCTCACTTTACAGTCAATGCATGTGGAGTAATGATGGGGAGAAGCTTAAGAAGTAAACTGTGCCCAAGAATGAGTAGAAATTTGTTGTCACGTAGCAGGCAACAGACTTGTATGAAGTTCACATTTTTATCTTTCTTAAAGGAAAACAAACAGCTTGCCATTTGTAGCTTGCTCTAGTTCATGGGGGCCGTGTTCTCTTCCGATGTTCCTGTTTTTTGCCATATGGGTACTGCGCTAAATGCATAGCATTTAAAAAAATTCTACACTGGGGGCGAATTTCTTTTGGAATATTCGACAATTGAAGGGTCGATTGGTGGTTTCTTCATTTAGAGTGGTCTGTTGGTTCAGTTTTATTGTAGAAAGGGTTGTCTCAGAGTTGGTCATGGTGTTAGGCATTTGTGTTGTGACCTCCCCTTTCTATGTTTGTTCTATTTGATATTGATCAAGTCGAAGCCGATGAGAACCAGTGGAAGTTAGCACGTTATTAAACATACTGCGTATACAGAGGACTTCACCATATGCTTTCTGCAGTTTCTTAATGCAGGATCTTGGAGTCAGAGGACCGTTTTGAATAATATTGAACTAATATTGAATTGCTGGTTTTTTAACTGTTAAGGTGTGGTGCATTATTTTTTAGAGACTTGTAGCCCACTGTACGTTGTAGTCATGTCTGTTCTTGGAATTTTGAAAATTCTATTCGTGTCGGCACTGCAGCATACACATTTCGGCCTCACTCAGCTGAAAGCGAAGCTAAGAGTAGGCTAGTCCAGCGCTGCCGAGGGCTGATCAGTTTTGTTCACCTGAGTGAGGCCCCAAAATTTGTTGTGCTAAAGTGAATGGCTTCAAAGCTAAATATGAAAAAAAATGATGAGGATATTGCTTACAGTAGGCTACAAGCCTCTCAAGAATAGTGAGCCTAAGAGTAGTGGTTAAAACGAAAACTTTTATAAGTTAACCAGCTTTCTAGTTAGCAGCTTCTGGCTGTATTATACTGCTGACAGTGCTAAGCCAAAGAAAGTGGTATTCCAATTTAAAAACCCTATTTTTGAAAATTTAGAAAAATCTTATAGGTGAAATGTCCCGGAAAAAATTTGTTTATTGTATGGGCAACAATTTGGCTCTCACTAGAAGTGAAGAAAACATGTGTAGCTTTATTGCGGGCAATAAAGCTTCACTATTATTGCTATCATTAAAATGGAAAGTCGGTTTATGCCCACACTGCAGGTTACCCCACCTTTCAAGCCACTCGTGACCTCTGACACGGACACACGCTACTTCGACCAGGAATTTACGGGTGAAACCGTCGAGCTCACTCCGCCCGAAGAGGGTCCCCTGAACTCAATATCGGAGGAGTTTGAGCAGCCCTACTTCCAACAGTTCTCGTATCATGGCAGCACAGGTGCCCTCTGTGGGAACAGCCGCGGCTACTCGGCAAGTGATCGCAAGGCCATCCTTTCCTGAGCAGCGAGAGAAAGGGAGAGACAGATTTCGTGCCGTCATCGTGGAACTGCTTTCGTGAACAGTGTGATGGCACAGCTGAGGCAAAAAAATGCGTCCTTCAGGCCATCAATGCGCCCATGTAGGTTGGGCCACAGTGGAACAAACGCACAACCCGCAAAGAGCAAAGGGGTAAAGAGCACTGCTACCATGCGGTTTCAGTGCCAGCAGTGATGACAGAGGATGTCGTTAGAACCATGCGCACAATACTACAGCTCTGGTGCCACATAATGCTCGAACCAGCAGTTCTTGTGCAGTTTCCATGATTCTCTGTATCGCTCCCCGTCATTGAAACCGTAGAATGCTTGATCTGGCAATATTTGATGGCGAAACGTTTCATGTATCGCGAGGGTCACCTCAAAGAATAGTTTTGACGTGCTGTGCTCTCGTGTATCACGTTTCTGTGTAGTTCACGTCCTTTTCACTTGTTATAAGGAGGGAGCGCTGTAGATGGTGGATTGTTGCTTTGTACACATTGGCTTTGTGAATGTGACACAAGTTTATAAGTTGAGAATGGAGCCTTACTGCGCAAGTCATAACAAACTTATATATGTTTATGCTGTGGTCACTGCAAGGATCCTACACAAATTGATTACACTGTAAGAGGGCAAAAATGAAAACATGGATTCTAACATGTAAGGTCAGTCTTTTGTTATGCTGTTATGAGATGATCTTTGCATGTCAAGAATAATGTTGTGGCTAGGAATAATGCCATTGGGATCTTTGTAGTGGGGCAGCTCTTTGCGACCCTCTTTGAGAAGCTGCCGCTGACCTGCACGGGTGCATTGTTGACCGAACTTGGACGCCGCCGCATATTTTTTTTTTTCTGCCTCAGCTGTATTGTAGCAAATCCTGTGCGTGGACACACTTGTTTCTGCCCATCCAGTCTGCACCGAAGCTCTGCGCTGTGGAACCAGCTAAGTTGTCCTTCCACCCCCAACTACTGGGAAGAAAGGATTGCAATGTGTACATAATGTATGGCCCGTGGTGGGGCTAATAAAAGGCTTCACGGAGATAGCTTTGGGTCTCTCACTTGTGTACGAGAATAATTTGGCTCACTGGATTCGCACACGCATTGCGCGGCTGTTAACACAACAGTATCAAAGATACCGTTCTTCATAAAATGTGCCTTTGGCATTGTGAATGTGGCTCCGGCAAGTGGTAGTCTGCAGGTGACATGGCAGAGTGCTGGTCAGTAGACTAGCTTCTGTGACATCGCGAGAACACAGAGCATGGCAGTAGTTACCAACTCTGAATGACCTGGAATGATCTGAAAGTGGTGACTTTGTTCGAGAGAGATCTCCATGCATCTTGTGCTACAAAGAAAGTGTTGAGGCCGTGCCTGGTTGCATTGAATGTGAACGAATAAGCTAATGCTTCACAGTAGTCTGTCTTTGGATGGCCTGTCACATAATGTAGTTTACAGCTATGCTAATGAATTTGTGCGAGACAAGAGTGGAAATGAAGGAATAAGTGACTAAGCAAGTAGCAGAGTGACTGAGGAGCTGGCAGACTAGAGCCTGAAGGCAAAGTTTGAGTGTCCCCAAATTTTTTGCTTTGTTTTGGGGGAGATTGTTGGCTAATACGTTTGTAAAGACAGCTGTTGCTTGTAATTGTGTGATGCATAGCAATCTGTTAAGAAAACACTGAATTCCTTTGGGATATCCCAACATTGTTAGACTGGATGTTTGTTAG
Organism: Amblyomma maculatum; assembly: GCF_055883805.1. NCBI lineage: Eukaryota > Metazoa > Arthropoda > Arachnida > Ixodida > Ixodidae > Amblyomma > Amblyomma maculatum. The sequence goes on along the minus strand of NC_139354.1, from coordinate 30,378,370 downwards.
GGATGGGCCATTGTTTGTTTTTCGGAAAGAGATTGGCTGGCTACTGAATGTCTTTTTCTCTTAAATACAGAATCTTCCACGGTGTTAGCTTCTTTCTCCCTTTCACTCCAGCCCTTTCCTCGCAGTGCGGTTGACGTTTGCAGAAGACTGCAGCTAACTGGTCCTTTCCATGATCAAGTCATGTTAATGATGTGACTGTGTTATAGGGCCCGTTCTCAAGACGATTTGGCTTTGGGAGCGAGAAATCATGGGCATGCCTATGGAAAATGGTAGTTCGCAGGTGTCATGGCCAGGCACTTGTTACATTGTTCTGTAGTGTGGCATAATTGCCATATTCCAAGTTGGCGTCGCTTTCAGTAGTGTCATTTCCACCAGTCAGATCACTCGAGGTCGGTATGGAAATATGCAAACTTTAAATACGGACCTCGCTGTCATTGCCTTTACACCGAGTTATGTGTCACTTTTCATGTTTCCGGTGGTGGACCCTAGTAGTGTGGAAAACATTTAAGAAAAATGGGCTGGTCAGGCAAACAGTCCGAGGCTCCGTTGGCTGAAGCCGCTGCTCAAGCTCGCTCTACTAATACCTTGACTTTTGTGCTGCAAGGTCAGAGCTAGCATTTCTGTATATGCACCTGCTCTTTGTGGGACACTAGTCGGAGGGGAACAAAGACGCCCCCCAATCCACCCACATTGGGATTTCTTTATGAGGTATGAATTAGTTCTGGCAAGTCCATACCATGTGATAAAGGTCTGCCTTGTGGCCGCCGGAAGCTTTGAACTAAAAAGGAATCTGCTAATAGCGTGCAGTCTAGCTGGGCTTTTGTAAGGCAAGGCATGAAAACGCCTGAAATGGCACTTATCTGATTTATCTAGTTGATTAGCGGGTCCTGAGAGTGTCTCGCTGAGCGGGTGTGTTGGAGTATCTTGTGGTATGTAGTGAGATGTTGGGGGTCATCATAAAGAATGCCGGGAGAGGAACGCACGGGCTACTGCACATGTACGCTTGTTTCCCTCTACCCCTTATGACCATGCAGCCATCAGAGTTCTTCACGTTTAGCCCTGACTTGGATTAGAATGAGCCATGCTTGCAGAGTACAGCAAGAACTGCAGTGAAAGGTGTGGAGAAGAATTCCTTGCTTTCAGTGCAGATTATACCAATTTTGCTGGTATATATCCGCTCGAGTGTTTCTATGGCGGCAACCAAGCCTAGTTTTGCGATATGTGGTTATACTAGGACTTGCTACTTCACGAAACAAAATCGACCTGGCGTTAAAAGGAAAAAAAAGTACATTTTTTTTTTCTGACTGGGCTTCATAAAAATAAAGGATGAAAAATAACTCCTTCGTTCTCTGCTATCATAAGGGGGACCATAATTTATTGTCAGAATGAGATTTATTCACGACTTCACACTTAAAGTGAATTATACGCTATCCGTGTCAACAGGAGCAAGCTTTTAGAGGTAATATGAAGGTGGGAGCAAGTCATAACAGTATGTATTTGCCTAAAGCAGAAATAACGAAGTAATCTTGGAGTCAAGTTCCAGAATATAAATACAAAAGTGGCTGCCTTCGAAATTTGCCTTGGTAATCGCTGTCATAGTGCACAGTTAATCTGCTTGAGATGTGCTACGATTTCAACACTTAATTCATGCTGAAATCTTACAGCGCTCTAACACTTAAGAAATTCAAGTAAAGAGACGAACATGATATCTTAGTCGACCTTATACAGTTGAATATATGCGGACAAAGCTGAAAGCAACGCAGACGTAATAAAAATGAAGTTTGTAGGTGACAATCTCCTGTTGTGAGGTACTGTAAACCCTTTGATTCACAATAGGGTATTTCCACTGTGAAACGAGGTATATTGTTCTGCCTCCACGTCAGACAGAATTAAGAATTGACTGTCTCACTGCAATTAAAACTTATCTCCAAATGCTGTCTGAGCTGGCTTGACAATGTTCCGCGGGTACTCAAAATGACATGTGGCGATAATAATTATTGGTTTGCAGGAAGGGAAAGGCGCAGTGTCTGTACATTTATTTCGGTGGACACCTGAACTGCACCGTAATGAAATAGAGGAAGGTGGGAGTGAAAGTAGAAGGAGGGACCGTAGTGGAGGGCTATGGAGTAATCACCTGTGGATCTTAAGCAGGCACTGTGATCACATACTATGGCAATCTAAAGAAGAACCTCCACCGGAAGATCTAGTACAAATTCCTTCTCTTGAGCGATGGGAGGCCGTTCTGGTCAGCTCGGACACGGGCATTCAAGCTTTGGCCACCGAATGGGCCACTAAGGTCGCCGCCAGCCATGGACTGGAGGCCATCTAGAGCGGGTCTGCATCTGCATTGACGAAATGTTTTCCAATCCAATTAAACAGGCGCTGACATCGCACAGCTCACGAACGCCTTTTCGCCTCCATCGAAACGCCGCCGCCGGCTGCCGGAATCGAACCCGGGTACTCCGGCACAGTAGTCGAGTGTCCTACCACAGTACCAAGTGATTGATTGATTTATAGGAAGGGAAAGGCGCGGTAACTGTCTCACTTGTTTTCTGTGGACACCTCAACCGCGCCGTAAGGGAAGGGAGGAAGGTGGGAGTGAAAGTGGAAGGAGGAGCCGTAGTGGAGGGCTACGGGGTAATTTCGACCACCTGGGGACCTTTAACGTGCGCTGACATCGCGTAGAACACGGACCCCTCTTCGTTTCGCCTCCATCGAAACGCAGCCGCCGAGGTCGGGTTCGAACCCGGGTACTCCGGCACAGTAGTCGGGCGTCTTACCACTGCACCACCCCGGCGGGGCGGACAGAAGAGAAAATAGAAAATAAAGAAAAAGAAAAGGGAGAGAAAGACGCGCGCCCTCAACAGCCGTCGTCCACCACTGAAGCACTGCAGTGGCGGGTGCAATGACGTCCTACAACAGATAAAATTCGGTGGCTGGCTAGCCCCCGCCGCAAGCAGCGTTGACCTACCGTCCCAGCCCCGTAGGGCCAGGAACTGCCACCCTTCACCACCTCCTTCCCTCTCATGTCTTCCTTGCGATGTATTTGCATGGATTTGAAGCGGCACAGGCACAGGATCGCTTAGCACGAGTCCATATGCGAACGACATTAATTATGCGGCGACACGTACGTACGTGTCCTACAGTGAAGTCACAGTATGGCAGTGCCTGAAGATGTCGCTGGCTCATGTCGCGTGGTATCGGGACGTCATACAGCCCACCGACCAATCAGTGGTCAGCCCACGCACGTCACCTGCCAACTACCACCTGTCAGAAGCATACTCTTCATTTTTCGCTCACAATGCCGACGACGGATTTTCTGGAGAACGGGGCCTTAAACGTCGTTGCGTTTAAAAAATTAGGCCTGCTGTTTTTAATGCCTCCTAAGAAACCAACTTAGCCTTAAATAAGTGAATATTCAAAATTATGCATATTTATTCTCAGTTAATTAGCTAATTGAGCACAGTATAACGATGAAAAATGAACGTAGCTAAATCGAGTAAGACGTGCAAATGCATGGTTATCTGGTGTTATCAACTGCAACCAAAGATTACCACCACGACTATGGTCAGAGGTCAAATTCATGACCACGGTCAAAGGTTAAGAGTTATGATTAGCGAGAATGATCGATGGTTAGTAATAGTACGCCATTGGGTACTCATAATTATTCATAGTATATGCCTAGGCTTCAAGGTATAGGCTTCAAGGTCTTTTCAAGAACTA